>NC_137791.1:131548204-132148204 GCF_963383645.1 Muscardinus avellanarius | reverse complement strand
AGGGATGTTAAGAACTCGGAAAGGACTTCCACTTTGGGAGAAGCTGATCTAGGGAAGAATCCCATTTTAACTGGGTTCCCAAAGTATTCGGAGGAGGTAGTCTCTCTCTCTCTCTCTCTCTGTCATTGATTACTACCTCCTGAAGTCTAAGTACTGTATAGCCTGATTTTTTTTTACTTTCCTCACTTATGAAGCTGTTCTCATTAGCAACCCTTTATACATTAGGGTTAATTAGAGGCTGATCATCAGGATCAGGCTTGCTAGCATTCAAGAGTAGACTAAACTACCTTTTTACAGGTTTAAGACATTATAAATTTATTTGACATTAGAGTGCTGTCAACCTCAGGTACAAAATAGGTCTCTATAGAAAATGACCTGAAGAGAGACAAAGCAAGCAGAGAACTAAGCCTTGTATCTGAAAAAAAAAAAATAATCAACATTTTGCCTGTTACCTCAAAAATCATCCAGGCTATTTTATTGCAATATGCAGCTGGTTAGAGGGCTGATCAGAGGGTGCCTTGCCGAGCCTTGGACATCCTCAGTCTTTAGTCCTTGAGAGAAGCCACAATAGGAGCAGAGGACCTCACTTCCCTTCAGAGGTGAGAGCAACATGCTTTCCATTGTTTTCTCTTTGCAGAGGTGGCACAGTCCAGATACAGATGGTCTCAACTCAGGGCAGTCCTCAATGTAATACCCAGGCACTTTTGCAATAATGGCAGGTACCAGGCCTCCAGTTCCTTTCCCTGTCTCTAGAAGAAGCCTGTGGTATCTCTGAGGAGGCAAAGACTTATTACCCAAAGCAGGGCTATTAAATTGTCTTGTCCCTGTATCTGCATTTGTCTCCTTTGGTGCCTAATTTTGTCTATCTCTTCTCTGTTGTTGAGAAACCCCAAATGATAAACTTAAAAGCTTATTAATGAAAGCTTGAATCCCAAAAACACAACAGGATATGCATCTCATTTTTTGTTGTTTTTATTTTTATTTATTTATTTATTTATTTATTTATTTATTTATTTTGTTGTTGTTGTTTTTAGATCAAACATAATAGCCAGGTTTTGAGTTCTAGTAATTTATCCATCAGGGTTTTCTGCATATTGACCCATTTTTACACTGGCCTACCTCTGGTAGTCCATTGACCTATTCTTAAACTGGACTACACTGTTAACTACAACTCTAACTCTATGTAAGCTAACAGTATTGACAAGAATCAGGTAGCTCTTTATTTTATAATTTTAGAGAACAGCATTAATAATAAAACTTTTTACCTGACAGACAATTGCATTTTTCTTATACAATAATAAGACATTTACTCAATCAGGACAAACAGAAGTAAACCAGGTCTTAATGCTGAATCTTTGAATGAAAAAGACAAAAATCCTATTGGTCAGCTCACATACAACTATAAAACCCATACATCTTTAACTTATAAACTATTTTGACACATTTAGATGGATCTAGATACACAACACATTTAGCTCTCAGATATGGATATATCTATGGTCACAGGTATATATTTTAGGTACAATTTGTTTACTTACATTTACCCACTAATTTATCCATTTAATAGCCAGTCAGTAGCTTAAACCATCATTTTAACAAAATAAATTCATAGAATGACATTACAATTTAAACATCTACTAGAAAGACAATATAATAGTAATTGTCTTAGACTGAGGAAAATAAAATGTATTAATTTTAGTGACACTTTCTGTTTTTATTTTACCATTAAACATTAAGCTACATGAACTAAAATGTAATAAGGATAAGCTTTTATACATATGCAAAACAACAAAATTTTCCACCTCTAAGCTGTCAGCCCAGAGCTGCAACCAACATTGACCTCAGTTAGCCAAAAGCTAGCTGTTAGTCCAGCTGTACACCAAGTGTTAAAACACAAACACCTGTACTTAGAAAAACTATCATATAGATTGTTATAACAGTTTAGGCTAAAATTGAAAGATAAAAAGCAAGCTGTCTTAACCCAATATTAATTACCAATTATACAAAAGAGTCTTAGCCCAAAGCCTCCATACCTTAAAGGACTATATCCCTGTATTTGAAATGACCATTTAAGTCAAACACAAACAACTTTAGCAGCTAGAGATAAAAAATGGCCAAAAACTCTCCAAGGACACATGTGGATGGAACTTGCCCCAAACTTCAAAGTGGACATGTACCATGTAACCCCTGTTCTTGCTAACCAAGTACAATATTTTCATTATTAATACAAAACAAGAGGGAAAAATAACTGGCAGGTTTGCCTGCAGCTGTAAGGAGTGAACAGATTAGCTGCTAACACATGCCAGGTACAAATATATGCTGTTTAGCCACAGTGCTTTTAAGCACTCCCTTTACGGGACTGGAGAGGGCCAGGGGGAGTTTGCTTCCTCCCTCAGTCCAGAGAACTGATGTTTAAAGTCAAAGAGGTCAGTCCTAGGCAACCAAAAGATGGTTCCAGTGGGGAGTCCCTTTCTAAAGAGCATCAGCCTGATAAGAGGGATAAGACAACTTCTTTATATATTTTTCTGATACTTGGCCAAATGGTTTGAGTTAAAATATCTCTGTTTATGGCCCGGGGGCTAGAAGCCAGAATTAACCACCTGGACTTCAGCTAAATGAAGAGAGACCCACTCTCCTACTCATCCGCTTCTGGAATTCTCTTTGTTTCTGAAATCTGACTGGGAAACACTCCCCTAGGAAGGGAAATTTTGGCCTTTTACTTCAATGATTTTGGAGGTCTGCTACAGTTTTACAGCATCAGAAGGGCCTTAGGTTTAAGACCTGTAAAGAGGATTTGCCCTTTTAGCAAATGTAGTTTGCATTCGGCCTCCAAAGCCCAGACAAGCCTCACTCTGACCCAGGGACAGTTCAATTCAAAGCACTAGGGGGACCAGTCCCTGTGTGTGCTTGTCTGGCAGAATCTTCCTGTTTATTCCCCATCCATTCTGGGGTGGGGTGTGTAACAATTCAAACATGAACAATATACTCTGACAGGACAAACAGAGAATGAGACATGGCAGATGAACCTTTAAGAAAATTTCCTAGCCATTTAGGTTTATCAAAGAGAATATCAGACCAAATTTGAATATATGGAGCCTGGTCCAGGTGGCAAGGTTGTCCAAAGACATTTTTTTTTTTTTCACTTGGAGGGCAATTAGGTGATCTATGGTGTTCTCTCTGAGGTCACTCCCAAAGCAGGCAAATCCACTTCACAAAACCTGCAGAGGGTGAACAAATTGACTAATGTTTCATAATCTGTAGCTCGTCTTTGAAAGTCTTTAAAATTGTAAAAACAAAAACAGTAGAATGGTTGGACACAACTGGAGAGAGGACTGAGTTTGTCCCATGGTGAGGTTAGGGTAGCTAAGTTGAGTTTGGAATGCAGAGGGTCAGTATAAATCCCCAACCTGGCTCCTACCATAGGAACGCTTCCCCCATTCTTTAGGGGTTACAAAGGGACGGAAAACCACTCAAGCGAGCTTAGCAGAGAGGGCCTCCTGGAGTCCATACACCCAATCTGAGGTCCGGGGAGGGGCCTAGTGTTTCAGATCTGAGTGAATGCTGCTTTTGGAGGGGACTTCCTCGAGTTTCATGTCAGGGCCCCCACTGGGTCTCAGGCAAGCCCTCTCCTTGTAGGGGGGAGGAGGGCCAGTTCAGAGTGCTGAGGTTACCAACCTCTTGAGTGCACCCTCCTGGACGAACTGTACTTTTCCCCTTTTCCCTGTCTCACCCAAGGGTGGGGGTGTGTATTCTCTCCAGAAGTTAGTCTGACTGCTCCTAACTTCAGCACACTCTAAGACCTGGACAAACTTCCTGTGACTTTCCTGTCAACCAACAGTCTGCTACACCTGTCATATATTGAATACAAACTAGAAATAAATAAACCAAAACAAAGCAGACTGATAGCAGCACATTTTGGACCTTATTCCACTCCTGAGAGGCAACTGCCCCCAACCCTATTGACAGAGCAAAACTACAAGCACCGAAGGAAGAACCAGCCACAACCTTAAACAACACTCAACAAATAGAGAGATGGCACTCATAGGGAAAGTGAACACAAATTATACAAAACTTCAGACCAAATAAATAAAAATAAACAATATTAAACCAGATGTATACACGTACAATGTTATGGATTGGGAAACTGTCCCCAGGGATCTTTGATAGACCCCTGGGATTAATTTCCTGAAAACTCCTGAAAGAAATAAAAACAACAAAAAAGCAGAAAAACACAGAAAAACAGAAAGAAAAAGAAGAAAAGATAGAAATACAGAAAATAGAAATACAGCTCCATACCAGACTGGCATGGAGGGGTGACTCAAATGAATGCACCAAAGGGATCACACATGGACCAGACTTTTTATACCCATGACCTCCATCTTGTTTACATAATTCTAACTTAGTGAATATCCCTGTAAAGTACCTCCCCTTAACCTGTAAGGTACCTCCCCCAGCAAGGTGTGGCAAGGTGTCTCCTTTCATGAAGGTCAACCCCTCCTACCCTCTTAGCTAGCTTTTCTAATCATGTAGGTCTGTCTTTAGATAGAGAAAGGCCTAGTTCTCCTCTCCTATTGACTTGTTAATTACTTTTAGCTATGTTAATTTACATTGGAATAGTTGCCTGCTTTTAGGCAGGAACCAAGTCCTTGCACAGATTTGCCCCTCACCTAATTTTTGAAATATATTAATAATCATAGCTTTCTCAAATTTTCCTAGGTCATTACCAATACTGGTTCATATAAGACACAAATTACGGAGATGCAAGAATAGTGCTGAGGCCCTATCAGGACCAGAGTAGGGTACAACAGCCTCACCTTGGAGACAGGGACAACAGAATAGGAAACAGCATTTCCTCCTGTAGGGGTGCTGAAAAGCAGGCTGGAAGAAGCTCTCCCTCCTCCCCAGCATGAGAAGTTAACTAGAGAAGTCTTCTCCCATATTAGGATTAGAAATAAGATATTAGAATATAGAGTTAAGATATAGAAGTAAGGTAGGATTAGAAACAGAATGAAGATCCGTAAGCCCAGCTGCTCAGGTTGCAGGATTCAAGGACCAGGGCAGGGGACCCACCAGGTCAAAGCCTCTAATCTCCAGCTTGCTGGCCAAGGTCTTTGAACAGGGGCCCAATCCCCATATCTCTGAGCCAGATCAGCAATCAAGGCCATGCTAATCTGATCTCCAGGCAGATTCCTCAGCACAGAGATAAGCCTGTCCCAGCCAAGGTGGGTGGGAAAGACAGCCCTAGGAAATGGAACACATACCATAAGGGAGATAAGCAGTCTTTAGCAGGCTCTGATGCGTGTAGATGCATGTTTTAAAATTATTGGTTGTACTTGTTTGTCCTTTAATCTGATTGGTTGTATTCTAAGGTTGGCGGGCTCAGACTTTCGGCGGGCTCTGACATTGTAACCACTCCCTCCTGGGGCTATAAATCCAGGCTGTGGAGTGAGCCCTGGTTCAAAACTCGACCATAGTGTCTGGGTCTCAACCCCTGGCTTGCCGGGACAGAGCTGCAGCACAATAAACCTCACTTGCATTTTACATCTCTTGTGAGCCCTTCGTTATTTGGGTTGGTGGGCGATTCTCAGACCCTTCACTCCAGGATTGGGGCAAGGATAACAGAATAGGGCATAGCCACCCTTATCAGGAGTGGGGCAGGGATAGCAGAATGGAGCGCTGCAGCCCTACCAGGAAAATATTGGGGCACATTGATCCATCAGAAGGACAGAAACAACATCTTGTCCACCCTGAGGGCCAGAGTCACTGGGTGCATCCACCCTGTCTGCACTCTCCCCAGATGGTCTACCACTTACCAAAAATCTGGATTTTAGGTGGCTTCACTGTACCAGTATTGGTAATGGCCTAGCAAGATTTGAGAAAGCTATGATTATTAATATATTTCAAAAATTGGGTAAGGGGCAAATCTGTGCAAGGACTTGGTTTCTGCCTAAAAGCAGGCAACTATTCCAATGTAAATTAACATAGCTAAAAGTATTTAATAAGTCAATAGGAGAACTAGGCCTTTCTCTATCTAAAGACAGATTTTAGGAGAGGAGAAGTAGGCCTTTCTCTACCTAAAGACAGATCTACATGATAAGCCAGCTAAGATGGTAGGAGGGGTCAACCTTCATGAAAGAAGACACTTTGCTACACCTTGCTGGGGGAGGTAAATTACAGTTAAAGGGAGGTACCTTACAGGGACATTCACTACATCAAAATTACGTAAACAAGATGGAGGTCATGGGTATGAAAATTTCTTCCTCGTGCTGTATCTTGGGAGTGGTGATTTGGCCCGGGCCACCCTCCCCCATCATGCCATTTTGGCATGGGGCTGTAACTATTTTCTGTATTTCTATCTTTTTAATAAACTTCTTTAAATCTTTGGCAACTGTCCAAGCTATGCGTATTTATTCTTAGCTTAGGACAAGAACCTGCGTTTTTTTCTGTTTTTGGTTGTTTGGGGTTTTGTTATGGGTTGGGGGAAAAAGTGTGTCCGGGGCCCTCACAGAGGTTTCCGGGGAATAGTTTGCCACAACCATATTCTCCCAAACCGTAACATTCACCATAGTGCATTCAATAGTGGACTTGGAGAGGTGTTGTTGTGAGGCTGAGAAGACATCTTCTCAGGAGCTCCCCTCTTTCCCCTCAGCCAATCCAAAGAACCACGAGTGGAGGCAAAAATTGGTTCCCATTGGAAACTCTGAACTTCTCTCAAGTATCTCTCTGGGGCCTCCAAAATGTTATATGCAGAGTTAGTGAGAAATGAGAGACTTGAGAGTCCAAGGGAATGTGCCAATTGAAGCCTTTATTAGCTGGCCAGCAGTGGAGCCCTCAGTCTAGAAATCAAATTAGAGGGGCTCCCTGACTGCCTGGGGTTAGGGGCTTATAAGGGATATGCAAGCAGGTTTACAGAAGAGGAGACTTGCAAGTTAGCCTATCTAGGTGGTCAGGTGCTAGGTGAGGCCTAGGCCCCACCCAAGGTCAGAGGGTGGAGGAATTGTTGGGGGAGGGATACCACAAAGCACAGGAATTTTAGTTAGCTAGATAAGCCACTTGCATGGGGCTGGGGAGTGGTCCTCCAGCTGCAATTAGCTAGATCATTACTAGAGGTACAAGGTTAAACTTTAGCAGCTTAAAACAGGAGGGGGGGGTTAAGGGTATTTAGTTACATGATAATGTCAGGGGAGACAAAATGGAGTCTCTTCTGCTTTCCACAGTTTCATTATTATTTTCATACTTTTTGGAGAAAAGCGAAGCAAACTAAAGACATTAAGTAATTAGGGCAACAAACTCTAAGATGAATTTGAGCTTTACTCATTGTCATTTTTTCCCTCACATTTGTTCATTTTAAAATGTTACTTAGGAACAGCCTTTTAGTGAGATTCACAACAGACATTTTCATAATCTTGTGGTTTAGGCCAAAGGTCCAGGTAACAGCTGCAGGTCTTTGAATAACAATAATAATGAAGACTCAGCCTAGCAGGCATTTATTATTTTAAGCTTTGATCTCTTGTGCTTGCATTTCCTGTCCTTGTCTGACTGCCTCCAAAGCAAGTCACTAACCTGCCCCTTCATCCCTCTGAATTGGTGTGTTGTCTTTAGAGGTTGCCCTTCTAACTCCAGTTTCTCTATTGCTTTTTAAAATGATCTCACACATCTCAATTCTCCCCCAATACTTTTACATTATTAATACAAAAGAATAATTACTGAAATGCCCTATGATAGGAGGTTAGAGTTAAAACACACTGAGCTGCATTCAAGGGATGCTGATTCAAGGTCTGGCTACAAGGAGGATGACCCTAGCATTCTTAAGTAAACCCCTTCAACAGGGTGAGCCCAGCTTCCTTCCCTATGTGATTTGGTTGGGAATTTTTCTCTCGGCTCCCCTAGATTTTTCTGTGTGAGTAAAATGAACAACAGTTATGAAAATAAGACACCATAAAATTGCTGGTAATTTTCCCCTTGATTATAATGATTAATAAATAACAATAACAGCAGTAATTTAGATAGCAAGGAATGCGGGCTAGGTAGTATGCTAAATGTTGTACATAAATTAGTTAATCTTCATAATTACTATGTGAGGTAGTTGTTATTTTTCTTAACATATTACCTTTAAAAATTTAAAAAGCCTGGTGATAGGGTAATATGCCTAAAGCTTCCGGTAAGTGATTAATCTGAGGACAAAATCTGCAATATTACATTTAACAGCCTATTTCTTGATGAAATAGCTTATATCTTCTTTATTAACTAATGCAATATGTTAAAGTTTAATTTTAGACTATATAATGATGTGTTTTCCCTTATTTAAATAGTTTTATTCTTTAAAAATAAATAATCATAAATGTGGTAATTCCCAAGGAATGTTTCTGTGATCTTTTTCTAAAGTTTGATTTTTAACTTTTGTTGGACACTGACAAATCATATTTATGGAGTTAAAGGTAATGCTGTGATATATGTATATAATGTGGATTGATCTAATGAAGCTAATTAATATCTCTACCATTAGAAATAAATTTTCTTGTTGCTGTAAAAAAAAAGAAATGATTTTGAAAATTGTTTGGCATGGCAATTTCACTTTTTTGAAACAAAGGGTGCTGTCATCACCTTTGTCCTGGCAGAAGCCTACTGGGTTTTATTCCTAAAGCAAATCTCTGCACCAGGCTACTATGGCTTCACAGTCTCATGTGATTGTTTAGAACCTCTAGAACAGGATGTTCAGGTAGGGGCTGGCATTTGCAATATTTTAAGGAAATATTAATTTACAAAAAGACCAGAGCTTATACAAGATTTAAAATGGGAGTTTTAGAAAATGAGTTTAAGTTCAAATGATCCTTTTGATGTAAGCTAGAAGAAATAAGTAGGTAGAAAAGAGACAGGAAGGAAAATAAAAATATAACTTTAATATAAGAACCTGGAGCTGGAGTACTTCAGCCTCAGCTCCACAAACCAGTTCTCCTTCCTAGGCCAGACATTCCTAAAACTTCCTGGGAAACCAGTAAGTCCTAGAGTTAACTAAAAGAAACTATAATTGTCCTGTGCATTGATAACAAGACAGATATGATATTTTGAGAAACCTATAATTTAGGATATTCCAGTTATCTGTCAATCAGCTAATGAGGTCCCAATCAACCTGAGATCATTCACCCTAAGACTGTCCAGACCTCCTACCCACCATAAACTGCCGCAGGACTACTGGACTGAGATCATCTACCCTAAGGCTGACCAGACCACCTGCCCACCATAAATCTGCCCGGGGACTAGCGGACTGATCTCATCCCTGAATACCTTCTCTAGTCCACCTTTCATGAAAGCCCCCTATAAGAAGAGAACCCTGAACTCCCCAAAATGCCTTCTTCATCTTCAGGTGGACTGATTCTCTCTTGAATGTGTATTCCCTTCCTTTTTCCCCAAATAAACCTCTGTCCATGTCTCTGACTGGCGTGTGCTGAAATTCTTTTTCATCATGATAGGCAATGACCCTACAGATCCTGAGTTCCTGAGCTGAGAACGCACCCCAACACTTTGACAGACAAGACCTAATAATATGCTCATACTGCCCTTTCAAATTCTTACCATTCATTCCTCCTATCTGATAAGTTGTAACATTTGAACAACGTTTTTCCATTTTTCCCAATTCCTCAGCCTCAAACGACAACCATTTTGCTCTTAACTTCTATGTACTTGAGTTCTTTAGATTGCACCTCTAAATATGAATATGAAATATTTGACTGGCATTTTTGATGTCACCTAATGTCCTCCAATCTCTTCCATTTTTTCAAAAATGTCATAATTTTGCATTTTAAGTCAAAAAGGTTTTCTATTTGTGCATATACCTATACCACACATTATTTTTTTCATTCAATGGTTCATGAATATAGCTTGATTCTATGAGTATTGGAAACAATAACATAAGAGTGCTCATCTATGCCTTGGTTATAGCAATTTCAAATCCTTTGTATATATAGCCAGGAGGGGATTGCTAGATAACTATCAGCTTCATTTTTCAATAGTTGAGGAATTTTATATACTGATGAAAGTATATACTTTCATCCATTTACTCTTTTCCATAATGACTATATTACTTTACAGTCCCACTGACATGTATTAGGGTTTACGATGCTCCATACCCTTGACAACACTTTTTTTTGGGGGGGGATGGTACTGGGGTTCCTGGAAACTCTTCTACCTCTGGGCTATATTCCCGGACTATTTTCATACTTTTTTATTTGGAAACAGGGTCTCTTAAGCCAGCGGCTGGCTTCAAACCTGCGTGATCCTCTGGTCTCCAACTCCCAAGTGCAGGGATTACAAGCGTGTGCCACCACGCCCAGCTTGACAACACTTTTGTCACTGTTTTGGTAATAGACAGATATGAAGTGGTATATCATCATGATTTTAATTTGCAAATTCCCTAATGATTACTGATTCTTAGCATTTTAGCATTTTTATTATACATTTTGGCATTTGTATTCCTTCTCTTAATAAATGACTACCCAAATCCTCTTCCCAATATTTAATACAACGATTTAATTTTGTGCCACTGAGTGTTGAAGTTTCTTATATATTTTGGATCTAACCCCTTAACAGATGTTTGCTTTGCAGATATTTTCTGTAATTCTGTAGGTCATGTTTTTTACTCTGCTACTTGTCTCCTTTTCTATATAAAAATATTTTAGCTAGTTGTAACAACCTTGTTCTATTTTTTATTTTGTTAACTGAACTATAGGAGTCATTTCCAAAAGCAAACCATTGACCAGACCAATCCTATATGATTTTTTTTTAGTGTCTTTATACTTTCAGGGGCTTATATTTAAGTCTTTCATCCATATTGAATTTTTTATAAGGTCCTTGAAAAGGGCCCAATTTAATCTTTCTGCCTTGTTATTATTCTTGACATCTCTTTTAAAAATTGATGGGCCAGAAATGTGTGAGTTTGTATTAGGCCTTTTAATTTTTTCTAATGACAGATGTAAATATGTTTGTACAAGTAGCATGCTTTTTAATTACTATAGCTTTGTAATATAGTTTCAAGTCAGGTAATATTCTGATTAGGCTTTGTTCTTTCTGTCTAAGAATGCATTTCTCTTTCTGTGTTTGTTTTTATTTCATACAATTTTTTTTTGTGTGTGTGTGGTACTGGGGTTCCTGGAAGCCCTTCTACCTCCGGGCTACACTCCCAGATCTATTTTTAGTATTATTTGGAAACAGGGTCTCTTACGCCAGCGTTGTGGCTTCGAACCTGTGCGATCCTCCTGTCTCTGCCTCCCAAGCGTGGGGATTACAAGCGTGTGCCACCACGCCCGTCTTATTTCATACAAATTTTAATATACTTTTTCCTATAATTACAAGAAAGAAGTTTGAAACTTTGCTTGCTTTGCATTTACTCTATAACTTAATTCGGGTATTATAGATATTTTAACAATACTAATTCTTTCAGTTTAAGATCATAGAATGTACACTTATTTGTATTTTTATTATCATTTATTGTGAAATATTTTTGATATTTTCTTTATAATTTAACTAGTTTATTGTTCAAAAATGTGCTGTTTAATTTCCACATAATTGTAAATTTTATAATATTTTCTTGTTATTA
Organism: Muscardinus avellanarius; assembly: GCF_963383645.1. Classification (NCBI taxonomy): domain Eukaryota; kingdom Metazoa; phylum Chordata; class Mammalia; order Rodentia; family Gliridae; genus Muscardinus; species Muscardinus avellanarius. Next base: position 132,136,611 of record NC_137791.1, on the reverse strand, counting down.
ATTTCTGTCTGACAACTACTGTGATAAGAATAGTAGCTAATATGATTTAAGTACAGTAAAGATTATTGAAATGCAAATTTTTTTATTAATACTATTCCTGGATTTTTTTATTGTTTAAAATGTGGTATTAAAAAAGCCCCTTCTATCATTGTATTGTAAATATACCTCCCTTCAATATTCTTTAGTATCTCCATTATATAATTAGGTTTACTGGTGTTGGATTCATATATCTCTTTATCAGTATAAAATGAACTTCTTTATCTCTTTTGATAGATACTGATCTAAGATATCAAATATAGGTTCAGGTATCTCTTCTTTTTACTTCTATTTTTATGTGCTATACTATCTCATTCTTTCACTTTTAGTCTATGTATGTTCTTAAAGATGAGATGAGGCTCTTGTAAGCAGCACAGGGAGCACAAGGCTTGATATTTCTTTCTTTTCCCCCTATTTGGTCACTCTGTGTCTTTTTATTGGAGAATTTAATCACTGCATAGTCAAGTAATTATTTACCATAAGGGCTTACTACTACCATTTTGTATATATTTTCTTGTCATTTTGTGTATATATTGCTTCTTCATTCTTCTCTTTTCTTCCTTTGTAATATGATGGCTTTCTGAAGTAATATATCATAAAGCCATTCCATTTATCTTTTTTTAAATGTCTACTATAGTTTTTTTTTATTTTTATGTGTGGTCACCATGAAGTTTACATAGGCTATTTAAGCAGATCAAAGTTTAATTTTGATTGAATATGATCTATCCTTTACTTTCACTTACATTTTATGCTTTTAGATGTGAGAAATTGCATTATTTTATAATTTATATTTATGACAATTTATTTTATTTTTAGTTTCTTTATAGGTGTTTTATAATAACCATGTACTTGAGACAAAATTACTTTATGTACTATTATTTCAGTATAGAGTACTCTGAATATGATTCTGCATTATTATCCTATTTATTTTGTGCTTTCAATGTTTTACATTTTTAAATAGTAGCCTTTTGATATACCTTAAAAACTCTCCTTATTAATTTCTGAAATGCAGGCATAGTGTTGATAAACTCTTAGCTTTTTTGTCTTGGAAAATTTTTTTCTTTTTTAATTTTGAAGGATTGCTTAGGAACATCAGTTGCCTTTTTTTTTCTTTTTCTTCTTTTAGCACATTGAACACATCATCTTACTCTTTTTTAATCTGCGGAGTTTCTGCTGAGAAATTTATAGGTAGTCATACAGAGACTCCTTTATATATGAAGTGTTTCTTATTTCTTCTCTATTTCAAAGTATTAGCTTTACTGCCATGTTTTGACAGTTTATGAGACTTGATGGACTCCTCTTTAGGTTAATTTGTCAGATGCCTTCTATATTTTTTGTATATGGATGTTGTTATCTTTCTCCAGATTTGGAAAGATTTTAGCCATTCTCTTTTGAATATAATTTCTGCACCCTTTTTCTCTCTTCTTCTTCTGAAATGCCTATAATGTGAATATTAGATGCTTTAATGGTATCTTATAATTTATATAAATTAATAATTAATTAATTAATAGTTTACCACTGATTGAATAATTGCAAATATTCTGTCTTCAGGCTCACAAATTATTGTTCTACATGATTGAGCTTGCTGCTAAGCTTGATGCTATGATATTTTGTGCCACAATAATTGTATATTTTATCTCAGATTTATATATTTATTTCCATTTATTTAAAAATTATTTTATGGCCGGGCATGGTGGCGCACGCTTGTAATCCCTGCGCTTGGGAGGCAGAGACAGGAGGATCGCGCAGGTTTGAAGCCAGCCTTGCTGGCTTAAGAGACCCTGTTTCCAAATAAAAATATAAAATAGGTCTGGGAGTGTATCCTGGAGGTAGAAGGACTTCCAAGAATCCCAGTACCACCAAAAAATAAATAATAATAATAATAATAATAATAATAATAATAATAATAAATAAAAATAAATAAAATTATTTTTGCATTACTTTTTGTGTTTTATTTAATTTTTAATTCATATATTAATGTAGCTCAATATTTTTATTTACAAGGATTATTCTCAGTTTTTTTTTGTCATATCATAGATCTCTATTTCTTTAGAATTTATATTGGGTGGGGTTTGGTAGTTTTTTTGGGGGGTGTCACATTTCTTAATTATTTTGCCCTTGAATTGATGTCTGTACACTTTATGCTGAATGAGACAGCCATATCTTCCATATTACAAAAGTATGATTTGTCAAGGATTGGCCTTCATTAGTTTAAGGTCTCATCCTGGGTGAGGCTGCTGGTTTTACTTTACTAACAGGTGGGACATTTTTGTGAATTTTGCAGTCAGGTAGAACAGTTGTGTGGATACGGCAAGCTCCTCTCATTGGGTCAAGGAACTCTGGCCAAGTGGTAGCATTATTGTAGACTTGCAATTGGATATCATTGCAGACTAGACTAAGACGTTTGGAAGAATTGCTGCTTGATAAGAACAGATCAGCTTCTATACTCAATAGAAATGCATATTTGAAGTATGCTTTTCTGCCTTCACCCATATGTGGGATGGGCTTTGAGGCTGAGCCAAACAGTTTAATACCCTGAATGTGGCAGAACAGCTCCTATTCTTTGTTGAAATGTGCTCTATCAGTTGTCTTCCCTATGGGTGAGGTCTTGAATTTTTAACACAGCTTGTTTGATTGCCAGGTGTGGCAGGTTTAGCCTCTTACGTTTGTTAAATTGCACTGTGGTGAGTTCCTCCTTGAGCAGACTCTTGAGGTAGGATCAGAGTCTGGGCCTGGCAGATGAATGTCTGAGCAATCAAATTTTGCAGAACATTCCACTATTCTTGGGAGCAAGAAGCTTGGCTCTGCTAGCCGGCTGGTTTTGAAGATGCACAGAGTTCTCACCAAGACCTACGTACTGATCAAAGTGGACTCTGTCTCTGACCTTGCTTCTACCTGACTCACGGTTATCTATTCTCCATGAAGTAAGACAAGAGTGAACTTCCTGTGAAGCCTCTCAAAGTGCTAGGAAAGTTGGATGTAGGTTATTTCTTCATAGTAGAAACCATATACCCTGAGGCATCTTTTCTTTCCGGTGCCATTCTAACTACAAAGAGATACTTTCAAGGATCACTATAAGATCACACAAAATATATTACAAATGGGTATATTAAGTACAAAAATTAATAAGTATACAAGATATTTTAGTGTTAAAACTCTAGGGGTAAAGGTGAAATAATAGATTGGGTAGGGAGAGAAAGAAGGAAGAAGAAGAGAGGGGAGAATAGAGCATTCACATAAATCAAAAATAGTACATGTCTTTAGAAACATTTATAAATGTCAGTTATGAACTACATTTTAAAGTAAGGCTCATGTATTTTCTAAAAATAAAAAATCCCATAGATCATATCCTTTATAAAATGTAATCAAATAACAAAACTAAAATATTTTATTTAAGTATCTAATGAGATAAAAGAAAATTATATGGAAATTAAAAATTATACAGATCAGAACTACAATTATAAGCAGTTATATACATACATATATATATATATATTTCTACATATTATCTTTTTAATTTTTTTTTGGTTGTACTGGGGATGAAACTCTTCTACCACTGGGCTCCAGGCTACATTTCCAGACCTATTTTATATTTTTATTTGGAAACAGGGTCTCTTAAATCAGCAAGGCTGGCTTCAAACCTGTGTGATCCTCCTGTCTCTGCCACCCAAGCACAGGGATTACAAGCGTGTACCACCAAGCCTGGCTCATATTAGCTATTTTGAATAGTACTGCAATATACATGAGGGTTCTGGTATTGCTTTATTCTATAAACTGACTTTTTTTTCTTTTGGAAATATACCCAGTGAGATAGCTGGATTGTATGGTAGTGTTTTTCTTAAATCTGTGAGGAATCTCCATGATGAACTGTCTACATTAAGATACATAACAAATATGAAGTATATGACTTCCCTTTTCTTGGCATCTTTAGCAGAATTTGATTTTTTTAATCTTTTTATACTAGCCATTCTGACTGAGGTAAAATGGCATCTCATTGTGGTTTTGACTTGAATTTACCTGATGATGAGTGATACTGAGAATTTTTTATTTACTTATAGATTATTTGTTTATTGTTGTGAATTGTCTATTGAGATCATTTTTCTAGTTTTAAATTTGTTATTTGAGCATTTTTAGTTCCTTATATAGTTTTGGCACTAATCCTTTTTCAGGTGGATAGTTGGATAGTTTGCACATATTTTCTGCCATTCTTAAGGTCATCTCATCAATCTTTGACTCTTTGCTATCCTATTATATATATATGTATATATATATATATATATATATATATATATATATACTTTTTTTTTTTTTTTTTACAGGACTGGGGATACTAGTACTACTAATACTTTTTTTTTCAGTACTTGGAGGGGCATTCTGCCTCAGGGCTATACCTCCAGTCCCTTTTTTTTTTTTTTTTTTTTTTTTTGAGGGTTTGGGGATGGAACCCAGGGGCATTTGACCTCTGAACTACACCCCTGCCCTATTTCTTATTCTTTATTTTGAATCAGGGTCTCACTGAGTTGCAGATAGCCTCACTAAGTAACTGAGACTATCTGTGACCTTCTATCCTCCTGTCTCACCCTCCCAAATGCTGGTATTACAAGTGTGCACCACCATGCCCGGCTCCCTGTTTGGTATAATTCTATTTGTCTTTTTTTCTTACTTGTGCTTTTAGAGTTTTATCCAAAAAATAGTGTATTGAGATGTTTCCCTTGTGGTTTTTCTTTGAGTAATCTAATCATTTCAGATCTTATATTTTTAGGTCTTAAATCCATTTTTCAGTTGATTTTTTTTACAGTGCTTCAAAGGGATCTAGTTCAGTTCTTCTACATCTAGATACTCAGTTTTCTCAACAGCATTTATTAAAAATGGCAAATTTTCTCCAATATATGTTTCTCAATACTTTGCCAAAAATCAGATGGCTATAGTTGCATAACTTATTTCTTGATTCTCCATTCTGTTCCATAGTCTTTCAGTTTTTATATTTAAAATGTTTTTTATCATCCCATTATAGTCATACATCTAACCGAGGTTCAAGGTGGTAGAGGCATACATGCACACATCATGTATTTAGCCCTTCCCCAATTCCCTTTCCGTCCCCTTCCCCTTCCCTTGTTCTTATGTTTTGCTTAGTGATTGACTTTGGTATGTTTGTGAATGTATCTCATGTACATTAGTGAATTTGAGTACCATGTTGTGCCAGTTGCTATAGCCCTGCCTTGAGATCAGATATCAGACTCCAGACTTAAGTCTTTTTCTCAAGATTGCTTTGATTCTTTGGAGTCTTATGATTCCAGTTATGAAGATTTCTCTGGATCTGTGAGATGCTTTGGGCATTTTGGACATTTAACAAAGTTAATATTGTGATCCACGAATGAATGGGTGAGCTTTCCATGTTATTGGTGTCATAAGTGTTTTATATGTTTGTATTACAAAGATAATTCACTTCCTAGCTTAAATTTATAAGTAATTTTTCAATATTTTTATTAGTGCATTGTAATCATACATCACATTGGAATACAAGACTTGAGAGGATATACAAGCACACATCATCCAATTAGCCCTCATCCAATCCCCATTCCACTCACTCCCCCACCCTCGATCCCATGCTTGATTGGTGATTATCTTTGATACATTTGTTTACGTACCTCTTGAGTTTTAAAGAGATTCTATCCTCCCCCATCCCATCCCCTCTGATTGGTTACCTTAATTGCTTCAATATAGGGCCTTTTCAATAACTCGACCTCCTTGTTACCCCTTTCCTCCTAGTTTTTGTTAATTAGGGGAAGCATCTGGTTTTTATTTTCTGTGATATTTCTCTGTGCATGCTGCATTGCAAGTTCTAATCCCACTCTTGACGGCCCAAGTAGTGGCCTGGCCACCCGGAGAACTCTGATCCCAACCTCGCTGGCTCCAAAACTGACCTTGTTTCCTGGGAGGCCCCGATTCTGGCCTCGCTGACCCCCGCACTGGCCTAACCACTCAGCTGGCTCCAATCCCAGCCTTGGAGGCCCCAGCACCAGCCTCACCTCATATCAGCTGGCTCAGATCCCAGCTTCGCTGGCCCTGGCACCGGCCTGACACCTTGGCAGGCTCCGATCCTCACCTCAGAGGCCTCAGTAGCAGCCTTGCCTCATGGCAGGCTCCAATTCTGGCCTCAGAGGCCTCAGTAGTGGCCTTGCCTCATAGCAGGCTCCAATTCTGGCCTCGCTGGCCCCGGCATCTGCCTAACAGCTCAGCAGGCTCCAATTCCAGCCTCAGAGGCCCCAGCACCAGCCTTACATCATGGCAGGCTCTGATCCCGAGCTCACTGGCCCCAGCACTGGCTTAACCCCTTGGCAGGCTCCGATCCTGGCCTTGAAGGCCTCAGTAGCAGCCTTGCCTCACTGCAAGCTCTGATCCTGGCCTCGCTGGCCCCGGCACTGGCCTAACCCCTCAGCAGGCTCTGATCCTGGCCTTGAAGGCCTCAGTAGCAGCCTTGCTTCACGGTAAGCTCTGATCCTGGCCTTGCTGGACCTGGCACTGGCATAACCCCTTGGCAGGCTCCAGTCCAGGCCTCGGAGGCCTCAGTAGCGGGCTTGCCTCACAGCAGGCTCCGATACTGGCCTCACTGGCCCTGGCACTGGCCTAACTCCTCAGCAGGCTCCAATCTCGGCTGTGGAGGTCCCAGTACTGGCCTTCCCTCGTGGCAGGCTCCGATCCCACCCTTGCTGGCCTTGGCACCAGCCTTACCCCTCGGCAGGGTCAGATCCTGGCCTCAGAGGCCTCAGTAGCAGCCTTCCCTTACAGCAGGCTCCAATCCCAGCCTTGCTGGCCTCCGCACTGGCCTAACTCCTAGGCAGGCTCCCATCCCGGCTGCGGAGGCCTCAGTAGTGACCTTGCCTTATGGCAGGCTCTGATCCTGGCCTCACTGGCCCCCGCACCACTCTAAGCCATCAACAGGCTCCGATCCTGGCCTTGGGGGCCCCAGCACCGGCCTTGCCTCATGGAAGGCTCTGGTCCCAGCCTCGCTGGCCCCCGCACCAGCCTAACCCCCCTGCAGGCTCCGATCCCAGCCTTGGAGGCCTCAGTAATGGCCTTGCCTCATTGCAGGCTCCAATCCTGACCTCGCTTCCCCTGGCACCGACATAACCCCTCGGAAGGCTCTGATTCTGGCCTCAGAGGTCCCAGCACCGGCCTTGCCTTATGGCAGGCTCTGATCCCAGCTTTACTGGCCCTGGCACCGGCCTAATCCCTCTACAGGCTCTGATCCAGGCCTCGGAGGCCCCAGCACTGGCCTTGCCTCATGGCAGGCTCCAATCCTCGCCTTGCTGTCCCCAGCACCGGTCTTACCCCTTGGCAGGCTCTGATCCCGGCCTTGGAGTCCCCAGCATGGCCCTGCCTCACAGCAGGCTCCAATCATGGCCTCGCTGGACCTGGCACCATCCTAAACCCTTGGAAGGCTCTGATCCCAGCCTCAGAGGCCCCAGCACCGGCCTTGCATCATGGCAGGCTCCAATCCCAAACTTGCTGTCCCCAGCACTGGCCTAACCCCTTGGCAGGCTCCGATCCTGGCCTCGAAGGCCTCAGTAGCGGCCTTGCCTCGCGGCAAGCTCAATCCCGGTCTCGATGGCCCCTGCACCAGCCTAACCCCTCTTCAGACTTGGATCCCGGCCTCGGAGGCTTCAGTAGCAGCCTTACCTCATGGCAGGCTCCAATCCTGGCCTCGCCGGCCTTGGCACCATCCTAATCCCTCTGCAGGCTCTGACCCTGGCCTTGGAAGCCTCAGTCGTGGTCTTGCCTCATGGCAGGCTCCAATCCCAGCGTCAATGGACCTGGTACCGGGCTAACCCCTCGTCAGGCTCTGATCCTGGCCTCGGAGGTCCCAGCACCGGCCTTGCCTCATGGCAGGCTCCAATTACAGCCTTGCTGACCCTGGCACCGGCCTAACCCCTCGGCAGGCTCTGATCCCATCCACGGAGGTCCCAGCACTGGACTCGCCTCACAGCAGGCTCCGATCCCAGCATTGCTGACCCCTGCACCAGCCTCACCCTTCAGCAGGCTCTGATCCCAGCCTTGGAGGCCCCAGCACCACCCTTGCCTCACGGCAGGCTCTGATCCCAGCAATGCTGACCCCGGCACTGGCCTAACCCCTCGACAGTCTTCAATTCTGTCCTCAGAGGCCTCAGTAGCGGCTTTGCTTCATGGCAGGCTCCGATCCCAGCCTCGCTGGCCCTAGCACCAGCCTAATCCTTTGGTAGTCTCCTGTCCTGGCCTCAGAGGCCCCAGCACCAGCCCTGCCTCATGGGTGGCTCCAATCCCAGCTTTTCTGTCACCGTCACTGGCTTCACCCCTCAGCAGGCTCCAATCTGAGCACCCTCTTCACCCAGCAGGTTGTCCCACGTACCCGAGGGTGCGTGGTGGTAGCACTCTGCCTCTGGAGTTATTTCTTCAAAAGTTCCAGGTGTAATGCATCAGATCTCTGCCTCCCCTAAGTACTGGCTGCTGCCATTGCCACTGCCTCCACCATTTCAAATCTTTCCCAAGCTTTTTTTCCACTCTGCATGTTGTCCAGTGTTCCTAAGCCTGCACGACAGTAGCATTCGACATTTGGGGTAATTTCTCCAGAAAATAAGGTTGGTAGAATCAGATATCTGCCTCTCCCCAGTACAAGTGACCACCACCATCATGGCAAACACTTCCAACACCGCCTTCCTCCTAGGTCTTCGCTAAACTCTCTCCTTACAGGTGAAGTCCAGGATTCTTAAGGATGTAGAGAAGAAGCAGTCCTCCTTCGTGGGGAATTTTTTTTAAAAGTTCCAGTTCAGTTGGATAAGTTTTGTCTGCATCTCCAGTATCCTGGTAGCCACTGCGGCCATCTTGACCCCTCTCCAATATTTTCCTTTTTCTTTTTCTTTTTCTTTTCCTTTTTGTTTTTAATAATAGAAGGCAGTATGTGTGGTTTGAGGAGGTTGTGGGATCAGGCACTCAGTAGCACTGCGGCCCGGGCCCTGTTTCTTCTGGGGGTCTGGCGTGCCCTACGTGACCCCTACCTGGGGCCCAGTGTCCTGCGGCCCGGGTCCCGGTTCTTTTGGGGGTCCAGCATGCCCACTCTAAGTAATTTTAGATATCAGAGTCAAACATCAAGGAAAATAATATGGAAAAATAGATTTATATGCAGACAAATAATGGATATTTAAAGTATATAAAAAATGAGGTAACATTTATCCTAGGAACATATACATAATACAGAGTTGGAAAATTAATTAATTGTATAATATTAAGAGGTATAAGTAACATACTAAATAAATCAACATTAATTGTTGGTTTAAAAATTGCACAGCAAATTGATTATGAAAGGCAACTTTTTAAACTTTTATGTGTGGGAGGATTCTGAGGATTTAACCCAGGGCTGCTCTACTTCAGATATACATCCAAGCCCTATTTTATTTTATTTTATTTTATTTTATTTTATTTATTTATTTTGAAACAGAGTCTCACTTAGTTGCTGAGGGCCTCCCCAAGTTGCTGAGGATGGCTACAAATCTGTGATCCTCCTGTCTCAGAATCTCAAGTACTAGTATTAAAGGCATGCACCACGATGCTTGGTTAATTCCTAACATTAATAAAGATTTTTTAATTTAAAATGAAATATATGAACATTCTCCACAAATGCTAATATAACATTTAGGTAGATGTTGCATAAAAAATCATATTCAACTCTGAAATATTATAAAGATATAACCTATAGAGACTAATGCCAGACCTTCTGACAGAGTGGGCTTCCATACTCAGCTGAAATGAGATCAGAATTTTTAAGGTAAAAGAGACACAGTGATAATCAATATGTTTTTATTATGCTATCTTTCTAAGTACATTGATATAAACTAACTAGATTATATGATTTCAGAGTAAAAGGGCCACACAATCTCCCAGATCCATGATGCTGATACTAGAGTTTGAGCATATTGAGACCAGTTGACTTGTCATGTTTCTCTTGGTACTTCTCATATTCAATTCTTGATTATTACTTTATGATTTTCTGACATCCAGTAGGTACTTAAAATTATTGCTGAATAAAATTGACAGGATTGTATATAGCAAAGCAACTAAAGTGTGCACATAGTAGATATAAATTATGATTGATTTCTTTTTTATATTTTTTTATTGGCACAGTGTAGTCATATATCTAAATGGGATACAAGATGGTGGAGACATACATAAATCACCCAATTAGCCCTTACCCAACTCCCAACCCATTCTCTCACCCTCCCTCCTTCTCATGTTTGGATTAGTGATTGACTTTGATAAATTTATTAAAGTACATCATGTACATTAGAGGATTTCCCTGTTCCCCCCTCTCATTCTTCAGTTAGATCCCTTATTTGCTCATCTATAGTATTTCCTTCTTTATAACTATTGTTCCTCCTATGACTCATTTTCTACCTAGCTTCCATATTAGGGAGAGCATCTGATTTCTTATTTTTTGTGACTAATGAATCTCACTTAGCATAATGTTTTCCAGTTCCATCCATTTCCCTGTGAATGAAATAATTTTGTTTTTCTTTATGGCTGAATAAAATTCCATTGTGTACATATCTCATAGTTTTGCAGTCCATTTATCTGTTGATGGACCTCTTGACTGGTTCCATAGTTTGGCACTGATGAATTGTGCAGCTATGAACATCGATACGCAAGCATTAGTTTGGTAGTTTGGTTTCCTTTCTTTTGGGTAGATACCCAGAAGTGGTGTTGCTGGATCATATGGTAAGTTTATTCCCATTCTTCTGGGGTTCCTGCAAATTGTTTTCTAAAGTGGTTGCACTAATTTGCAATCCCACCAACAATGCATTAGAGTTCCCACTTCTCCACATCCTCACCAACATCTGTTGATGTTTGTGTTTTGAGTCATTGCCATTCTAGTTAGAATTAGGTAAATTCTCAGGGTAGTTTTGATTTGTATCGCTCTAATTGCTAATGATCTTGGCATATTTTATGCATTTATTGGCCATTTGAATTTCTTCCTTTGTGAAGTGTCTATTTAATTCACTTGCCCAGTTTTTTATTGGGTTATTTGTTTTCTTAGTGCTGAGCTTCTTGATAATATGCATATTTTAGGTATTAGTCCTCTCTCAGAGGAGTAGTTGGCAAAAATCTCCTATTATGTTGCCTCTTGTTTGAGGTTCTTTTATCTATCTATTTATTTATTTATTTATTTTGTATTACTGGAGATGGAAACCAGGGGCATTCTACGTCTGAGCTACACCCACTGTCCAATTTTTTATTATTTATATGTTTTAAAAGAGGGTCTCAATGAGTTTTAAGGAGCCTCACGAAGAAGCTGAGGCTGTCCTCAAACAGTGAACCTCTGGTCTCCACTTCCTGAATGCTGGTATTGCAAGTGTGTGCCACCATGCTTGGCTCGGTTGAGGTTCTTGATAGTTTTGTTATCTGTACAGAAGCTCTTCAGAAAAATGCAAACTCACATATTGATTCATCTTTTAATTTATAGTGTTTTGGGGGTCTTGTTTAGAAAGTTTTTACCTGTGCCTGTGTGTTGCAGTATTGGACCTATGCCCTCTTTCAGGAGCCTCAAGATCTCTGCTCTAATTTCCAAGCCTTTGATCCATCTTGAATTGACTCTTGTGCAGGGTGAGAAAGTGGGATTTATTTCCATTTCTCAGCATATGGTTAACCACTTTTGCCAACAGCATTTGTTAAACAGGCTATCTTTTCCAGTGTATGTTTTTGGCCTTTTTGTAAAAAATGAATTGCCAATAAATGTGTGATTTTTTTTTTTTTTTTGTGTGTGTGTGGTACTTAGCATGGATCCCAGGGGCATTCTACCTCTGAGCTAAACCCCTAGCCCTATTTTTTGTTCTTTATTTTGAAACAGGGTCTCACTGAGGTGCAAAGGGCCTCACTGAGTAGCTAAGGCTGTCCAGGAACCCAGATCCTCCTATTTCAGTCACCCAAATGTTGGGATTATAAGCATGTGCCACCATGCCTGATTCTTCTATTCTGCTCCATTGGTCTATGTATCTGTTTTTTTGCCAGTGCTGTGCTGTTTTATTAATATGGCTTTGAAGTATAGTTTACAGTCCAGTATTATGATTCCTTCTGCATGGTTTTTTGTGCAGATATCTACTTTGGCTATTCTGTTTTTGTATTATTCCAAAATTAATTTAATTACTGTTTCATGTCTATGAGGAATGATCTTGGTAATTTAATGGGTATTGCATTGAATCTGTAGATCACTTTTGGAAGTATGGCCATATTGATGATATTTATTCTGCCTATCCATGAACAAGGAATATCTTTGCATCTTTGAAGGTCTTCTTTTGATTTTCTTTGTAGAAGAATTTTACCTCCTTGGTTAAGTTTATTCCTAAGTACTTTTTTCTGTGGAAAATCCTGAGTGGAAGTGTTTTCTGTATTTCTTTTTTAGTGGATAAACTTTTGCTCTGATCTTGTCTAAAGAGGGTACTATCTGTACCTGTATATCCACCTCTTGCTCTATGTTTGGAAAATTTTCTAATATTATTTATTTGAAAATATTGTTTATCCCTTTGGTTTCACATTCTTTTCCTTTTTCTATGCCAATCATTCTGAGCTTAGCTTTTTTTTTTTTTTTTTTTTTTTTTTTTTTGGTGGTACTAGCACTCCTGGAAACCCTTCTATCTCTGGACTACACTTCCAGACCTATTTTATATTTTTATTTGAAAACAGGGTCTCTTAAGCCAGCACAGCTGGCTTCGAACTTGTGTGATCCTCCTGTCTCTACCTCCCAAGTGCGGGGATTACAAGCGTGCACCACTAGGTTAGCGCATTTAAAATAGGCCCATATTTCTTCAATGCTCAATTCATGCTATCAATTTTTTTTTTTTTTTTTTTGCGGTTCTGGGGATGGAATCCAGTGCCATTTGACTTCTGAGCTACACTCCCTGATCTATTTTTTATTCTGTATTTTGAAACAGGGTCTCACAAAGTTGTGGAGGGCCTCACTAAGTAGCTGAGGCTGTCGCCCACATCGACCCTCTGGTCTCAGCCTCCCAAATGCTAGGATTACAAGCATGCACCACCACAGCCACCTGCTTTTTTCTAAGTTATATATTATGTATTCATTTTTGGAGTGATCATCTTATAGGAGCAAGATTCTATTCCCCATGTTGTCTAATCAGTTGTTTATAGTTTGAATTGATGCCTTCACTTTGATGACTGCATTCGTATTTTCCTTAGACTCTCTCTAAATTCTTTTGAGGAAGTCTGTATTATTTCTAGCATTACATTCCTTATTTGGAATTTCTGGAGATCTCTACAGTTCTGTGTTATCAGGTTCTGTTGTTGAGATTTTTTGGGGCTCATTGCTTCATTTTTATTCTTCCTGCTCATGATTTCAGAAGTTTGTATATGTTGCTTTTGGTAGATTTCTTTCAGTCTCTATGCATCAGCTGTTATACCCAAGGTATTTAACAGTTAAGGTTGAGTTAAGAAGGAAGCAAAGTCATAAATACAAGAATAGGGTAAGGCCTCAGATAGGATCAAATAGAATGAGAGTATGAGTTTGGCAAAGTAGTATATTTTAGAGATTAGAGATAGTAAATATATAGTAGTATTTTAGTAAGCAATCTGGAGTTTCTGGTATAGTGATATGAGTGGATTTAATGTAATACAAGGAAGAGAGAAGAGAGGAAAAAAGAAAAAAGGGATAGAGAAAGAGAGTAAGTATGTACAAGGAAAAAAGCTTGGGAGAGGGTTTGGGAAGAGGGTAAACAAGCAGGCACACACACACACACACACACACACACACACACACACACACACGAACAAAAACCCAAAGCAACACCAACAACAAATTCATGCAATTCTAAAAAAAAAAAAAAAAAAAAAAAAATGAGTATTTAGCAGTTTAGCCTCTGCTGTCTCTCTGTGCAGACACCAGCACCTTTCCAAGCCTGGTTCTCTGAGTCTTTCTCAGTCTATGCAGATGTCTGGTATCAATGGGACTGGATCTAGTGTTACCACAGGTCACCCTCCACACTTCCCACAGATGTGGAGCCCCGGTGTCTCCCGGCCTTCATAGGTGGAGGATGTAAGAGTCTCTGTTCTCCACAGTTAGGGCTGGGCTGCTCTGTCTTCTTTCTGTTCACCACAATTGGGTGGACTGGTGATCCCGGATATACTACTAGTTGAATCTAATGTTAAGCATAGGTTTCCCCCCACACCCCCACACTTTCCACTCCTGCAGAGCCTGAGTTTTTCTGAGCCTCAACTCTGTTCAACAGCAGACTCTAACCTCACCTTCTCTGGGTTGAACCACAAAGTCTCAGACCCATAGAGTTTATTGCAGCTGAGCAAGTTCCTCCAGTCACCACACTGGGCATTCTCCTGTGGAAATAGCAGCTTCACTTACTGTGTTGCTGTGCACTGGTCTGGATCTTTGTCAGGTGTGGTAAGCTCAGCTGTCACTCCTACAAGTTGTAGACTCCACTTTTGCTGGGTGGTAATGCAAAGTCTCAGAGTCAGGGCATTTATTGAGGCTGCTTAAGTCCCTGGGGCCACCCTGCTGGGCATTCTCCCACAGTGTTCATGGCTTTACTTAACATGTTGAACATTTGTCTGGATCTCTTGGTGGGCATGGTGGGCTTGGCCTCCACTTGTACAAGTTGTAGCTGGTGTTTTTGCTGGGGAAATTAATGACTTACAGTTCTCATGATCTGTAGCTGCTTACTTCAGGTCCTTGGTTGTTTTCCTGCTTGTCTCTGGAGTCAAGTGCAGTTAGGCAAGATGGCACCTCCATAGCTCCTGCAGTTGCAAGGTGGATGCGTTTCTTTTCTAGTGTTGTTCAGCACCACTCTGGATCCCTAGAGGACATAGTGAGCTCAGCCTCCATTGCTGGAAGTTGTAGCCAGTGTTTGCAGGAATAACTCATGGCTTACAACTGATGCTCTGTAGCTGCTCACTTCAGATCCTTAATTGTTTTCCTGTTTTTCTCTGGAATTAGGTACATTGAAGAAAGATATCGCCATCACGGTGCCTACTGCTGCAAGGTGGGAGGGTTTCTTTTCTGCTCTCTGTTCAGTCTTTTAACCTTTTTTTCCCCTGCTGCCATGTACCTATTGTGTTCTTCTTTTACTGGTAGCATTTTCTGGCTTTGTAGAATGCTGGTTTTAACTCAGCGGAGACCGGGTGTCAGCAGGACTGGTACGTCTTCCTTCCCTCGGTCACCATCTTCCTGGAAGTCATGTGATTGATATCCGAAATAAATTTATAAGAAATTTTTGTCATATATATGTTATTTGGGCATGTGGATTATACTTCTGAGGCACATACTCTTAGTTTCTAACATAAGCTTATGATCACCAAATGCATACTTAGAATCTGGTTAGGGCACATTTACCATAATAAGTTGATGGTGATTATTGGAAAGTAAATGTAACAAAATCTAAAAAGAAACTTACTAAAAGGTGATATTTATTTATTTTCTTTGGTGGTACTCGGGTTCTTGGAAGCCCTTCTACCTCTGGGCTACACTCCCAGACCTATTTTTTTTTTAATTTTTATTTGGAAACAGGGTCTCTTAAGCCAGTGCAGTTGGCTTCGAACCTGTGCGATCCTCCTGTCTCCACTTTCCAAGTGTGGAAATTACAAGCGTGTACCACCACACCTGGCTAAAAGGTGATATTTAAAAACATTATACTTTATCTCAAAAGGCAAAAATAGGCATGAAAATTAATAATCCACTACTATAATTGTTTTCAATATCATTTGGTGTTTTTGTCTAATAGACTAAGAGAAAACATAAATACATAAGAAACAAAAGAAATAACACAACTGTATTTTTAGATAATTAGTTTTTTCAGAGGAGAAATTCTTCTGAGTAGGGCTGGTTAATTAAATAAAAGTTCTAAAAAGAAGCACTGGGTTAGATCCTCCTTTGTAAAAACTCCTCTATTGCTGGCTTTGAATACATAAGCTGCTGTGAGGATAGATTCTATCGAAATAACCACTGTGCAAGGAGCTGCAACATGCTTCTATTCGCTGAGAGTGGCCCTCGCCAACAACATTGGAAGTGATTGACAGACACACAGCCCAGCCAGCATCTTCACTGAAGAAGGCTGGTGAGATAATGGAACAAGGGCCCCACCTCAGGCATGTCTCAGCTTCTGAGCCAGGGAACTCCTGAGATAGTAAGTACTTCCATTGTTAATTCTATGCTTTAAATGTGTGTCTTGTTTTGCAGCATGAGAAAAGTAATGCAGAGAACAGATGTTCCTTAGTCACAGGGTAGGAAAGGAAAGAATATAAAGTGTGTGGGAAGGGGGAAATTATATTTTATGTTTGGTGGTTGTTGGTTAAAATAAGCTTGGGGTGGATTCCTAGGGAGGCAGGGCAGAACACCTGGAAACAGGAAGTATTAAAGAAAGCCATCCATATCACCTTCTATGAGATGGAGGTCAGATACCAGTGGGTGCCAGGAGATCAGGACACACCAGCCCACAAGATAACAATTCAAATTCAGGATTCAAATTGGGCAAAGTATATTAGGCCCAAGACCCAATTCAGACCAAACATAAAAGAACAATAAGACTTAAAATCCTACCTCCCAAGAGCCTCACTGGGTAGTCTCTTTTGGGGTCTCCTCCCCCCATGTAGAGGGAGCTGTTTTTATCTTCTATATTTCCCTGACTTAAAATAAATTTTCACATTTCTATATTCTTCACTAGTCTTTGGACTACATTGTTCATAAAATTCTGGACAAGAATCCAGTAAGAGGCCTTTATTATTTTTGACATCCCAGATGGGAATTAAACCCACAATCCCAGTGAAAAGAGAATTTGGTATTACTAGTATTCCAAGAAGGAGCAAAACAGCCTTACTCTCCAGGAAGGACTAGCATGGGTAAAAGGAGAATTAAAGAAAGGGAATGTGACATTCTGAAAGTTTAATTAACTGTATCAAGTGCCTGTGTCTCTTATCAAGATTAGTGCTTATACCTTGATCTTCTGATCTTTCTCCTCAACAAGTTTTAATATTAACGCTTCTCCAAAAAATAATAGATACTTAAATGAACATATACATACCATATATGGATATAATATCAATAAAAATATTTGGTGGGCAGTATCTTGTCAACCCGGATAATTAGGCATACAGTTTATTTTTCTTTTAATGAATGTAGATATTTTTCTATATTTCTATTGACTTTTGTAAAGATATAGTAAATATATTTTGAGTCGATTTGGAACATGAAACAGTGGAGACTGAAACTGGAACAAAGTTGAATGAATAGATATTAGCCTTTAAGATGTTCTAATTAACAATGAGCTTTTCTGATTCTGTCCTTGGTTAATGATTTAATTTACTACTGTTGCCATAAGGGATTCAGGGCATTGAGCTGGCAGAAAAATTCACCTCAGGACGTGAAAACACTTTGACCTCTGAATTATTGTGCAATTTAGAAAAAAATGTGCAGTGGCTGATAATATATTCTATTGTTTCCCTTAGTCTTCCAAAGTTGCTCTTTTGTAAAGTGGAGGCATACAAGAAAAATTGTCCTTTAATGATTCTACTATTACTGATTCCACATTCCCAGGACAAAGGTCTGAATATTGGAATAAAATAAGACAAAAGAAGGTTTGGGTCAGGTGAGGACTCCTCTTAACATTTCCTAAGCGTATAATCCAGTGAGTTTTTAGCTGTGAAAGACTAGAAAAGAGACATATTGATCCTCCCTTCTTATGTCTTTGAGGAATAAGTAAATACAGATGTTTACATAAACAAAAAGGGCAACATGCACTGTGGAAGGAAAAAGAAGAGCAGGGAGAGGCCACGCTGAGCACACGGAGATGCAGCCTGATAGTTTTGTCAAGGTTTTATTAGCCATAAATAAACCAGGTCACATTCAGAAGGGTGTAAAGGGCTTATAAGCAAAGTGCTTGTGGGAATCCTGAGGGGTGTTCTTCTTTAGACACTGGGCCATTTTCCATACTGGTTTATGAGTTCTAAGAGCTTTGGACTTATATTGAACAAAAATACAAAGAAAATAGCTAAAAAAAAAAAGAAAAACTATGAGCTAATCAGAGAATTAGGTACCTATTAGAAAAATAGGTTTTCTGAACTCTGAATTTAAAGAAGGTAAAGTTACAGGCATAAAAATTAAGTAAAGTGAGGAAGGTCATCAGATAGATTACTAAAGAGAAACTCTTGCCAAAATGGGATGCGTTGATTTTTGTCCTATTCCTAGGTTCTCTCCAGAAGAAAAAGGTTTAAATATTCATATTATAAAATTGTACATAGTCCAAAATATGGTAGACCTCTTTGGCTTGAAATAAAATTGCTATTTGATCTGCTCTTGAGAGGCAGACTTTATCTATTCTGGCCCCTGATTTATTTATGGATAATTGGCATGCAAAGGAGAAACTCTTATCTGGAGGAAGAAAAGGCCACTTAATAAATTCACTCTATAATAAATAATTAATATGTATCTGGCTTCACTTAGAAGTGGTGCACATACATACATATATTACATTAATATAAAATAATACATATATTGAAGTTGTACAGAATATGTGTATGAAATAAAGATGTCCTCATATTTGTCCATTCTCTTGAAAGCAGTATCCACATCCTTCTTGATTTATTGCCAAGAGTTTTGTATGAAATTTTTAGTAGCTTAAAAAATCCCATTCCTTTCCTTTATTTCTACCTCCACTAAATGCTACATAATTTGTTTCCATATAATCAGCATGGATAGAAATAAGAACCAAATGTGGATAACAGTAATAACAGAATGTAATCTGAGCATAACACCTGACATGATAGAGTCTCAGGGCAAGTTATCTTCTCAGTTACTCTAGTCTTGCCCCTCATTGGTATATCCTCTAAGAATCTTTGAAATTTTTCCTTTGTATTCCTGAATCTATTGTTTGTTTTTGCAATACTGGGGATTGAACTCAAGGTCATTTTACCTCCAAACTATACCCCCAGCCCTAATTTTTATTTTTTATTTTATTTTATTTATTTTTATGGTATTGGGGATGGAACCCTGGGGCATTATACCTCCGGGCTACACCCCCATCCCTATTTTTTATTCTTTATTTTGAAGTAGGGTCTCACTGAGTTGTAGAGGGCCTCACTAAGTAGCTGAGGCTGGCTGCGAACTGTGATCCTCCTGTCTCAGCTTCCCAAATGCTGGGATTACAAGTGTGAGCCACCACGCCTGCCTTTTATTCTTTATTTTGAGACAGGATCTCACTGATTTATGCAGGGCCTCGCTAAGTTGCTGAGGCTGGCCATGAACCTGTGATCCTCCTGTGTCAGCCTTCCAAGTACCGGAATTACAAACATTTGCCACCATGATTGGCCTTTTCCTGAATCTGTTGAATTCTAATTTTATCAAACTTCATAACAATTTGGATAACTTACAAAAATCCTTTAATTTCTTTTGCAATGCTTATTGTTATAGCTATTTCATCTAAATTCTGCACTGCAAATGTATAGCCATTCATCCCAGCATGCACTGCTGGACACCAATTATGGATCATTAATCAAGAAATTAGACTCTTAGACTTGTTTTGTGTTTGACATTTGTTCTGAATCTTTTAATCCCCTCTCAGCAAGTTAAATACCATCCTCCCACCCTCTTAAAAGACAAAAAGTATTTAAATATATAAGAGCAGATCTACAAGGAGAAATTTAGAGTAGCAAAAAACATTCATTTGTCACAGAGATTTTGTTGCTATAGTTTTGAAAGACCATGACCATGAAAGGAGATGTGTATTTTTTAATAGCATCCATGTGAAAATCTGGCATCTGCATATTTTTCTAGTTAAGGAAATAATCCTAGAGCATCAATTTACGCTAATGATATCAACATCATTTGGCTTTATAAACACAGAAAACTGAGCTAAGGTCCATTTCCCATTTATGGGATGTAATATACAGAAACCAATGGCAATGTTCACTGAAGTTTAAAAAAAAGTTCAAACAAATTTAAAGCATAGAGATTCCGGCACAAAGGCTCTTTGCCCTGAATGCCAATTTGAATTTAATTACAAATGTTACCCATATGAATTTTCTATCAACATTTAGAAAAACATTCAGACTTTTCTTTTTCTTTTATAATACTTCTACATCTCATATGTGTCCCATTACCGCCTAAGCCAAACATTTGAATTTTTTCTTTATAAATCTTTTTTCTCCCACTCAAAAGATATTGAGGGTGCCAAATACATCATGTATCCTTGGGTTGTGTTTCAGTGGCTTGCAAGAATTATTTGAATAATGTATATCTGTTAAAATAATTAGATTACTTTCTCTTTTTTTAAAGCCCCCAAATACTTTGATTCACACAAATACCAATTCTACTGTATATTTATTTCCCTATTGATTTCAAAGGGTCAATTTAGCAGCTCCAAAGATCACACTTGATCATAGAGAATGCATTGTTTTTTAGCTCTTAGATTAATTACTCAATTGATTAATTTAATCAGCTACAGATATATTTGTTTTTTCAAAAGTGAGATATTTGTTTTTATTTTTTTTATTTTTTGGTGGTACTGGGGTTCCTGGAAGCCCTTCTACCTCCGGGGCTACACTCCAAGACCCATTTTATACTTTTTTATTTGGAAACAGGGTCTCTTAAGCCAGCACGACTGGCTTCTAACCTGCGCGATCCTCCTGTCTCTGCCTCCCAAGCCCAGGAATTACAAACGTGCGCCACCGCGCCCGACATGGGTTTTTTTTTTTTTTTTTTTTTTTTTTTAAGATGAGTAAAGAGCCAGGTGTGGTGGTGCACGCTTGTAATTCCAGCATTTGGGAGGCTGAGACAGGAGGACTATGGTTTGAGGACAGCTTCAGCTACTTCGGGAGGCCCTCTGCAACTTGAGACCCTGTTTTAAAAGAAAGAATAAAAAGAAAATAGGGCAGGGAGTGTAGCTTGGAGGTTGAATTCCCCTGGGTTCCATCCCTAGACCTGCAAGAAAGAAAGAAAGAAAGAAAGAAAGAAAGAAGAGAGAGAGAGAGAGAGAGAGAGAGAGAGAGAGAGAGAGAGAGAGAGAGAGAAAGAGAGAGAGAGAGAGAAAGAAAGAAAGAAAGAAAGAAAGGAAGGAAGGAAGGGAGGGAGGAAGGAGAGTAATGAATCTGCTACATAATTTTTTTAATTCCATTTGATTCCTTTCCAACATTACATATAAATACAAGTTGTGAATTCTTGGACACTTATTTACCATCTCTGATCATTTTCCACTGTTATAAAATGGATACACAATAGCACATTGCATTTGTAGGAAGATTGAGGAGTTACCTAAGTGTAGCTAAAGAAAAAATGCCATGTAATTATTTGCTGTTGTTATGTTAGCTGACCAA
Source organism: Muscardinus avellanarius (assembly GCF_963383645.1). Lineage (NCBI taxonomy): Eukaryota > Metazoa > Chordata > Mammalia > Rodentia > Gliridae > Muscardinus > Muscardinus avellanarius. The sequence goes on along the minus strand of NC_137791.1, from coordinate 132,115,227 downwards.
CAAATTTGTGCCAATGTGCTTGCTAAATGCAGTTTATCATTGGAAATAAAAGATTTTAACAGTAGTAAATTTAAAAATGATTACCTAATTTCCAAACTTTATAAGAAGTCATTATTTTTCTCAGAGTCAGAAAATAATTCAAAATGTAAAAATAAAACTGTATTAAACATGATGATTTATTAAAACACAATTTTGAGTAATAAGTAAATGAATCAATGAATCAAGAGATGATATCTTGTTTAAATATTGTAAGCTATGAACTCACTGTACATTTTGTTTTGAAAAAAAAGTAACCATTTTCCTTTAGATTTTCTTTCTTTTATTTTCTTCTCTTTCTTCCTTTCTTTTCCTTCCTTCCTTCCTTCCTTCCTTCCTTCCTTCCTTCCTTCCTTCCTTCTTCCCTTTCCCTTTCTTTCTTCTTTCTCTCTCTCTTTCTCTTTCTTTCTTCCTTCCTTTCTTTCTTTCTTTCTTTCTTTCTTTCTTTCTTTCTTTCTTTCTTTCTTTCTTTCTTTCTAGCTTCTTCTGTAGATTGAACCTGGGAACATTCAATCATGGAACTATAGTCCCAGTTCTTAATTTTTATTTTGAAATAGAGTCTCACTAAGTTTCTGGAAATGTCTCTAAGTCGTAGATGCTGGTCTCAAACCTGAGATCCTCCTGTACCAGCCCTTCCAGGTACTGGGATAACAGACTTGCACCATCCCCAGCGTGAATTCTCCTATGGAAAAGATAACCCACCCAAGTTCACTCGGGCACGGTTGCTTAAATTCTGCTTTAGTCAAATTCAAACTCATTGATGCAAGTGGTTTTTACTATCTTCCCTTGTTTTTCTAGGGAAAGCAAAGCTACTATGAGTTTCAGCTTTGTTTATTTTAGCCACAAAAATATTTAAGGATATTTTCTATTTATTTGTGTATGTTTTGGGATCTAATTTAATTTTTATCTTTAAAGCTATCTATCTATCTAAAATATAATTGGACCAATCAGGACCAGGGGTGCGTCTGGAAGTCTGCCTGTGTCTGAAACTATCACTGTGTTCACCTTGAATAAATCATGTGGGTTTCTGGGATCTTAGTTTCCACATTTGAAATTATGATGTGCAGGAAAAATAGAAACTTTAAATGGAGTGACTCGCACAGTCTTTGGTGCAGTAGCTGCTTCTTAAAGGTTATTTCCATCTTTCACAGGCTTTCTGCTTCTTAGAGCAACCATTTATCTATTCAAAATTCAACAGTATGGTTGTTGTGATATTTTGTTGGAAATCTCAGCGTTTCTTTGTTCACAGAAGCTTAGTGGTTGGTGTCATTGGCAGCCAAGGTTTAGTAAAAATTTACTGATCCTGTGAAATCCTTGAAAAGCACTTAGTTCCTTACTTCTACAAGGATTTGAATTATCCTTGAAAGGGCCCTGCAGCCTGATCAAGTGCATTCCTCTTTAACAAATCCTTGTCCCAGAAACTTCCTCTGCAGATGTTGCATTTTACTTTTGTCCATTCTATTGCCACCTGGGATTTCTTTCCTTGAGTTTTTATTTATTGGCTTCACCCACACTTGTATGCACCCACATAGTAGGCTCACTGTTTCCTCTTCCTGTGCCAGCTCTTGGCCATGTCACCCTGCTGGCCTGCATCTATTTCATCTTATCACCTCTAAGAGCAAGGCTACAAGTTTTTCAAGGTTTGGGGCATACCATTTATTACCTTGTGTACTCAGTTAACACCTGTACGTATAAACCATGATATGTATTTTTATTATTGTGATCAATAAAAAAAAAGGTTTGTACCATTCAACAAATATTGACTAAGCCACAATTCTATACCAAGCATTAACCCAGTAACCAATGATTTCACAGAAAATAGAACACACACATTTCCTGCTCCTGTGAGCTCACATTTCCTGTGGGAGGCAGGCAGTCCAAGCCTGGAGAGTAGTAAACAATAAGTAAATATAAACATGCTTGAACTAAGATGTTAGTGAGATTATTGTAAACCATAATGGCTTTGTTTCTGAGAAGGTGTTGAAAGTTTTACCAAACAATAACATTAATGTGAAGCTCTGATAAATGGATTGTTGGTACTGTGTTCTATATCCAGAGCTATTTTTATTTTTGTTTTGAGACAGGATCTCACTAGGTTGCAGACAATCTCCTGAAATCTTTGATCCTCTTGTTTCAGCTTCCCAAGTATTGGGATTACAGGCATATGCCACCATGGCCAGTGGATTAACATTTATTAAAAGCTTAATTATGTTAAAAAGCTCAGGGTGTAGAGATGTCACTTGCCCTCCAGGTGTGATAACTTGCACCTTCCCATAATGCTAACATGGCGATTTTCTTTTTCTTTTTTAAAAGGAACTTATTGCCAGGCCTGTGACATGTGTTTATAATCCCAAAATTTAGGAGGTTGAGACAGGAGGATCACAGGATTGAGGCCAGCCTCAGCAATTTAGCCAGTCTTCAGCACTTTAGCAAGACCCTGTTTCAAAATAAAATAGGGTTAAGCTGTGCTCAGAAAGAGCATGCCATTGGGTTCGACCCCCAGTATCAACCAAACAACCACCAATATAAATAAAACAAATAATTTATTGAGGTATACCCAATGTAAAAAATAAAAATTTGTGCATATGCTTAATGTATACAATTTGATGAGTTTGGGTATATGCGTACACCCATGTTAACATCGCCTCAAGCAAGACAACAGAAACACACCATCCCTATGAGAGTTTTCTGTCCCCCTGCTATGAAGCACTAACATGAGATGTGCCCTCTTAAACACATGTTTAAGTGAACAAGATAGTAGTGTTGTTAATAATGTTGTGCAACTGATCTCTAGAATTTATTTTGCCTAACTTCATAAATTTTACAGTACTTAAAATTTACACTAATTTACACTAATTTTCTACTTCCCTGCCAGTCCTTGATAATCACCATTGAGTTGGACTATTTTAGAGATCTCAATAAAAGGAATAAACATCAGAATTAACGCAATATTTATCTTTTTTATAATTGGTTCTTAAATTTACCATAATTTCTTTCATATTCATTGATGTAGAAAATGATAGGATCTCCTTTTGTAAGAGAGAATACTATTCCACTGTACATATGCTTTCCATTTTCTTTACCCACAGATATGCTTACGGGCAGACATTTGGAATGTTTCTATCTCTTGACTATTGCAAATAGTACAATGAGTATGAGAGTTCTGATATACTTTTGACAAATATATCTTGAAAAGATATTGCTAGATGATATGGTAATTATATATTAGCTTTTTCAAGAAAATTCCTTACTGTTTTGCATAGTAACTACACCATCTAGAATTCTCAAAAATACTGTTTTAATATTTTTTATAAAGTTGACAACACCATTGTTTTATGACAATAATAATTAGCATTCTGATAAATACCAGATTTTGTGTGTGTGTGTGTGTGTGTAAGTGTGTGTGTGTGTATGTGTGTGTGAGTCTGTGTCTGTGTGTTATTGGGGAATGAAGCCAAGGGCATCCTAACTGAGTTACACCTCTAGGCCTATTTTCTATTTTTTTAAAATTTGAAACAGAATCTCAGTAAACTGAATAGGGTATCAGCTAGAATCCTAAGGTTGGCTGTGAAACTGAGATCCTTCTCTCTTAATCTCCCACATCCTGGGATTACAGGTGCTCAGCACAGCACTCAAGTTCATTTTGTTTTTAATTTGCATTGCCTTATTAGTGAGATTGAAACTTTTTTTTTTCATATGCCCATTGGTTATTTACCCATTGGTTATTTGTATATGTTCTTTAGAGAAATCCCCATTCAAACCCTTTGCCTATTTATTTATTTATTTATTTTGGCACTGAGGATTGAACCCAGGAGTATTCTACCTCATAGCTCTTTCCCTCCCCCCAGCACTTTTTATATTCTATTTTCATTTATTATTATTATTATTATTATTATTATTATTATTTTATTTTTATTTTTATTATTACATTTCTTATAGAACTGGGGTTTCTGGAAACCCTTCTACCTCTGGGCTATACTCCCAGACCTATTTATATTTTTTTATTTGGAAACAGGGTCTTTAAGCCAGCGTGGCTGGCTTCGACCCTGCGTGATCCTCCTGTCTCTGCCTCCCAAGCACGGGGATTACAAGCATGTGCCACCAGCCCAGCTTATTTTTTGTTTTGAAACAGTTTCTCACTAGGTTGCTGAGAACCTAGCTACACTGCTGAGGTTGTCCTCGAACATGAGATCTTTCTGTCAACCTCCCAATTCCTGGGATCACAGGCATGTGCCATTATGCCTGGCCCGTTGCCCATTTTATAATCAGGTTTTTAGAATTTTTACTCTATTTTTATTGACTTATAGGAATTTCTGACATAGTTTGAGGTTTAACTCTGTATTGGATATATGGTTTGGAAATTAATTTCTCTCACTTTGTATGTTACCTATTCACTCTGTTGAATTGTTTCCCTTGCTGTACACAGACTATTTTTATTTATTTAGTCTCATTTGTTTGTTTTTGTTTATATTCTCTATACTTTTGATATCATCTAAGTAATCATTGTCAGGGCCATTTCAAGTCTTATGTTAAAATTTCAATCCATTTTAAATAGAATTTTATGTATGGTGTATGTTAAGGATCCAATTTCATTTGTGTGTGTGTGTGTGTGTGTGTGTGTGTGTGTGTGTGTGTGTGTTGTTTTCCCAAAGCCATTTGTGGAAGAGACAATTATTTTCCTATTGTGTATTCTTAGAATCTTATCAAAATCAGTTGATTGCAAATGTGTATGGACTCCAAATGTTTACTGCTTAACTATTAAATTCAGATCACGTATACCAAAATATTTTGTTACATATCTATTAATTTTATGTGTAAATTGTATATAACTATTCTCACACTAACATATTAGGTACAACATAAAATAAAATCAGTCAAAAAATAAAAAGGATAAAAATATAGAAATATTACTAATATAAATTTTATTCTAAACTCAAAAATATCTAAGCCAAATATGTGGAGGGAGAGGGAGGGAATAGGATGAGAATTGAGGAGGGGCTAAATGAGTGATGATTTACCATTTTGTACTCCATTAAAATGTGTGATTGCAATGCATCAATAGAAATAAATAAAATAAGTAAGTAAAAGGCAGGCATCAAAAATATCTTCTAGCTAGGTGAGGTGGTGCATGCTTGTAATCCTAGCATTTGGGAGATTGAGACAAGAAGATTGCAATTCATGGACAGCCTCAGCTACTACTTAGTGAAGCTCTTTGCAACTCAGTGAGACACTGTTTCAAAATAAAGAATCAAAAATAGAGCTGGGGTGTAGCTTAAAGTTAAAATGCCCCTGGACTCCATCCCCAGTACTAAAAAAAAAAAATCTTTTTATGCACTGTAAATAGCAAATAATAGTCAGCTTTTCATTGCTGTGATCAGAACACTCGATAACAACAACTGAGCAGAGGAAAGGCTCATTTGGGATTATGGTGTCAGTGGTGTTAGTCCACTGTCAGTAAGCATCAATGCTTTGGTCCTGAGACGAGGCAGAGTATCACAGAGGAAGGAAGTGGCTGGGAAGATGCTCAGCTCACAGAAGAAGATGGGAAACTGAAGAGAAAGGGAGAAAGAGAGTGAGGAGAGAGAGAGGAGAGAGAGAGAGAAGAGAGAGAGAGAGAGAGAGAGAGAGAGAGAGAGAGAGAGAGAGAGAGAGAGAGAGAGAGAGGAAGGGGAAGACTGCGGATAAAATAACCCCTTCCAAGGCATGCCCTTAGAGAGACCAACGTCCTCCCACTTGGTCTTACTCATAGGACTCACTACCAGCCTTCTATTTACCATCTGTCCAGCCTCACAAGTGAGATTAAAGCCTTCATGATCCACTCATCATCTAAAAGCCTCACCTCGAAACCTTGCTGCAAGGAGGACCAAGTTTTCAACAAATTAGCTTCCAGGGAGGACATTCCAGGTCCAAACCATAACAATGGACTTTTGCTTTTTCTGTTTTTTTTCTATCTCTTCTTGCTTTAGAACATCACTTAGCCATCTTTCCTTAAGTTTTTTCAAGATTAATCTTTGGATGTGGAAATATTGACGATTAATCTGCAGCTCTCCAAGGTATGATTTTATCCTTAAGCCTTTGCTATTCTTTTCCTGAAACATCAAAACAGTACTATAAAAAGAGTTAGTCTTACTTTTAAATCAGGATTTTTGAATTGGACTGTTTAGAACATCAAACATTTATTTAGCTTATTGAAACTCCATGTGCATGAGAAACCTTGGTAAATGTCACAAAAGGGATTTCTTATTTTCCCTTTACAATCAAGTGTAATAGGATTAAATACAAAGTCGATATTTCTCCAGTCAGATTATTGGATGGCAGGTATTTGGGGTTCTCATATTTCCGGTAATGGGAAAAATATGAAGAGACCAGATTTTGCATAAGTTTACTTTTTTTTTTTTTTGGTGGTACTGAGGGTGGAACCCAGGTGCTTTCTACCTCTGAGCTATACTCCCAGGCCTATTTTATATTTTGCTTGGAAACACAGTTTCACTAAGTTTCTGAGAGCATTACTAAGTAGCTGAGGCTGGCTTCCAACCTGTGCCATCCTCCTGCCTCAGCCTCCCAAACATGGGGATTACAAGCATGCGCCACCACACCCTGCTACAAGATTATCTTTTGTAACAGTCAAATGATCCAAATTGTGGATTACTGGTAAATCCCCAAAATTATTTCACAGAAACACCATGAAAAGATAAGATAGCTGCTTAAATCTGAAGAAGTAGCTTCATGAGTAATGACTGTCTTGAAATTTGTATTACTAAAGAAAATATATCGCAGATTCAAAAATAAGAAATACTTTTGTCTCTTGAGCATACTCTGGTTGAGGAATGAGTGTCCACTAGGATGACATTTTGTCCTGAATACTTATATTGACTGACTTGTAACTGAATGAGTATGGCTCATTCCTCAATGCTATCTGAACTTGTTTTATTGAATGAGGATAATTCACTAAAAAGTAAACTGTGAATTATTCCTATGTCTTCAAGGTTTACACAAAAGGATCATAATCACCTTTCCATTTCAAAGTGGACAGATAGAAAGAAAAAAGCTAACAATTTCTGAATACCAAACTTTTGACAAGCATTTTGCATGTGTTAATTCTTTTAATCACAGAAAGGGGTATGAGAGTAAAATTTTACTATTCATACTATACATTTAGAAAACTAAAACCAAAATATTTGTGTGTATGTATTGTATCCAGTTTACAATCTCTGTGTTTTCATATCCATTTACTGGTCTTTTGGTTTCCCCCAAATACACAAATAGATATACCCTGTTTATTTTTCTTATATGTGCCCTGCTGCTTTTAAAAAAAAATTGTCTAAGTCAGGCATGATGGCACCTCATGATGGCACATTCCTGTAATTCCAGTACGTGGGAATCTGAAACAAGAAGATCACAGGTTCCAAGACAGCCTCAGCAACTAGTGAGACTCTCAGTAACCAAGAAAAATGGAATTTAAAGACAAAACATAAAAAATAAAAGGCTGGGGCATATTTCAGAGGTAGGATAACCCTGGGTTCAATTCCCAGTACTTTGATAAAAAGTTGTATATATTTTAGGCTTACAACATGTTTTGATGAACATATGCCTGTGAACTCATCCATACAGTCAAAAACATTGCCATACCCATGTGCTTGCCTAGTTACCATTTTTTGTCCTAGTAGTTAGACCCCCTGAAATTTACACACTTCCCAAATTTTCAGTTTGCCAGCCAGTATTTGTAACTGTTGTACTCATGCTGGACCTTAGATCTTTAGACTATTTATACTAAAAACTGCAACTTTGTACTATTTGTCCTCATTTTCCAACCTATCCTGTCTAATCTGTTTTTATAAATTTGAAATGTTCAGATTCTACATACAAATAAGGTCCCATAATAGTTGCCATTTTGTGACTTATTTTATTAAGCATAATGTTCTCAAGATCCAGCCAGGCTTGGTGGCACATGCCTGTTATCCCAGCATTTGGAAGGCTGAGAGAGGAGGATCGTGGTTCAGGGACAGCCTCAGTTACTTAGTGAGGCCCTTGAAAATCAATGAGACCCTGTTTCAAAATAAAGAGTAAAATTATGAATGAGGGTGTAGATCGGGGATAAAATGACCCTGGGTTCAATCCCCAATACTGCAAAAAAAATACATTTATGTTACCACATACTGTATTATTTCCTTCATTTTTAAGGCAGATGAATAGTTATATTTATATATTATTCTATAGAGCAATTTACTCAAGATACATTACTTTGCTTAGATATATTTTTTTTACCTATTGGATTCCTTTACTTATTTTTTATTTTTCTGTTTAGAAACCAAAAAGCACATTTTTAAGAGATAAATCCTGGAATTGCTTGTCAGAGTTATGGTGTGTTTTTAGAGTCTACAAGATGATGTTTGACACAGGATCTCCAAGGTATAATAGTGAATAAATTATTATTGAGTACAGAGAAAGGAAGGGCTAGCCAATGACTGTCATGAAAGTAATTATTAGTTTGCTAATAATTACTGTCACATACTGAGTGGTTTAAACTACAGAAATGTATTGTCTCACCGTTCAGGAGAGTAGACATTCAAGACCCAGGAGTGGGCAGGACTGCTTCCTACTAAGATCTGTGGGAGAGAATGTGTTCCCTACATGTATCTTAGAGTCCTGTGATTGGCGGATAATCTCTGGCATCTCTTTATATGCAGAAGCATCACTCTATTTTCTGCCTATATCTTCACTCTGTGGTTGTGATGGTGGTGGTGGTGTGTGTGTGTCTGTGTCTTTATATTCAAATTTCCCTGTTTTATAAGGATAGTAGTTGTATTGTATTAGGGGCCAATCATGCTTTAATTTGAGCTCATCTTAATGTACCTATTTATATTTTAAATATTCTTATTTTCTGTACTGGATGTAAAGAATTCAACATATGAGATTTTTGGGAAAGCATAATTAAACATAATAATAACTTAATATCTTACTCTGTGGTTGGTCTTGGGTTTGGTCACAATGATAACAGAGGGTCCTTTTTTTTGCTTTCAGAGTCTGTTGAATCTAAGAGAAACCTAGAGTGAATGCTTGGGAAGATACAGATTCAGAAAAAAAAGGGGAGTGACTTGGAGAAAGTCACCAATTTAGAACCAGTTTTGACAATAGCTTCCTGTGACTTTGAACAGTTTATCTTTCCAGACTCCAGATTCATCATCTATAAGATAAGGTTCTTGAATTCAATCTGTAGCTGCTAAACAGTAATGATAATTCAATCTTTGTGGCTGGAGAAATATTCCATGATTTGTGAATTCTATAAGATTAACACTTGCATCTGGTAAAGGTGAGAAATATTTTAGAATGTGCATTTTTTTCCTTCATTTCATACTCCTTCCCTTCTTTTTATCTTTCCTCCTTAACTAATTCTCTTCCTCCTCCTCCTGGTGCTTTTCCTCTTCTTCTTCCTCCTCCTCCTCCTCCTCCTCCTCCTCCTCCTCCTCCTCCTCCTCCTCCTCCCCTCCTCCTCCTCCTCCTCCTCTTCCTCCTCCTCTTCTTCTTCTTCTTCTTCTTCTTCTTCTTCTTCTTCTTCTTCTTCTTCTTCTTCTTCTTCTTTTTCTTCTTCTTCTTCTTCTCTCTTTTTCCTTCCTTCCTCTCCCTTTTCTTCTCCCCCTCCATCTAGTTAGTCCTCCCTTGGTACCTGTCAATATATATATATATATATATTTTTTTTTCATTTGGCCACTGCATTAGTCAGAGACTTACCAGAAAAGAAAAGAAATTGTTGATGAACTATAGAAAAAAATTTAATGAGAAATTATTTATACATGTGTGGGCAAATTAAAGGAAGCCATCAATGAGGGATATAGAACCAGGAGAAGCATTTTGGCTTAAGGACCAAGGGAGAAAGTGCTGGAAAAGAGTGAGAGTGCTGGATGCTAGGAAGGGTCATCAACAGGAGCCTTTGAGGAATTAAACTCTTTCCAAAGTGTGGAAATCATTCTGTTATTAGTGTGGGGTTAGTTCTTTCATTATACCATTTAGTATAGTGTTCTATTTATTGGCAAGGATTTAAATATTGCCTAGGTTTTCTTATTTACTGTTAAACTATTTTTTTTATGCGTGTATGGTCCTGGGATTGAACCCAGGAGCATTCTACCTCCAAACTACACTCCCAGTCCTGCTTTATTTTATTTTTTATTTTGAATCAGAGTCTCAGTAAGTTGCAGAGGGCCTCATTAAGTTGCTAAAGCTAACTGAGAACCTGCTATTCTCCTGTCTCAGCCTCCAGAGTACTGGAATTATAGGCATGTGCCATCTTGCCTGGCTAAATTAATTTATTTTTAAAACAGAAATAATTTCAGTAATGGACATTTTTTAAATTGTCACTTTTTTCAATGTCTTCTGAAAGAGCAAATATTTTGCTTCCATTGATTTCTTATTGTTTTATTTTATCATAGATTTATTTTAGTAACATTTATATCTTTTTATTCCTTGATGTATAAAATAATTTTAAAAATTAATTTGGGATTTATTTCATTTTTCAAAACTATTTTGAAGACTCTAGACCAATTGCTTGTAAACCACTCAACATTCTATATTTGTCTGATTTTTTTTCTTATTTTGTTCATTATGAATAATTTTGGCAGGAAAAATGTACTAATGGTGTCCTAAATATCTCATTCAATCATATAAAAAATACACAATGCTAGTTAGTTGGCTCTATTCTTGACTTTCCTGATTTTGATATCTTGGTTAAAGTAAGTTTGTTGGCCTTTTCCCCTCTTATCTTTGAATTATTGAGAAAGTTTTATTCAAATTTCCCACTGTTGTAATAAAATTAATTCTTCTTTTCCTTAGAAAGCCCTTCTCTCTTTGCCTACTTTAAATATACATTATTAAGTGGATCAAAGTTTAAAGTCACAGTTTGGAAATAGTTCCTGCTTTTATCTTATTTTTATTCTTATTAATACAGCTATTTATTCATCACCCAAGTCATTAATATTTGCCTGACATCTTTTCCAATTGTTTGATTTTCCACCTGTCTCTTCTAGAAAAATAGTTTCACTAGTGCAGAATTTTAATGTTGGAATAATCTTGGTCTGCCAATTGAAGATAATTATCCACTTCAGCCACTATCTTTGTTTCTTCCATCAGTTTAATTGCTCCTCACCTTATTTTTTTTTTTTTTAAGTTCAGGTGATTATTCTGTTCTCGCTGCCTGCTTTTCTATCAACTTGGTTTTCATATATCTTCTAGATGTACTAGATGTATGTTCTTTCAGTTATACACCTTAAATAAATTTACTTTTTCTTTTTACATTTTATTCGTGTGTGATAGAGGACTAGCTTACCAAAATGAAGTAAATAGAACTCTATCTTTCCATCCTCCCTTCCTCTCTTCTTCCCTCCCTCCCTTTCTTTCTTTCTTCTCTGTCCTTTTCTCTTTATTTCTTATATATAGCATTTTTCTTTTTCTTTTGACATTGTTTTTTTCTTGTTGAGAATCTTATACATAAGTTATGCTGATTATTATCTTACTATATTTCTTGGATTGCATTTAATAAGCTCTGTGAACGAGTCTAGCTCTTCCTCTCTTTAACTTGAAAAATTAAGTAGTTTCAAGACATTTTATAACTTAGAGTTTATTCTCTACCTGGATTATTTTCCAAAATATATAAAGATTTATTTCTTTGTTCATCCTGTTTTCTCATTAGCCCGCATTGGTCCCTTACTGATCTATGGTGTTAAAAAACATTCAGAATATTTCCAAGTCAACCTTCCTCACCCTCCTCCACTTTATCCTCATCTTTTTGCAGAAGATATTTGGTGTTGCCCCCAGGTGTATATTGTCTGTTCTGCATCCTTTTTGCATACTCCGACCAGCACTAGCCTTTGGAAAGACACATAGTAGTAAGTAGAGTTGCTTTTCCCCAAATACCCAGAAATTACTTGAATGAGAATATGAAAGAAAGATTTTCTATAACTCTGAACACATTCTAAATGATTTAATTGGATGAAGTAAAATATTCAGATCATATAAAATAAATGAAATATCAGCTATTTATTCAGTCTTTTGAGTAAGTTTCCCTACTTAATTTTCAAAGCAACTCTTTTAAGAGCATCTTAATTTTGAAGATCACTGGATAGAAAACTCTCTTCCACAGCTTCAAATATTTTTGCTTTGAGCTATCTGTCCAACCCTGTTGACTACTTGAGGCATCAAACCCAATGATCACATGTGCTCTCGTTCTGACATATCTGCCACTGGTGTTATATCTCTTTTATGTTATCAATAAGGTACAAGTGGTCCTGCTTTGACACACTCAGATATAACACAGAAGTTCAGGTTTGATAATACCCACTGTGATTAGCTTGACCAAGGAAGAACTTAAGTCTATGGGTAATTTCTTCCTCCATGGATGATGTCTTCTTGTTTTTTTCAAATGAACCATCCTATGAACTGAAAATTCATATGGCCAAATGAAGGGTAGACTCGCCATTAATAATTTGTTGAACTTTACAGCAGGTATTGACAGCTTACTAACATTCCTTTCTTCTTTGTTTTTCTGTTTGCTTTACATGTTTTCTTGATATCATATGCTTATATGGAATAATTGCTCCATTTTTGCCTTTGATTTCTGAGTATCCCATTCTAAGACAAAAATGCTACATAAAAATTTAAGTCACATTTCAGAAATTAGAAAAAGTAGTAAAACCAAGATTTTATTTTATATTTTATTCCACCACTTTTTAACTCTAAAATAGCTGTTCTTTTTACTAACCTAATAAGCCCCTATTGGTTTCTGAAAATATAAGTCTTTAAATACTTTTATTTTGATTTAGAGATTTTAAAACTTTTATTTAAGAATCATTTTTCTGTTTCATATATTGCATATAAGCATGAAACATAATTAGATTCTGAAGGTCTTTGTTCTTCCTCGTGCAGCTAGGTCAGGACAGTTGTCCGTCATTCTTTGGGAGAGAAAGAACAATTAGCATGTCATCATAACCTCTTGGTGTCAAAGGAGAGTTTGGTTCGCTCTTAAGTGCTGATATCTTTATTGTCTACTGGTGAGCTTTACGAAGTCCTGTTTTCAATGTTGGAGGCTTACTAATGTTAAATTTTCATCTACCTTCCTAAACATAAGTGGCATACATGGGAGGAAAAAAGCCACAGTGCTTCCAAATCTGAACCAAGCCTGCTATTTTCAGTGATGAAAACAGCAATGGCACTTGTCACATCATGGTTCTACCTGCAGTGAAAGGATGCCTTGGATAATGAGCTCAAGCAATCACCTGGACTTGTTTAGTTATCCTAAATATAAAACACAAAAAGAAGAGAAAAACAAATGGAAACCCTTATGCTACTTGAAAACAGAGTAATAGATAAGATGTTATGAGACACCTACTTGTAGCTTCCACTCCAGACTAAGTCCCTCTCTGTCATTTTTCCAGGTCTGGCTGAGCAGCAATACTCATGATTCCAAGGTTCTCAGGTATATATTTTGTTTTCATCCTGTGAGATAGTGCTTCCTCTGTGCAAAGTGCCCACTCCAAAGTCAAGTGAAGCTGAGCTCAACAGACAATGCAAATTGTAGTGTGTTTTAAATATGTCTGTGCATATTAAATATCACAAATATAGGCATGATTTGATTATTTGTGATTTGATTTGCTTGACATATGTGCATATATATGTGTATATTTAAATATATAGATATAATTAATATAAAATTAATGATACACACACACACATAAACTTGAAATGGAAGACTGGGCTCTTTCTCACCATGGCTGGCTGAAACCTCTGTACAATAATGTGCCCAAATACTACCCAGCATCTCATCTCCCTGTCGCACAATGCAACAGGCATTTCCACCTGCTGTTAGAACAACACCAGGGAGAACTTGGGCTACTTGGCTTGGGACACTTGTCAGTCTCTAAACTAATCACTCAAGCTATGTGAATGTGTTTCCATGGGAGTGTAGACGAGGATTATTCTTCCACACCTGGAGCTACCAGGATCCAATGGTAGAAAGAATCAGTAAGAAGCTAGGTGAATTAACCAGGCTTAAGGCAGGTTTCTTCCTGAATATTTAAAGTAAATAAACTGTTTTGCTCAATCTAGTGACAAGTGAGCTACTGTTGCTTACAAATGAGCGATCTGATGCAGAGTCCTGAAGGCTTATCTCCTCTCACTCTCCATCCATCATAACTCATTTCAGTGCTCCTGTATCTTTCACTTCTCCATCCTTGCTTATCTTGTCAATGCCCTCATCTTTCTAAAACTCTTCAGATGCCTATTTGTATTTGTCACCGCCTATATCTCCAAACTCCCGCACCCCAGAAAAAATGTCAAAGCAAATTGACAAATAAACTTAAAATAAAATGATACAAAATAAGAAGCAGCAGATCTTTCTGGTTCATATAATTTCCCCCAAAGATGACATAATAAGTTCTCTTCTAAGTCCCACCACAGTGGAGGAGACTCTATGATGTAAAACATTTTCTTCTTAATCTCACTAGACATTTATGTAAATGAGACATAGTTAGATTCAAAGTGGCAGAAACCAAATGTGAATTATTTTACTTAAAACAAAGAAAATATATTTTGGAAGAATTTCAGAGATCTTTCTAGCCACCTCTTGTCATTGCTTAACTTGGCATGTCCATAACTTACTCTTCCTCCCACCCCACCCACACACCTGCTGGGAATTATGACTCCCCCTAGCTCCCAATCACATGCCCCATAGCTGCCAGTACAGGAAAGTGCTTGACTCTTTTTCATAAGCTTTATTTTGAAAAATCTCTGGAAGATGTTTTTGGGCCCAATAATCTGGTGTCCACTCCTGTGCCAGAAAATATAGCCAGTGGGCTCAATACTATACAAAAAAGATGTGATAGTTGGTATTTTATGTCATGTATTTAAAGCAGAAGCTGGAATATAGAATGTCCTCAGTAAATGAATGAATAAATTCAAAAGAGAAATTCATATTCTCTCTCTCTCTCTCTCTCTCTCTCTCTCTCTCTCTCTCTCTCTCTCTCTCTCTCTCTCTCTCTCTCTCTCTCTCTCTCTCTCTCTCTCTCTCTCTCTCTCTCTCTCATTGGAGATTAAACCCAGAGCCTTGAATGTCCTACCAGTGAGCTATACCCATAGTACTAAAGAATAAGGTTTACCAAATTATGTTACATAAATGTATGAATATGAGCTGGGTGTAGTGGCACACACTTGTAATCCCAGCACTTGGAAGGCTGAGACAGGAGATTCAAAGACAGCCTTAGCTACTGAGTGAAGCTTTCAGCAATTTAGTGAGACCCTGTTTTAGAATAAAGTATAAAATAGGTCTGGGAGTATAACCCAGAGGTAGAAAATCCCCTGGGTTCAACCCCCAGTACCACTCAAAAATAAATAAATGTATGAATAATATGTAACAACAAATTCCACTGATATGTATAATTATAATGCACCAATTAAAATTAAGAAAAAAATAAAAGCCTTAAAAAGAAGGAAACTAAAAGAACATTCTTCCCATTGATATTATCAATACTGTCAGGAGTTTAAACAGTGAACTGTGTTTCCCATCTCTAACTCATCTACTAGTTTTCAGTTGACATCAATAGCATCAAGCTTAACTCATTAATTAATTAATTAATTAATGATTGCTTGGTGCTGTAGATTGAACTCAGGGCAGTCCAGCTCTGACTTACACCCCAGCTCTTTTTATTATTATTTAAAAACAGGGTCTCTCTAGGTTGATGAGAGTCTTGTTACTTTTAAGACTGGTCTCAGATCTGTGATCCTCCTTTCTCAGTCTTTCAAGCACTGGCATATGCCATCACACTAGCTGAGCTCTTTCCTCTTTGAAGAACCCTTATAAACAGTTGAGTTTCCCAAACTTCAGTTCTCTGCACTTTTTGTTTGCATAAAAAAGATTGTTAAATAATAGGTATATGGGTGAACACTATAATTATTAAACTTTTTCCCTTAAGGTTGTATTTATTTTCTTGTTATTTTTCTACCCAACCAAAAAAGGGTTTAAGAAATTAAAGACCAGCTTGAGTGTGGAAGCATAACTGCAACTATAGGGCTGAAATTTAATTTTTGTTATAATAATCATGAGTGGCTATTAATAATGAGGACTCGCAACACTTTAATGTAAATTACTCTGGCTCTGAAATTAAAATATACAGATTTTTTATATTAACATTAAGATACTGTGAATAAAGGACCAAATTTATAATAATTAGAACAGTTTTCAAATGTTTGTCCTGCATTCAACTATGCAACTCATTAAATTCTCTTGTTGAAATCTCTTAGCTTCCATTAAAAATATGTATATATGTATATATATGCATATATATGAGGATTTTAATGCTTTAGGATTAATTATGAGAGTGACATATTTTCTTCTGTTTTAATCCATATATAAATATAGTGCAGGGTCTCCTGTGGTTTGACCATTTTTTTCTCCAAGCACTAAGTGATTTTAGAATTTCTTTGTAGGAGGAGGTAGGTAAAAACATTTGCTTATTTTTATTTTTTATTTTTTGCCTGTGCTGATGATAGAACCCAAGACCTGGCCTGCTAGGCACGTCATCTACCACTGAGTAAAACTGTTTCCAAGAGGAAGCATTTGGGTAGATCTGGGTTGGAAGAACTTATCTTGAAATTATATGTGCATGAGAAACACATTGTTATAACAGAGTCCTTGTGCAACTGAACAAAAATATAAAATATTATAGTCACATCTATGAAATCTAATCATAATTATAAAATTTTAAGTCTTTTTATGAAAGGGTAGGAACACTATGATAAATTTTTATAGGTTAAAATGTGATTTAAAAGTCATAGCTAAGCCCCTAAATCTTTCCCAAGGATGAACATGGTCCCTATATCTCTTCGTAGCTACTACTACAAGTTTCTGGGCTCCATCTTGGAAATTTTTTTGTAAAGTGTTCCTATGATTTTGATATTTATAATGGCCTTTTTTTCTACTTAAAATCATTTGTTGCTCTCTGAGTTCAATCTTGAAGAAAAAGTAAAATTTATTTCGAGAAACAAGTGGGAGAGGTATATTCAGAAAGCATTCTTCATATGTACAAGGGCATTGAATATACATGTATCTGACAAGAGAGAACACGGTAAATCTTGGTATGGTGTTGTTGAATTCACAAACTCATTTAATATATATTTATTAAAAGTATTCATCAGCACATTAAAACATACAGTTATTACAGGTAGAGTAATCTCCCCTATTTGTGGAGGTGTATGTTCTAAGACTTCCTAGGAATTTTCTAAAATTCATTATAGTGACACACCCAATATACATATTATTGCTTTTCTTATAAATAAAAGAAAATGATAAAGCTTAATATATAATTTAAGTGTTATAGTAATAATAACTCATGTTAAAAGAGAGCAATTAAAATAGCATATTGGAATAGAAATTGTTTAAGGTTTACAAATTGTTTATTTCCATCATTTTTTTAATTTGAGCCAGTTGTAGTGGCACAGGCTTGTAATTCCAGCATTTGGGAGGCTGAGACAGGAAGATAATGGTTCAAGGCCAGCCTCAGCTACTTAGGCCCTTTCCAATTCAGTGAGATCCTGTGTCAAAATAAAGAATACAATATAGGGCTAGGGGTATAGCTTGAAGGTAGAATGCCTCTAGGTTCCAGCCCCAGTATTGCAAATAATAATAATAATAATAATAATAATAATAATAATGAATTTAATATTTTCAGACCACAGTTAACCACGAATAACTGAAACTGTGACTAAATGGAAACTACTAGACCATGGTTAGATACTGGTAATGTAACAGTGGATTAGACATGGTCCTGGTTTCAGGCTGTCCAGAGAAGTTAATGCTCCCTGATTATATATATATATATATATATATATATATAATTTGTTACACACTGAAGGGCACGTTAATTCTTTAATATGAATGGTGTTCAATACCAAGCATAGGAATTTTGACTACACCTTTTCATTACTAATAATAACACTTGTATGACACTAATTATACGTCAGAAACTATTCTCACAAGTTTACATTATTCTCTCCGTTATTATCTATCAGTCAATATTGGCTAGAGGCACATGCATGTTATTTACATTGCAATGACAAGAAAATTATAACATGGGACAGTTACTTCACTTGGATAAAGACTCAGCAGCAAAAGGTAAGACTGGGACTCTAGTCTAAGCAGTGTAGCTTCATAGTCCAATTCTATTATTAATAATTATAAATATGGAGCTAATATGACACGTTTTTTGGTGGTACTGGGGTTCCTGGAAACCCTTCTATCTCCGGGCTATACTCCAAGACCTCTTTTATATTTTTATTTGGAAACAGGGTCTCTTGAGCCAGCACAGCTGGCTTCGAACCTGTGCGATCCTCCTTTCTCCACCTCCCAAGCACAGGGATTACAAGCGTGCACCACCACGCCCTGCTAATATGACACTTTTTACACATGATGAAAATAATGAGGCATAGAGATGCTAAGAAACAAAACTGAATATATTGTAGTAGGTATCAGAATCTAGAATAGTTCCCAGAAGACCACAGATTCAGCAGTACTTCCACTATGCACGTGTGGCCCATTAGTATTGTCATATAAAAAAAAAGTTTTAGTGAAATGTTTGCCTGTGTTTAAGAGGAATATGTTTACAGTGAAAGAGATAATAGTGCTACTTTTCTTTGTGCTGGTAAGACCAATAGAAAATAAGTGGGAGGGCTCAGTCATATGAAGTTCAGTGTGTTCAAAATAGAAATTGTTGTTCCAATGGAGTTAATATTTGAGAAAAAAAGACAAAAGGCATTGACTAATAAAGATGGCTTATGTTTTTCTGTGAGATTTCACTGGGCCTGGTTCATGAGGCTGCATAGTGACAGGACATCCAGTCATGGGCTGCTTCATAAAGACTGGGTGTAACTTCTCTAGGACTTACATAAAAATATAGGAAATATCAATGAACTCAGGATTCATTCTTCAACAAATGACACCTTAAAGTATTGAAGTATTGCCATTAATACAAATTGAATAAATTTATCCCCATTGACAGTCTTATTTCGATCAAGTCTAATGTAAGGGACAACTGATGCTGATTCAGTGCTATTTCCAGAAGGAAAGACATTCTGAATGGTCATATACCATCTAGTCCTGACTATTTCAAGACCTGACTCATTTCAAGCCCTTTTTGTTTCCTGCAAGTCTTTGAAATTCCCTTTACCCTCTATCTATATATACTGATTATGAGAAAATAATTCTGAAAATAAACTAGTTAATCATTAAGGTGGAGGCAAAGCATACCTTCATTAACTACAAAAGATAGTTTGAAGAATGTATTATGTTTATCAAGCAGGTAGACAAAATTAGAAATATATATATATATATATATATATATATATATTCATATATATGTGTGTAATATATATATATATATATATATATATATATATATATATATATATATGAAATTGGAATACTTTTTTTCTTTCTACAAGTGTCATTAGATCCCTGAAAGCCTTAACCCCCAGAGAAAAAACTTGAGGAAGTTAAAGCTAGTCTCCATGAAATAGTTTGCAGTGTAAGAAGAAAAAAAAAAAGCAGAGGAGAGTTTGGACATTCACTGAAAGAAAAGAAGTTGTATCCAGTATGTAAAATTTATTACTTCCCAAGTGACCCCAAGAGTAACTGCTAACATTTCCTTGGTTTAAAGAGTAGTGGGACAGAAGCTTGAGATGTTCATCTAATGGATCTGAAGCCACAAGAAAGAAGATGGATTCCTCTCCTGCCTTAATCCACATCATGTTCTTTTAGTATTAT
Organism: Muscardinus avellanarius; assembly: GCF_963383645.1. Lineage (NCBI taxonomy): Eukaryota > Metazoa > Chordata > Mammalia > Rodentia > Gliridae > Muscardinus > Muscardinus avellanarius. Next base: position 132,095,393 of record NC_137791.1, on the reverse strand, counting down.
GTTTTCCACATCCAGGAACCATAGCAGCTGCTGAAAAAGGCATCTCTTCTTCCCAGATCCCTTCTCTCCCCAGTGCTAACACCATTTCTTGACAAATCTTGCAGGAATACAAATGAGTAGGCCTGACGTTCCTGACTCCCATTCTAAAATTCATTCTAAAATGAATCAGAAGAACACATTAGTTAAAACAACTCCAAAGCTGAAGATTTAATCTCCAATTGATTTTCCAGACCACATCTTTCCCCTGTAGCATTGCCCAGTGTGGCCTATTCTGGGACCTCTTTTGAGCTCAGGTAATGACATAATTATACTCCAATAACAAAATGTCAATAAAAAAGATGGCATGAATTTGATTATAAGTCCTCTGCTACTATAATATTACTGGGAAAATATTAAAACAGAGAAATTAAGTTCTTTTGCAAATTAAAGTCCAAATATATTGAATTTCACCAGAATTAAGGTCTAAAATCAAATTTTCATATGCTTGTGAGTTAAAATTCCAAAAATGTAGTCTCCCCTAACTTTTTAATACTTTGATTGGTACATTATAATTCAATACCATAGTGAGGTTCAAAATTATACAAACAAACATACACACAGGTCTTGGTGTGTTTCATGTCCTGCCCGGGTACCCATCCCTCTCTATATGTAATAGTGAGATTGGTAGTGATACCTTCATACAAGGGCATAGCATACTTTGAATTCCTTCTGTTCTCAGTTTTTCCTTTCCCTCTTCTCTCTCCCTTTTCCATTCCCTTTCAATAGTCTCTTTCCTCAATTATTTAAAGTCCCTATGATTTCCTACTTTATCTCTAGCTTCTACTTATGAGAGAAAAACATTTGACAATGGACTTCCTGAGACTTTCTATTTTAGCATAATATTATCCAGTAGTTCCATTCATTTATTTCTATAACTGACATATTTTTTATTCTTTATGGTCAAGTAATATTGTGTATATATCATATATATCATTGTATATATATCACACATTTATTATTCATTCATCTGTTGATGAACACCAAAGTTGGTTCTATTGTGCTGGTATAAATACATATGTGCCAGTCCTTTTCAATATGTATTTGAAATTCTTTCCAAAACAATAATAGAAAAGAAAATTAAAGGGATACAAATTGGAAAAGAAGAAACCAAATTATCTCTGTATGCAAATGACATGATTTTATACTTTTTTTAAAATTTATTTATTTTTAAAATTTATTTTTATTGGTGCATTGTAATCATACATCACATTGGAATATAAGACTTGAGAGGATATACAAGCACACATCATCCAATTAGCCCTCATCCAGCCCCCATCCCATTCTGTCCCTCTCCCTCGATCCCATGCTTGTTGGGTGATTAACTTTGGTACATATGTTTATGTACCTCCTGCTTTATAAAGAGGCTCCATCCTCCCCTATTCCATACCCTCTGATTGATCACCTTAATTGCTTCACTATAGGGCCCTTTCTATAGCTCGACCACTTCCTGTTGCCCATGTCCTCCTAGTTATTGCTGATTAGGGGAAGCATCTGGTTTTAATTTTCTGCGATATTTCTTTGTGCATGCCGCATTGCAAATACTGATCCCACTCTTGACGGCCCCAGTTGTGGCCTGGCTACCTGGTGGACTGATCAGACCTCGCTGGCTCAAGCAGCGGCCTTGGCTCAAGGGAGGCCCCCGTTCTGGCCTCGCTGGCCCCGGCACCGGCCTGACCCCTCGGCAGGCTCTGAAACTGGCCTCGGAGGCCCCAGCACTGACCTTGCCTCATGGCAGGCTCCGATCCCGGCCTCGGATGCCTCAATAATGGCCTTGCCTCACAGAAGGCTCCGATGCCGGCCGTTGGCCCCAGTACTGGCCTAACCCCTTGGCACACTCCAATCCTGGCCTCGCTGGCCCCGGCACCGGCCTTGCCTCACGGCAGGCTCCTATCCCGGCCTCGCTGGACTCAGCACTAGCCTAACCCTTCGGCAGGCTCCAATCCCGGCCTCAGAGGCCTCAATAGTGGCCTTGCCTCACGGAAGGCTCTGATGCTGGCCAGTGGCCCCAGCACTGGCCAAACCCCTCAGCAGGCTCCGAGCTCAGCCTCGCTGACCCCAGCACCGGCCTAACCCCTCGGCAGGCTCCGATCTCAGCCTCGGAGGCCTCAATAATGCCCTTGCCTCACGGAAGACTCCTATGCTGGCTGTTGGCCCCAGTACCGGCCTAACTCCTCAGCAGGGTCCGATCCTGGCCTCGGAGGCCCCAGCACCATCCTTGCCTCACGGCAGGCTCCGATCCCGGCCACGGTGGCCCCAGCACCGGCCTGACCCCTTGGCAGGCTCCGATCCCGGCCTTGGAGGCCCCAGCACTGGCCTTGCCTCATGGCAGACTCTGATCCCGGCCTCGCTGGCCCCAGCACCAGCCTAACCCCTCGGTAGGCTCTGATCCCGACCTCGGAGGCCTCAATAACAGCCTTGCCTCACAGAAGGCTCCGATCCCAGCTTTGCTGTGTCTGTTGCCGGCCTCACCTCTTGGCAGGCTCTAATCCGAGCACCCTCTTCACCCAACTATTTGTCCCACATTCTCGAGGGTGCGTGCTGGTGGTAGCATTCTGCCTCTGGGGTCATTACTTCAAAAGTTCCAGGTGTAATGTATCAGATCTCTGCCTCCCCTGAGTACTGGCCACTGCCATTGCCACTGCTTCCACTATTTCAAATCTTTCCCAAGCTCTTTTTCCACTCTGAATGTTGTCCAATCTTCCTAAGCATGTGCGACGGTAGCATTCAACCTTTGGTGTAATTTCTCCAAAAAGAAAAATAATAATAAGGTTGGTAGGCTCCAATTTCTGCTTCTCCTGAATACAATTCTCCACTGCGAACACAGAGACCGCTTTCAGCACCGCCTTTCTCCTTGGTCTCCGCTAAAGTCTCTCTCCTTACAGGTGATGTCCAAGATTCTTAACAATGTAGAGAAGAAGCAGTCCTCCTTAGCAGGGAATTTTTCCAATAATTCCAGTTCATTTGGATAAGTTTTGTCTGCATCTCCAGTATCCTGGCATCCACCACCTCCTTGACCCCTCTCTGATATTTTTCTTTTTTCTTTTTCTTTTCCTTTTTTACAGGGTCCTTCCGGGTGGAGAGGGGGGTTGCCTAGGGGCACCCCGCCAGCGCCTGCCCACCTGCTCAGGTTTGGGGGCCCGGGGTCCTTCCAGGTGGAGGGGGGGTCACCTAGGGGCGCCCCACCAGCGCCTGCCCACCCGCCCAGGGTCGGGGGCCCAGGGGCCCCAGACCACGGGGTCCTCGATTTTATACTTTTAACATAAAAAAAAAACCAGGAGTCTTCTAGGGCTGATATACAAATTCAGCAAAGTAGCCATATACAAAATCAACTTATAAAAATTGGATATTTTATAAACTCACCATGAATCCACTAAAATATTTCCCCTTTATTCAATTTTTTAAAAAAATCCTTTCTGATGTGATAGAAACTACATTCTTTCAGTATTTAAAATCTGAGCTCTATCCTGGAAGGGTTATATTTCCTCCTCTGTAGCTTTAAAATTGTTTCTGTTCAACAGTGAGTGTCTGATATTCCTCACTATTTGAAATATTAAGGCATTATTAGGAAAGATAAATCTATCATGGCACTGGAATTTACAGGGCACATTGCATTACAGAATTTGGGAAACAGTAATTTAATTGTGTTGATAAAGATCACTGGAGAAACATAGTATTATCCTGAAAGAAGATGAATGCCTTCTTTGGGTCCTTTCTGGTATAATAGACAGCCTATGCCAAGATCTGAAATCTAAGACTTGGAATTTAACTCAGATGGTGAAAATCTATTAGCTAAAGTTTAACTTTGGCACTGTTTACAAATCACATCCACTATGAATACAGCCTGGTTAAGCCAAAATACCTTTGGCCTTGTGTTCCCACACATTATATACAAGATCTCTTGATTTCTTGGTCTGCTTTGTGTCTCATGATTCTAGGAAATAGCATATACTATGGATTGACTATGTAATCTGCATTATGAGATACTAAAGAATGGAACCAGGAGAGACCTTTAAGTAAAGATTTGGGCTCTGTCTAAATCATTATTTTTTAAATTACTCAATGTATGGTATTGAGGGGTTAGGAACAGAATATAGACTAAGACCATAATTGAATGGAGGCTTTGTCATTATGAGAAGGCATTTTCAGTCCTCAGGCTATTTTTCTTCATATAGCTTTGGAATTTTTATGACCTAAAAAATTCCTACTATTTGTAGAGGTTTTTATGCCTTATAAGTAATTCAGTCACATCAAATCATAATAATAGCATGCAGTGTTGTGATTTGGAGGCTGTGTCTGATGCTGTAGAAGAGGAAGTGCTGGCTCTAGTCCTGAGAGTTCCTTATTCAGATTCAGTCCTTACTGAATTTGAGGGCAGTCAATCCAGCCTCCTTTCTACACCTGGTGCCAACAAGGGAAAACTTCCCTTGTCTTTTCATAACACGTTCATCATTAGTCCCTCTGGGCTATCAATTCTTCTCCAGGTGTCCTCAAGTTCTGAAGTGGTGTTATGTATCCTCCAGTCACATTCATGACTTTTCTGACAATCTTCACTGAGGCATCTGACACCAGCACCTGTTTGCTCAGTTCCTACTCTTCTTACACAGGAACGTGGTACTCCTTACTGATCAGGGTCAAAGTGCTATCCCCTGTACTTGCAGGAAGTCTACAAATTTCTTGGAGTTCCAGAAGCCCCCTGCACATTTTTGGGAGCATCTTTCTAGATAAACTGTCACAGGGCTCTAATCTCTGCCACAGTAAACACTAGTAATCTACTATTGTCGAAACAGCGCAAGCCACACATTCATAAAACAAAATCTACAACTGAAAAATCATCTTTGTCAGGCAATGCAGGATATATATATATATATATATATATATATATATATATATATATATGATTTAAATTTTTGGCATGAACTATTCTTATAAAATTACAGCTGATAGGTATGTGTTCAAACCATGCCCTGAACAAGATCATTCCATACATAATTAATTTTCTAAAATTTTATACCTTACTTATTCCTCAAGGTCCATAACCTACACATCAGAGTTCCTTGAGAGGTGCTAAATAAACAATATTCCTTTGCCATGACCTGTGTTACAAACTGAGAAATAATGTTTTCAGCAGTAAATAAAAGTCTAAGTATTTCCTTTATTAATAATAACACATTGAAGAACCAGGTTGGCATGCATGAGCAATTAGGCTTACTAAGAGTAGATCTTTGAATTGGTTCTACTTACTTAACCAGTCTGTGTGGCTTTCCACAGATTAAATAACTAAAAAATGCTCAAAGTGGTATTTGAACCAAGGGACATGGTTCTGAAAATCCATTAATCACTTTTTAATGCATTTTTCTTTAATATGGTTTGAGTTAGGCTTCTTCTGCAATATGGTCAAACCTTGGTTTGCAAATAGGAAAGATTCATTTGTATACCTCCAATAATATTCATCAAGAGCTGAATTCTATTGCTCTGCCCAATCATCCATCTCACACTTTTAAGTACCTTTCTTGAATTATCTAGTCACTGTATTTATATATAGTAAAACATCTCACCCATGGGGTTGCTTATTACTTCTTAAATACTGTCCAGTTCTGATGAGAAGTTATATTAATTTTCTATGATTTTACAATCATGAAAAGGAAACACAGACTGATTCAGCTGTTAACATCCTCAAGCGACTTGTCTCCATCTGTTGTGATCAATCCATTCTAATACCCTTTCAGACTCCCTGCCAATTAATTAATGCCCCATTGTAGAGACAGCCTCATTCCTGGACTCTGTCATGGGGCTTTCCACATTGCAGGTGAGAATCCTGATGAGTCATGAATCAGAAAATAATTAAAATGGCCAGAGGCGAGTTGGAGACAGTGAAATTCAGCTTTGCCAGTGTGTCATCCTGGACAGTGAAGAACTCTTTTTCTTTCTGTATTACACGATTGATGGATCCTGTTAACCAATCAGTTCCTGTGAACACTGCTCAGATCTGAGCTCTGCTTAGATCTCTGACTTATCTTGCCACTCTGCCCAGTTGGTATTTACATCCCTGTCAAATATACCTGGACACAGTGGAATGCCCTGGGCTTCATAGGTGAATGTTTTCTTGTTGCGGACACTTTCATTAACGCTGAGTCACTTGATAAACTCAGAGCCGGTTAAGATATCTCATCTTCAGACCACCCTTCAAAAACACTTCCCCTCTTTAATTTTGCTAAGGTGGCCATGACAAAGGACCCTGGACTGTGCAGCTTAAACAACAGAAATGTATTTTCTCATAGTTCTAGAGACTGGTAGTCCCAACTCAAGGCATCCACAGTGTTGACTGCTTCTTGACTTGTAGAAGGCCATCTTCTCTCATGGCCTTTCGCTATAAATATCTGTGTCTAAATCCTTTCTCAAAAAGATACGTGTTATATTTGATCTGGGACCACCTGAATGACTTCATTTCATCTTAAAAACCTCTTTTTTGTGATATTGAGGGTTAATCTAAGGGGCATTCTACCTCTGACCAAGACCTACCCCAAGCCATTTTTATTTTTTTATTTTGAAACAGGGTCTTGCTAGGTGGCTGAACATTTTGCTAAGTTGCTTAAGTAGGTTTGAGACCAGGTAATTCACCAATCTCAGTCTCCAAAGTACGAGATTACATTACACAGAACAATTGAAAATGGTACAATTATAGAAAAAAAAAAAAAACTAGGTGCCCATCAAGAGATAAATGGATTAAAATGATGAGATATAAACACAATGGAATTCTACTCAACAATATAAAAGAACAAAATCATGATATTTTCAGGAAAATGCATGGATCTGGAGAATATTGTGTTAAGGGAGATTAACCAGTCACAGAAAGTGAAGGACGATATGTTTTCTCTTATATGTACAAGCTGAGGAGTAATGGATCTATCAGAGGGACTTCAGGTAATGAAGGAGAAACTAAAATGGAGCCAGAGAGGAGATCTGGGGGGCGGAATTAATGAAGAAATCACTTCCAGTAACATTTTGCACATACATTAGCATACCAATGCCAATCTTAAGAGCCTGTATGGGAAAAAGAGGGAATGGGGAGGGGCCTGGTGGAAAGCCAGGCAAGTGCTCTGCGCATGTAAGTCAGTCTCACCATGAACTCTATTGTGATATGAAAATACAATGAATGGTTAAAAGTAATTTTAGAAAAGATTATATTTCCAAAAACATTCTGGGGTACTGAGAGCTAAATTTTGAATATATATATCTATATATCTATACATCTATAGCTATCTGTATATCTCTCTCTCTCTCTCTCTCTCCATATATATATATATATATATATATATATATATATATATATATATGCATGTATTGATATATAGATACACATTTTTGTGGTACTGGGGATGGAACTCAGGGGCTTCCTACCTCCGAGCTACACTTCCAGACCTGTTTTATATTTTATTTGAAAACAGGGTCTCCCTAAGTTGCTGACAGCCCAACTAAGTAGCCGAAGGTGGCTTCAAACCTGCGATCCACCTGTCTCAGCCTTCCAAGTACTGGGATTACAAACCTGCACTGCCACACTCTGCAACATATAAATTTTTGATGAAAAATGGTTGTTTTTTATTTAGTATTTTTATAATTTTTAGATACCACTAAAGTTGACTTTTTTTCTTTATTTCTTATCAGAGGTCCAAGGAATCACCATTAATATCATTTCCAATATTATCCTATTTTACTAATACCTAGAGATCACCTAAACTCTATGATCTGAGGCAAATCCTCTCATTCTAGCCCCTCTGATGACACTTGTCAAAGAAATCCATTAGACTTTAATTCCATGTTGTCCTCATCCAGTGTGCCCTTATGAATTTTTGAAAGACACAATTCAGCTGGTAAGAATCTTTGTTTGGGGAAAAATACCTTCTGAGGAGTTTCAAGACAAGCAATGACTGCCTGTGTTAGAGCGTGATTGTGTTGCTATGATTGTGTGTTCATATTGTCTGAAATGGATTCTGATCTCCAAGCACTGGCCTGGCTCTACTCTGTCTTCTTTCCTCAATTATGTGAAACATTTCTTGAGACTGTAGGCAGCTGATGTGTTGGATTGGTAAATATTCAAGGGAAATGGAATGGGATTAACTTAAATATTTATTTCTTTCTTCCTTTCTTTCTTTCTTCCTTTCTTTCTTTCTTTCTTCTTTTTTTTGGTACTGGGTATTGAACCTCCAAGCTTGTACTTCCAAGCTACACCCCAGCCCTAGTTTTCAGTCTTTTTTTTTTATTTTTGAAACAGGTTCTCACTGAGTTATGAAGGTCCTCACTAAATAGCCGAGGCTGGCTGTGAACCGTGATCCTCGAGTCTCTGCCTCCCTAATGCTGGGATTAAAAGCATGCGCCAATCCAGGTGTGGTGGTGCATGCTTGTAATTCCAGCATTCTGGAGGCTGAGACCAGAAGATCGTGGTTCGTGGACAGCCTCAGCCTCAGCTACTTAGTGAGGCCCTCTGCAACTCAATGAGATCTGGTTTCAAAATAAAATTAGGGTAGGGACTGCAGCTTGGAGGTTGAATGCCCCTGGCTTCCATCCCAGACCTGCAAAAAAAAAAAAAAAAAAAAAAGAAAAAAAAAGAAAAAGAAAAAGAAAAAGAAAAAAGAAAAAAGAAAAAAAAAAGCATGCACCACCACACCAGGCTTAAATATTTCTTAAATATAAATATAATTTTTATACCTATCTGTTCTTTATGCACTACTTAAATACCATTATTTAGCTAGAAAATCGTATGTATCTCAGTTCAATACTATGAAAATAATTACAGAATCTTGATTTATTTTTACTCAAATGTTAAGAAAATAATCAGCTTCTGTTCTTGTTTAAGTATCACTTTTTTTTTTTTTTAATATTGCTGGGTATCTTAAAGAAATCTCCTGGCCAGGCATGGTGGTACACACCTGTATTCCTAGTACTTAAGAGACTGAGATAGGCAGATCGCAGGTTTGAGGACAGTCTTAGCAACTTGGAGAGGCCCTCACAAAGATAGCAAGATCATGTTTCAAAATTAAAAAAAAAAATAGAGCTGGGCATGTTGGCACACACCTGTAATCCTAGCATTTGGGAGGCTGAGACAGGAGGATCATGGTTCGCGGAGAGCTTCAGCTATTTAATGAGATTTTTGCAACTCATTGGGACTCTGCTTCAAAACAAAGGGAAAATAATAGCGCTGGGGGTGTAGCTTGGAGGTAGAATGCCCCTGAGTTTCATCCCAAGTACTGCAAAAACAAACAAACAAACAAACAAACAAACAAGCAAACAAATAAGGTTGGAGTGGAGCTCAGAGTCTCAGAGGATGGCCCTGGGTTTAATTCCCACTATCACCAAAAAATAAAAAAATACAGAAAAGAAGGCTTCTATATCATGCAATGAGAATGAGAAGAAACTAATATATCTCTGTAAAACAGGGTGTCTGTGCATGATTTTGCACATGAGGGTTGACTTAACTTGGCCTTTCAAAGATGACAAGAAGTGTGCATGTAGCTAGAACAAACTGAAGGATAAATAACTACCTAGAGGATGGGAAACATTATTTGATCCCTAATCTAGAATTCTCTTTGGGTAAAACGTGGCTTTAGGAAAAAATGGTCATCAAGTTGAGTGAGTTATTAAACCTCTGAATTGGACATCTTTCTTTTTATCTGATGTCATTAAGCTCTGGGAGATCTTTGGAAGAAATAGAAAAGACTAGGAAATAAGCATCAGAAAAAGTGGGACAAGAAGCCTCGGGTGAAGTTTGTAGGGAACAAAGAAAGGCAAAGAGGATCCTTGGGGAGGGATCTCCATGTGAGCTGTGCCTCCCCTGTGTTCCTCTCTGCTGCCTCACTGGTACAAGACAGTGTTTGCCTCAGATGGTTATAGAGCTGCCCAGAGATCAGTAGCAAATGACAGGTAGCTGTGAAAAATTCCCTTTGACTCCATCAAATGTTTAAATTCCTCACTACTTTTGATGATATAAGTTTTTTTTTTTTATAATTAGTGCGGTTGTTAAATTTTCATTGGCAAGTATTAATGAGGGTGTATAAACTTCATTCTCTTCAACCTCTGAATTCTTTTTAGGGTTAGATCTTCTAGGTGCTAAAAAGCTGAGAGAAATCCACATCTGTTAAAGGCATTATACTGAATTTATTCTGAGTTCGGGTAGGTTTTTATCTGTTTGCTATTTGTGTTTTTAATAACCTCTTCCCACAGATGTTACATGTATGCATCTTATACATTTTAGAATCATTGATTAATATTAATTATTAATTTATTGTGTGGAGTGCGGTGGTACATGGCTGCAATCCAAGTGCTTGGGAGGATGAGACAACAAGATTGCAAGTTTGAGGTCAACATCAGCAATTTAGTGAGACCCTCAACAACTAACTTAGCTTCTGTTTTAAAATTAAAAATACAAAGGGCTGAGGGTGTAGCTCAGAAGTCAAATATCCCTGATTTTTATCCTCACTACTGCAAAAGAAAGAAAGAAAGAAAGAAAGTAAGAAAGAAAGAAAGAAAGAAAGAAAGAAAGAAAGAAAGAAAGAAGAAAGGAAAGAAAGAAAGAAAGAAAGAAAGTAAGAAAGAAAGAAAGAAAGAAAGAAAGAAAGAAAGAAAGAAAAAAGAAGTAAAATTATGAGCATTATATACCCAATATGAAACACATTAGAACTCATTTAAATGTAAAAAGTTAAAAATTAAGGTCTAATAGAGTCTATCATGTGAGCAGAGAAGTGTGTGGCCAAATAATTTCTTACCATATGCAAAACTGATTTCATTAACTAAAGTGGACTTGGAAAAATAAAATAAAACCTAGCCATATTCTTCTACTGTTCCTCCAGAATTATTCTTTGCAATGGTCTTTGATTGATTTCTATTTGAAATTAGAACCATTTCACAATTTTCCCGATAATATCTCATCCTCTTACCCCTTTCTGCTTTAAAAATCCACTCTGGTTTAGTAACCTGTTGATTGTGGTTCAGGCTAAGGCAAGATTAAAAATTTGGGACTCTAAGCAAGTGAAAGCCCTGGGTCTGTTTTAGCTTGGAATTTCTCACTGTGCTCTTAGCTTAAGTTGGCTTCCCTCTTTCTCTGTCATTCCTACTCTTTGGTATTTGTTTCTGGAAGTTTTGGAGGGAGAAGCATTTGAGGGTAATGGCTGCAGAGCCATTGCGTTGCATTAGTACTCTTTAAATTCTACAGAACCTCTGTACGACTTTTCCTACTGAGTGCTCCTGGAAGTCCCTTGGACCTTGATCCTTATCATATAGTTTCCTTAGTTTGGGCCATATTTCTTTCTCGTGGTCATTGAGGCAAGAAGCACAAGAAGGGAGTGCATTTCATTGCAGTAGTTCTCTCTTTGCTACGGTATCAGGAGGTGAAAGCTTTGGAAATTTCTCTTTCATTTAGATTTCTTCTAGCCAGAACAAAGGGTCAATCCTTCGTTCTAAGTCTAGAAATCCTATGTCAGGCCCTCTAGGAGTTCCCCTTACCAGCACCCTCTCTCTTGGGTTGTCAGGGATGGGCATGGAATCCACCAGCTGCATTTTTCAAAGACATCCTCTATTACAGATCATTGCCCCTCAAATATTTCCCCACAAGGCCAGACGTTCTGTGTTTAGCAGTTATTCACAATAACTGATGCTTCTGTTCACAGTTTACTACAGTTAATGACTAGAATAATGTTTTTAGATATGAAATGTAGATTTCTTGTATTTTAAACCTCCCTCTCCTCCTCTATCTACATGCTTGGTACCAGGACTCTTTGGAAACTTTTCTATCACCATAACAACATTGACTTTTACCTCTGTGTCATAATGTGCCTCAAACTTGTTCCTGAAGGAATTTTTATACTAGGATAGCCAGCAATAACTAATCTTGAAAGTGACTATGAATTTCATAATTATAATAGCTAAGATCAAGTTCCATGAAATCTTACTCTTTCTTCACATACCCAAATCCAAAACTACCTATGATCGCAGGAATACCATCAAACAGGAGGAAAGTTCAAGTTGCACAGGAAAGAAATGGTGTTTAAAATATATTGCTTTTGCAAATTTACAATGATTTAGGACTATATGAACTCATTTTTCGTGTCCTTATTGGAGCTTTAGAAGAGGCCCATGCCAGGGAAAGCTCCTGAAGCTAAAGATTCATTAGTTCAGTAAATCCCACCCTGTGCCCAACAGATAGTTACAAGTAGATACCACAAAGCAGTTTGAACTAGCCTGGTCTGAGTGGATGGAGTGGTGTGCAGCAAAAATGCCCCCTTCAGGACCAAAACAGTCATCTTCCAGTACCTGGTTGGATATGTATCTGATGGTGCTAAGCTAAAGCCACTAGTAGGATCCTTAAATTAAGATCCTTACTTGGGCTCTATTTGCTTAGCTAAACTATATTGCTCTTTCAGGTAGCAGATTGCAGATCAATAAATCAGGAAGTCCTCTTCAGAACTCTCCAGACTAGTCATGTCCTCTGATTCTTCAACAATGGTTGTTGTATATTTACTAATAGCAGAATTCTTTATGCTTGTAGTTATAGGTGTGATACCACTTACTCTGAAAATAGGGAAGATAGTCACATCTTTATTGTGTGACAATGTGTCTGTAGGATACAGCCCTGTGCTCAGTATACATTAGAATTTAAGTGAAAATTTGTTGAAGGAACAAAATCGCCAAATTATTGCAGGCTTGAAATTACAGACACTTTTTTTCCTTGTTAGTTTCTCATCAGATGAAAGGCTTTCTTCCCTACCATCCCACACCAAATTGGACAAAATCTTATTATTTTTTTAAATAATAAATCATGTTTGAAATTAGAGAAGACAAAGAAAATAAAGAAAACAAAAACTCAAATAGCAAAAGTCCTATCCTCTCCCATAGGACTGTAATGTCTATTCCAAAAACAAAATACATGCGTATTACTTAATTATATTGAAGTCACATTTAATTGTCTTTTAAAAAGGCAAATTGAATTTTACTAATATATATTTTATTAATCTAATTTATACAAAATATCACTTCAGCATGTAATAAGTATAAACATTATAGATGTTTTGCATTACTTTGAGTTTTCAAAATCTAATGTCTGTTTAATGTGTATAGCATGTATTAATTTAATATAGGAACATTCAAATTTTAATAGGTCCTTGTACCTAGTATATGCCATATCAAACATTGCAGTTATATAATGCACTCCAATAGTGTATACTTAGATAAACTCCCTAGTATTTCCTATTTTCTTTCTCATAAATATGCTTTGTAATTCCAGCTAAGAGCAGTATCTGGGCCCCAGTTTTATTTGGTTGCACTAAGGCATCTAAAACTTATTCCTGCATATTTGTTAAAGAAAGAAAAACTTTTTGACAATTTGGTTTTAAGGATGGGTCAATGTTTTATTGTAATCTTACATGAAAGATTTTATTTTAAATACACTAATGGGAAAATTCAAATATTTACTCTGGATGAGTATTTTAAAGGGCAAGAAAGGGAATAAGTAACTTTGTTAGATTATCTATTAGATGTAGATAATCATGTTAGAGAAAGAAAAGAAATTTTTCTTAAAGGTCACTGGGTTTTTGATTGACAGTGAACTGGCAGAAAATTGAGTGGGTGAAGTCCCAGAATACAGCTTAATCCTATTAAAGTTCGGTTGAAAATCACTTACCATTTTGTCAGCAATACTAATTTCTCCCCAGAAGAAAGTTTGGTTGAAAATCCCCATTTTGTTAGCAATACTAATTTCTCCCCAGAAGAAAGGTGTTGTAGATTACATCATTCTTTGTCTTCTACAGCATCCACTCTTTCTTTTCCTATAATAGTGTTCTATTATCTCCCAAAAGTAATCTATTTCTCAAATCAAATTTGTAAAATTTTTGTCTTTTTAATTTTTTTTTGAAAATTGAATATTGTGACATGATAAAGGATAGATTGAGGTGGCAAGATTTTAGTAAATTAGGTGATCATAGATGCTGGACCCCCAAGTGGTATGTACCATTAATCAGAATTTTTCTCTTATGCTTAGCATCTGAAGTGTCATTTCCACATGTTCAGCAGAGCTAACCAAAAGAGATATCTTCAAAACTACAGAATGGAATCACTGAGATTTCCACTCCAGTGTCGGCTTCTTGGATATCTTCCAGCCTTCAATACTTTGTACTAAACAATGATGTGACATAAATAATAATCAACTTTCTCTATCAATCTTGCACAAACCAGTATTTATCTACTGCCTACTTTTCAGTATTTGCAGAGACACAAGAGCTTGTATCTTTCAGAAGCTCTTCATGCTACTATTCTTACATGTTATTATATTTTTCCTCTTATTTCTTGTAGCTATTCTACGTATTTGTAGCAAATATTCACCAAAGCATCAAACAAAACTTTCTTGTCCAGGAATTCCTTAATTCACGCTCTGACAGGCCACTTTTCCAAGTTGACTTTATATGAATTTGGGTATCATCAGTGCCAACTAGGTAACAGCATTCAGCCAATCAACAAATTATTAATAATAAAAATTCACTAATTAATATTATTATATATTATATAAATATTATATATTATATCAATACTATATATTAATATTATTATAATATAATATAACATAATATAATAATATAATTATATTATAATATACAATATATCATATTATATTATTATATTATATGTTAATATATTTAGTTATTAATACTACTAATAATTAAACATTAATATTAATTATTAATATAATTAATAACATTGCTTCAGTCTTAAAAGAACCTTTCTTGGATGCCTTGTCTCCAAAGTTCCCTGCATTTCATCTTGAGTTTGGCTGTTTGTCTTTATCACAAACTCTATTTCTTTATTTCTGAGAACACTTACTCCTCCTAGTTGGACTACCTATGAAAACTCCACTTTCTACCTGTTTTTATGCAAGCCCATCAAGTTCTTGCTATTTGAATCTCATGCCATCTGGCTCTTAGCCTGAAGGTTTTCTCTCCACATCGAGAATGTCCCAACAATGTGATTGCTAAGCCATAACCCTGTTCTCCCTAAGGGATGACCAGCTGGCTGTTAAACCGCCTCACTCTCATGCACGGAACCCCTGAAAACTTTACAACTGTCTAGGAAATAATTCCAAGAAATGTAATGTCATAAGGATCACTGACAGAAAGAAATAGACCAACAGCACTGCCACCAAACAATGGCACTTCTGTGGCCGCTAAACTCAGTAAGCACTTTCCTCCTGCTTAGGACCAGGGAGGCAGAATGAAAAGTAAATGTTGGGAGTCAACTCTACAGGAAACTGATGAGGCCGTTCAGTGCTAAATGGAAACTACACTACAAACCCAGTGCTTTTTTGATACTGCTAAAATAAAGTAACTGTCAGGAGATACTTAATCTTTCTCTGCTTTACAAAATATTACTATATTAAAGGAAAGCACAACTTTATTCATGATTAAAATGGATTGGATGCCTGCTACCTCATTGTCATGACGTTTTCTTCTTAGCATAGCTATTTTTTATTAGTTTTTATGGGTGCATCAGGCTTGTACAGGATAGTGAGATGAATAGTGATACATTCATATATGTTGATAATACTATTTATTCTATTTCTTTCTCTATTCCTCTCCCTCTTCTCCTTTCCTGCCTCCTTCATTTCCTTCTTACTACTCTGTTAATCTCACCTCTAAATTTTCATGAAGTTCCCAGTTTTTTCTTTATTCTCTCTGGTTTCCACACATGAGAGAAAACGCACAGCCCTTAGTTTTCTGACTCCTGTTGATCTTGCTTAACATGATAGTAATAGCAGCACTACTCACAATAACCAAGTTATGAAACCAACATGGGTGTCTGCGCACAGATGAACGGATAAAGAAAGGAGGCATATACACACAGTGGGGCTTTGCCCAGTCATAAAGAGGAATAAAATAAGGTCATTAGCAGGAGAATAGATAGAACTAAATCATTGCTTTGCCAAGAAGTTCTCTGAATGCTTTCCAGTTAGTGACCGTTCCTGGTCCATTTTTGCTAAAAGACACATGAAAGGCACACCTCCCATCTAAAAACAACAACAACAACAACAACAACAACAACCCTATTGTATAGTTAAATGATTCACTCAAGAGAGGCACAGCTCGGGGACAAAAGGAGTTACCTGTAAACTATTTTGGTTGAAGAACTTTTTACAGGGCTCTTATGGCCTCTGCCTGAGAAAATGCAATTTAGACTGGCAGGCTCGTGCAAATGTTGTCATTCTGCCCTTTAGTTCATGGTATGACTGCACAGCACAGTGTGGAATGAGTGCACATTGACTGAATGGGGGACCAAACTTGGAAACCAGAGGCTCCTGGGGCTGGGGCCTCAGAGCAGGCACAGGATTAGTTCAAACTCAGTTTCATTAGCGTTACAGCATCTTCTCTTTGTAGGTGAGCTCTCTGGTAGCCACAAATGAAACATTATTGTTTGAGAAGCCTTGCATGTATTTTGGTTATCTGTATTCCTTGTCTTATCTAAAATTGAAAAGAGAAAATGGAACAAAAAGTTCTCTTTTAAACCTATTAATCAAACACATGTGTGTGTAAATATGTTCTGTGTTCATACATGGGCACATGTCATTCAGTTCCTTATTTTATCATTAAAGACAGAAACATGAGAGGGAATGTGTGATTAAAGCATCTTACTTCTACTTGAGATAGGTTGCTGCAATGTACCAGTCAAGAGTAAAGAGTTCCTTGTGTCAAAACAAGCATGATACATGTAATGGGCCTGACTCCCTAAAAGTCTTGGCCTTTGTAATTAGCGATGGGCACAGCTAAGCTGTGATATTTTGGTGGTTAAAGCATAATGCCATAATCCATTATGTGTCCACTACACAGATTAGGTGAATAAGCCTTAATATGAAAGTCCTGATATACATATATATATATATAGAAATATATGTGCGTATGTTTGTATGTATGTTCATATATATCTTTTAGGTTTTTAAATATGTGTGTATATGTGATATGTATATATGTGTACCTAGAAACCAAGTGGTATAGGAAGTTAGACTCCATTTTGTAAAAAATAATTGTGTCCCCTCATCATTAGAAGGTCAAAAGAAGGATACAAGTAAGGAAGAGAAGTAAATGTGCTCCCCATGATTACATATTTTTTGTGTGTAACTGAGGGAGGTAATTAAGAAGAAATATCCTAGGTATTTGTACAAAATATGTTGTGAGCTCTTCATTTGGCCCTGGCTTCAGACATTGTTAGAAGCCTCAGAGAAGAATAAAGCTTCATTATGGGGCAGTCACACAGAGTCACTGATTTCAAGCAGCATTTTCCTCCTGCCGCGATCACTAGTCTTGATTCCAAATGCTTTGGGGAGTTTCTGGATATTCAGTCAACTCTCCGAGCCAGTGTCTGTCAGAAGCTGTCACTGGGTGGTAAAAGGAATAGTCAGAACCAAAGGTGGCTCCAGAAAAGGACAGTGCGATGTTTTCTCTCATATATAGAAGCCAGAGAGAAAATAGGGAACAAAAAGGTCTTCAGATAACTGAAGAGAATGACCAGAAGAGCAGGGAAATGGGATAGGGGAAGGGAGGGGAGGGGGGAAATAATTAAGTAAACACTTGAAGCCAGGCATGATGGTGCACACTTGTATTTCCAGTAGTTGGGAGGCTGACACAGGAGGATAACCATTCACAGACAGCCTCAGCTCCTTAGGGAGGCCCTTCACTACTCAGTGAGACCCAGTTTCAAAATTAATAATAATAATAATAATAATAATAATAATAATAATAATAAACTAGAGCCGTGGGTGTAGCTTGGAGGTAGAATGTCCCTGGGTTCCAGGCCCAGTGCTACAAATATAAATAAATAAATTAATAAGTTAATAAAATAAACAACTGAAATGATGCTGTGCCCATGCACGAAGATATCATTGCTCTATTATGTATAATCATGGCAGATAGTTGGTAGGGACCAGAAGGTAAACACACCAAGATGTGTGTGAATGTCTGTTTATATGATGTAAAATTATAATGTACCAATAAAATATAAAAAAGAACAGTTCAGAAACATTATCAGCAATGCTGTCCTGGTTGTATAAGCTCAGAGCTCCCTGTAGAGAGATTAAAAAACTGGATTGCAGTCATTTGAGTGTAAATGGTCTGGTGAGTTGTATGAAAATAATGTCACTTTCTCCATTCATGTATACATGGAATAGTTCTATATACATGTAAACACATACATAGTTATACAATTGTATCATACACACACATGTGCGCACACACACACACACACACACACACACACATATATATATATATATATATATATATACACAGACATATATAGTTATTTCTGAAATTTCCTTTTATATGAATAAAATGTATTTAATCATCAGGTAATCATATATTCCAAAATATAGCAGAGCATCTCATAATAGAGATAAACAAAAGTCACATTTTTAGGGAAAAAACCTGAGAAGCTTCTGCTTAAAATAGAAAGGTTAGATGACCAATTATAGTGCCAAAAGTTCAAGAAGTTAACTGAGATTCAGTCGACTAATAGATTTCAGGATCAAAGCAATATCTTCATTAAGAACCCAACACAACTCTCATCTGTTTGATTTTTGCTGCCAAGGACAAACTGTATGTAATTTTATCCCATTAAAACATGTCAGATAAGCAATCAGGTGTTTGTTACACCACAAAGAAGATTATTGGCTATATGCAGGGCACAATTTGATGATTTGGTTTATGTATTTGAAATGCCATTTTTATTCACAGTGTTCTCTAATATTTATTTATTTATTTATTTATTGTTATGGTACTTGAGATTGAGTACAGGGATGTTCTACCTCTAAACTTTTTTTTTTAAATTTTGAAACAGAGTCTCACTAAGTTACCATACACTGCTGGCCTTAAACCTGTGATCCTCCTGTCTCAAGCATCCTAAGGACACGGTCAGAGACCTGTGTTACTGAGCTTGGTTCTTTTCTCTCTTTTATTTTAATTAATCAATTAATTTACTTATTTAATTTTTATTGCTGCATTATAGTCATACATCTTAATGGGGTACAAGATGGTAGAGGGCTAATCACTTAGCCCTTCCCCAATTTCCACCCCAATCCCTTCCCTCTCCCTTCTTCTCATGTTTAACTTTGATATGTTTGTGAATGTACATCATGCACATTAGGGAATTTATTTCTTTCCCCCCTCCCATCCTCCTCAGTTAAGTTACCTTGTTTGATCCTTTATTTATGCCATAGTATTCTGTAGGGGCTACCAACATGAATTTTTAATTTTTTCCATTGGGAGTGGAGAGTTAGACATTCACCAACATACCTCTAGTAAGAAACTAAAATATTACTCTTAACAGAAGACAGAGTGTTAGTGAGGAGGATTTCCCAGTTCTGAACTTTTGATATAGACTTCCCATTACCATCCTTAAGGCCTTGGAAAAGGGAGCCCTTCTCTAGAGTGGAGGAGCTCTCAAGTGAGTGCAGTTGTACACCCATGAGCTGCCAGTCCTCATGGTTTCTCTTTTTTCATCTACAGTTCCTCCTATGACCCATTTTATTCCTAACACATTTGATTGGAAATCAAGAAACCTGAATATTATTGATTGAGAAATTCTGATTAATAGCACTCTTCTCTCAATGAAAGAGTCAAGTGGGGATGACATCATGATAAGATTAATCTGTCTTATGTGAGATCTCACAAGCATCTTTGCGTAACTCCTCCTTCAGTGCTGTTCATGGATATAGGTATAATAAGCCTTTTGAGTTATTTATACCATAGTATTCTACAGGGGCTACCAACAGGAATTTTTAATATTTTTCCTTTGGAATAGAGAGTTAGCCATTCACCAACATACCTCTAGTAATAGACCAAATATTATTCTTAATAGATGATACAGTATTGGGGAGGTGGATTTTACCAGTTCTGAAGACTTCCCATTACCATCCTGAAGGCCCTGGGGGAAGGAGCCCTTCTCTAGCATGGAGGGGCTCTTAAGTGAGAGCAATTGTACACTCGAGCCTTCAACACTCATGTTCTACATAGGCAAACTTGATTCCAAGGTGGAAAAAGGGGATGTCTTAGTCTCTGAGACCCTATCCTTGCTTCTTTGTACACCACTTGTATACCCATTCACTTTCCCCATGAAAGATGGGGGAAAATAGAGAAAGGTATTTAATTCTAAGGGTGCCCTTCCCTTTGAAGGAGATATGGAATGTGGAGAAAGACCTTCTACTCCTCCAAGCAGCCCACCAATGGTTCTAGGCAAGTTCTGCTTCTAGATAGCCTTTAAGTATTAGTGTTCTTGAAAGAGTAGTTTGCACCTCTTTAAGATAATATTCTAAAATCGCCTCAGCTGATTTCCAAAGGCCCTCTGATGCAATGTTTCTATTACTTGCAATTCTAAGTTTCTGTATCTGTAATTTGCTGCAAGAGGAGCTTGACTTCTATTTCATTGCATTAATACATTATAAGGAACTGATCTTTTCCACTCTGTGACCTACCTATTGGTGGGTCACTTCTGAAAGCTTTTAACAGAGGGAAAATGGCCAGAGTACTTTGACCTTTTATATGGGAGTGGAGCTTGGGTGAACAAGTCCTCCGTTATACTAATATGTCTAAAATATATCTATTTCATGCTACTTTCTAACTGCTCTAATGAAGCTTTGTTTTCTTCTGAGTTGATTATTGGAAATAATTGCCTTTTCATCTGAAGGAATATCTAGCTGTAGATTCCTATGGATTTGGTACCACTCAGCAATTATTAAGAATCTTAAGAGTTCCTCAGGCATGTGAGTATCTGTTTTTTGTTCATTATTCTCTAATGTAACTTTATTTTATCAATCTATGAGTCCCTGAGCCCAGAGTTGTATTTCCTTTTCCTTTATATTCTGATAGAGTGCTTGGCATGGCAAAAGTTTGCAGTATTTAGTAGAGAACCCTGGAGAAGCTTGATAAGGCATGATACGACATTCCTAACTCAAGATCTGGGATACATGATATCCAAGGACTAAGCCACCTAGTTTCCTAGTTTTCATTCCTATGATATCCAGTACCTTCAGTAGAAAAAATTCTAAGAACATGAAAACAATAAAAAGCCACATTTTTAAAATGAAAGGTAACCCTTTGATCCAGACTCAAATCTTTAGAACATTATGCCATCATGTATCCTATTAATGGAATTACTTCTAACACCATGAGAAAATCAGAACTCAGATGAGCATAATTTTAAAACCTGATGTGGAAGTCATTTTGTTTGATCTTCTAAAGCTCCAAAGCAGGAGAGGAAATCCCCTCTGCAGGAGGCAGGACCTCTTTGCATGGTGAGAACTGCTGATGCTTCTAACTGCCATCAAGCCAATCAAGCCTGAGAGCCCAGAGGCAGCAGAGTGACTGGCAGAACCAAACCACAAAGAAAAAAGGAGAGGCACATTTGAATGACAGCGATTTAACTATCTCACATCTCCTAGAAGAAGTATTAAGTAAAAATGCTATTTTCTATAAAATTACTCAGCAAATATTTGTAGATCAGCCTCTATATCGTGATGGTGTTCAAACCAAAGGAAGAAAGATAATTATGCAGATGACTCACGCAACAGGGATTTTTAGCACCTGACACATGTTACAAAGAGCAAAACAGATTTTATTTGGTCGACTGCTCCAGGCAAGGGAGACTCCATTTTAAACTGGGCTCAACTCCATTGAAAGAAAAGGCAGTAGGCTTTTAAAATGCTGAAGATGCTGGTAGTTAACCTGGTTTGAAGATCTGAGTTTATATCCTGGTGTTATTAAAGGTAAGGTCATACCCACTCACAGAAACTGAGAAGCAGGAAGCCTATCTTTCTTGACCACCACTTATTAAAGGGAAAGCTTCCAGATACTTGAGTAATATTGGATTATTACAGGAGGATCAAGAAAGAATTTACAATTTAAAATTTTACAGAAAATAGGTGAGGGTACAATGTTCACATTTTGGCTGGAAAAAGCTGGAAAATCTTTGAGCAACTTCCACAGAGAAGTATTTTAAGAGATGAGAGTCCTGGAATCATCCTACATAGATGGTTTTGGATTGATTGAAGACCTGTTGAAGTCTCCACTAGTTCCTTAGTGGCAGAAGGAGGAGAGGAGACCAAGCACTATGATTTTGACTGAGATTTCCGCCGTTCTTCTTAGTAAGAAAAACAGTAAACAGAATGAGCACTCCTGTAAGTCAGAAGCATTCTTTTCAAAGAACAAATAGTAGTTTCCACTTTCATTCAGAATGATTGTAGGAAAGAAACCATGACAGTATCTGACACGTGGCATATTATTTTTAGCATCATTTTATACGTATTTGTGCAAACAGTAATGTTGCTGAGGTTTTTGGTTTTGCTCATCCCAATTGAGGAATATGTATAATTCAATAAGCATTGTTTTTAGAGCTACTTCAGACATGGACTTCCTCTTCTTCACCTTTTATATTAGCACCAGGTTGAAATTGGTGGAACCTGCTATTCACTACCTCCTTTAGTCAACTGACAATCCCTGTGGTCCAGCCTATGAAATGTTTTTTGTTGTTAGGGTCCCAGCTCAAGGTAATGTCCCATCCTTGAACACAGAGTTTCTTTTTTTTTCCAAAAGAAAAGATTGTCTTTATTCCTCACAATATCAAAACCAAGATTCTGATATCAATACAGAATATTTCCATTGTTTCCATGAGCAGGAGGATTTTTCAACTACCCTTTGTAGTTACTCATTTTCCTCCTGATATCACCTCTTCCTTGGCTTCTGCAACCACTAATCTACTCTCCATTTCTATAAATATGTTATATAACAGCTTGTGATTGACTTTTTTTTTTTTTTTTGAGGTACTGAGGATTGAACCCAGGGCATTCTACCTCTGAGCTACTCCTCCAGCCCTATTTTTTATTCTTTATTTATTTTGAAACAGGGTCTTCTATTTTATTGTTCTTGTCTTTTTCTACCATTCAGGAACTAGTAAAATATGTGTAGGGCTGAGTCTTATTTAAACATTCTAGTGACTGTCCATTGTCTGAATGGTTAGAGATAAATTTATAAATCGATTTTTTAGTACCAAGTACATGACAGTTACTACAATATGCCCTAAATCCAGTTTTCATTCATAACAATCTGATTCCAGATTAACTTGCCAATCATAGTTCTTAATAATCTCACCCAATACTGACCCTACCCTCTACTTACAAAGGAATGCTCACTGTTTCTTGTATGTACTGGACTTCACTCTGTCTCAGTGTTTTTGTATATTCTGATTCATCTTTAGGAAATATCATCCCCTGGTTTCTATCTAGTGGGATCTTATTCACTTTTCAGGCCCAACTGTGATATAAACTTTTCTTTATAAATGTATCTAAGATAGTTCTACTCAATGGCTATATCTTCACAGTCCCTGCAGCAGTTTATACACAAATTTTTATGATATCACATAAGTGGTTATTTAAGAATCAGACATGTATATCCCATTGCAATAAACTAAAGGTTCTTCAGAGTAGAGAGTCTTATCTAATCCTATTTATAATTCTAGTATTCTGTAATATTTCTAAAACATATTTCTTTTGTTTCCTTACATGAAAAATATTCACCAAATAAGAGGAGTAAATACTTACTTCAATATAGCATGAGGAAGTAAACTATAATTCCTTAGATTAAATAGTGATAAACTTTGGGTTAAACAGCCTGGGTTCAATTTTGACTATGCCATGTTCTCGTATACTTGACTCTGGAGAGCTTTGTTAACCTGACAGTATGTTTATTTATTTGCTTTGCTTTTTAGTGGAATCGCATAACCAATCATCTTGGTCAACATTCTCACTGCTCTAAGCCAGAAAATCTGATCACACAATTCAGAGGAAGAAATGTTTATTTGCCCACAGTTTTTGAAGATTTTGCACAGACTTCAGTCCATGTGAAGCCAGCATCTGGGGAGCTTCAGGAAAGGTGGCAGAAGTGGAGAGAGGAAGAGCTCAGGAACCCACGTCCATATCAAGGAGGCCTGAAACAGAAAGAGAGCAAGGGGCAGAGAGAGCCTTACATAGTACTCGAGGCCACACCTCCAGGGACCCTACTTAGCCTCCGATTCTGGCTTCCAACATTGATGCCTTGTTTTGTAAGGGCTATGGGGATATTCTAAATCCAAACGCCATTGTAAAATAAAGTTGCCTTGTACATGAGATAGAATGGGTACTTCATAAATATTCATGATTGAATGGGAGATTGATAGATTCTGATCCACCAATGCATGGCATCTTGGCATGTCAAAGCTGATGAACTATATTCTTTCATGTTTAGGTCAACAAAAGGAAATAAATTCGGTATAACTATCATTTTTAGTTCCCTTTAGAAAGTAAAGAGTAAATCAAGCAAAAAATAATTTTAAAAAGGGCTTCTGCTTGATAGAGCCAATAGTCGAAGTGAAAGTGAACCATCTTTCAACTCCCAAATAAGGAGATTGTAAAATTATATTTGTTTTAATGTTCAGGAGAAGACTAATTTAAATTATAAAATCAGGTTGTGCTGTTCTCTAAACATCACTGATTTTGTGTATGGCTTGATTTTCCTCCTGAAAATTTCCTCTTTCACTCTCAAGGGAAATGGATATGGACTTTGGATCCACATTCACTCTTGAAGGCCAAGGGTGAGTCTCACCGCAGTTGAAGGAAGAAGATACATTAAAAAAAAAAAATTCTGGTTACATACCAAATATTTATTGCTGTTTGACAGGGGTAGAGGTGTGGTGACTTTATCAACCTGTCACAGGTTTCCTGTGACTTTGAGAAAGTGTTTTCTTTATTTATTGTCATTATTAACTTTCCCTGTTATTTCCTCCATTTGTTTTTTTTTTTTTCTTTTCCTTTAAAAATATCCTAACTAAAAAGGCATACTATTTCTGGTTGGAAGAGATTGCTGCTTGCCTTATTCTATCTTGTGGTTACCACAATGCATAACCTAGGTCACTGAACAAATATTTTAAGAATCTGCTACATTCAAATATTGCATTGGATGTGGCTGAAACAGCAAACGTTTGTTAGTGCAATGTTTCTTATAGATTCTTACAGAGGAGACCCTACAGACTACAAGAATATTGCAGTACAATTTGAAGTGTGTTTCATGTCCAAGAAAGGGCATATAAAAATTATCTAGAAATTTGGAAGAGATTTTGGTCATTTGGATTTCAGACTTCACTGATTAGGAAACAGAAAAGTTTAGTTGGACACTGAGTATTGACTTGAAATATAACAGGGTCTATCTAGGAATGCCAGAAATGATTTATTTGTAACTGAAATTTAAAAGCAAAATTATTCAAAGAAAAAATTAAGTTTAAAACAATTGTAAGAAAAGAAATTTAAAAAGAATCAATGAAGTTGAAAATAAAAAATAGCAAACATGAAATGTTATTTCATTGAAAAGATCAATACAATGTATTAATTGAAGACACTAACTATCAATATCAGAAATGAAAAAGGAGTTCATCATTATTAATACCATAGAAGTTAAAAGATAGAAACGAAATGCTATGAAGAGATCCATGTCTACATATTTCATAACATAAAAAGTACCAAATTTTTTTGAAAGAAACAAAGTCAAATTCACATAAGGAGATATAGGTACTTTAAATAGGACTCTTTATGTCAATGAAATTAGATACATAATTAATAACCTTTCCCAAAAGAAAGCATCAGACCCAAATGCTTTCCCTGGTAAATTACTCCAAACATGTAAGGGAGAAAATATATCAATCCTCCATTATCACTTCCAGAAAACTGAGAGTAAGAATGCTCCCTAACTTTTTCAATT
This sequence comes from Muscardinus avellanarius, assembly GCF_963383645.1. Classification (NCBI taxonomy): domain Eukaryota; kingdom Metazoa; phylum Chordata; class Mammalia; order Rodentia; family Gliridae; genus Muscardinus; species Muscardinus avellanarius. The sequence goes on along the minus strand of NC_137791.1, from coordinate 132,069,555 downwards.
AATATTCAAAACCAGATAAGTATATTACAAGAAAGAAAACCTATAGACTAATATCTTTCATAGACAGATGCAAAAAATGTTAGTAATTAGAATACAACTATATGTAACAATAATCAAACAGTATGATCAATGAGTTTTAGTTCAGGTATACAAGGGTGTTTCAGTAGTTGGAAATCAATATTAATTACATCAACAGTATATTTAAAAAATCAGGTGATCGTATTAGCTGACTTAGAAAAACTAATTGACAAATTACAACACAGATTCATGATAAACCTCTTAGTAAATGAAGAAGAGAGAACTTCTTCATCTTGATAAAGTCTATGTATAAAAGGTTTATAGCTAGCATCATATTTAATCATAAATAACAGGCTTCTTCCTTCCAGATTGGGAGTAAGGCAGGGACACTCTCTCTTATCATTTCATTTCAACAATGCGCTAGAAATCCTAGCTGTCATAATGACACAAGAAAAGAAAATTAAAATATACTGACTTAAAAGAAAAAAATGGTAAAAGTGTTTTCGCAGATGACATTAGAGTGCAATAAATTTATTTATTTATTTTAAACTTTTTATTGGTGCATTGTAGTCTTGCATCTTAATGAATTACAAGATGGTGGAGGCATACATCCACACATCACCCAGTTAGCCCTTACCCAGTTCCTGCCCCATTCTCTCCCGCTCCCTTCTTCTCACGTTTGGTTTAGTGATTGACTTTGATGTGTTTGTTAAGGTACAGCATGAACACTAGAGAACTATAGATGAGCAAATAAGGTGACCTGAGGGGACTGACGGGGAAGAGAAAAATTCTCTAGTGTTCATGATGTACATTAACAAACATCAAAGTAAGAAATTTAAAAATGAATAAAAATGATCTTTAGACTAAGGTACACATAAATGGTTTGTAGGACACAAAGTTAATATAGAAAAAACCAATTGCTTGTGTATATACCAGCAATAAATGATTTCAAACTTAAATTTGATTTTGATTTTTGAAGAAACCAGTACCAATGCCAAAATCAGGCAAATTTTGAGTAACAAAGTCAAGTTATTTTAAATTGTAGTTTGAACTTTAAAACAACTCTGAGGCCACAATGATATAAATAAATGCTTGATTATATAAATTACTAAGGGAGAGAAGATAAATATGTTTTATACAAAAGAAGTCCAAATAATATAAATAACTATCTTATACTCAAGGCGTGAAGCATAACTTCCATTCCTTGTGTGCGAGTTGTTCATGGTAGCTTCTTTTTGAGGTCAAAGGGTAAAACAGGGAAGAAATGAGTAACTTTACGGTTATAGGAGAAATCTGACAAACACTGCCTCAGCATGCTGATCAAGGACAATGTAGTTAGACTTAAGTCATGTTGAAGTCTGAGAAACCGTCACAGCCAAGAAGAGCCTTAGGAGACCAAATTTAATATGACATCGTAGAAGAGATGAATACTTCAAGTAAGAAGCAAGAAAACATGAAAAACTATACACCTTAGTTAATAATAATGTATCATTATTGCTTCATTAATAGTAACAAGTTTCAAGACAGGTTTGGTGGCATACGCCTGTAATTTGAGTATTTGGGAGGCTGAGACAGGAGGATCACAGGTTCAAGGCTAATCTCAGCAATTTAGTGAGACTCTCAGCAATTTAGTGAGATCCTGTTTCAAAATAAAAAGTAAAAATGGCTGGGAGTGTTATCAGAGGTAGAATGCACCTGGGTTCAATGCCCGGTACAAAATAAATTAATAAAACCTGTCAACCCAAATCTCTTAACTACTAATGAAGTATGCTCAGTTCTTCACCACGATGCTTGCTGTCCTGTAATCAAATCCTTTGGTCATTGCAGGCCATCAAAAGATTCACAAATGATTATATAGAAATTGTAACAATAGCCTTTGGGTGATAAACTTAAATAAAAAACTTAAAAAGTAAACTTAATAAATAAATGAATGCTAAAATGTTTCCATACAGAAGTAAGATATTAATAATAGGAGAAACTTTCTAAAAGAAGTATTTATGTGTTCTCTGTATTATCCTTCCAATTTTTCTGTAAATGTATCATTGATATAAATATTATGTATGTTTTAAAGAAATTTCAGATGTTTCTGAGACATAATCACAGCTTAATGCTCCAAATGAAGTTTAAAAAGAATCTTCCATTTTGCAGTATAAAATAATCAGGTTCTCTCGTCTTTTCTGACCCTTAGAAGTCTGATAACCTTAAAAAGGTCATTTGATATTTCCCACATCATTTTTTCATTTCAAAAATAATAACTACAGCATCACACACATTCACATATGCACACTTCATGGGGTTATTTTGAATATTAACTTATGCAAAGCATGGGCAAAATACATTGTCATGTACAGACAGAAAGATTTGACAAAATTTAAAACACCCAAGGAAAAATTAAGGGATACGGATATAACATAAACATAAAAGGATAAATGTGAGTTAGGTAGAGAAGCACTTAGTTTTAAACAGGGAACATAAAGAAATGTTCAAGATATGAGTTATATTAAAATAATTAAACTACTTGATAATTGAGTTTTTCTTATTTAGCTTCTGCTTCAAACCAGGTTTTCTTAGTCTTTAACAAATCACTTACCTTCTTTTACTTTGCTTTTTCTCCTTTGTCAACAAGATCATATAATATTTTCTCCCAAGGTTTGGTGTCAAAGATCCAACCCACGGACCAAGCAGCAATGTCTGTCTTTATGCAGTAGTAAAATCTGCTCCTACTCTTCCCATAAAATACTGTCAAGAGCTGGGTGTGGTGGCACACTCTTGTACTCCCAGCATTTGGGAGACTGAGACAGGAGGATCAAGGTTGGTGGATAGCCTCAGCTACTACTTAGTGAGGCCCTTTGCAACACAGTAAGGCCTTGTTTCAAAAAAGAATAAAAAATAGAGCTGGAGGGTATAGCTCAGAGGAAGAATGCCCCTGGGTTCAATCCCAAGTATCACACAAACACACACACACACACACACAAAAAAAAAAAAAAAAATCTGTCAATGTCAACCCAAATCTCTTCTAATGAATCTCTTCATACTTCTAATGAAGTATGCTCAGTTCTTCACAATTATCCCTGCCATCTGTAATCAAATCTTTTTGTCATTGCAGGCCATCAGAAGGTTTGCAAATGATTACACAGAAATTGTAACAATGCCCTTTGGGCAATAAACTTAAAACTTATTTCAACAAAAGATCTGTTTTTTTTTTTTTATCAGATAAATCATTCATTTTCAAAGTTTCAAGTATAATTTGTTCTATTTATTTATTATCTAGTAAAATCACAAGTATAAAATAATCTTCTGTTTCTCTCATGAATGAACTTAGTCTTCCTTCCAAGTTAAGATTAACTATCTTGTCCATTTTACTCTATCTCTGGTAACCACCCTTGAGTTTCTAGCACATTGCCATAAGCCAGCATGCATGGTCTCTCTCTGCCCACTAGGTGGCAACTCAATAGCCTACTGGGTCAGAGCTATTTCTTAAAGGTCATTAATCTCCCCTTTTCACAAAACAATGCTTACTAGTGTGTTACACACAATAAGCCAGACTTAAGGGAGTAAAGGATCATATGTCTTCTCTCAAATGTTAAATCTAAAAAAAAAAAAGGAAAGAAAAAATAGGATCTCATAAAATAGAAAAAAATAGCAAGTAAGATAGGAGGACAGATCCAGGAGGAGGAAGGGAATAGGGAATGAGGTTTGAGGCTTAGGGTTTGTGTACGTACAAATACTCCAAAATAAAACCACTATGATGTATAATTTTTATGCACCAATTTAAAAGGCTATCAAATATGAAACTTTCTACATACTGAGCTTAAATGTCTGTTGAATTTCATCATCCTTCCCAACTAGACTGTAATTTTTTTCGTGTGTGTGTGTGTGTGTGTGTGTGTGTGTGTGTGTGTGATACTGGGGATTAAACCCAGGGACATTCTAAGTCTGAGATATACCCTCAACTCAGTTTTTTTATTCTTTATTTTGAAATGGTCTCACTAAGTTGCAAAGGTCCTGGCTAAGTAGTTGAGGCTGGTCATGAACCTGCAATCCTCTTGTCTTAGCCTCCCAGTTACTGTGATTACAAACATGTGTCACCACACTCTGATTGTTATTTACTCATAATAACAAGAATCATCCTTTCATTTGTGTGTATCTATTGGTATTTAGCTAGTGTCTTTCAGAGAATATGATAGTAATTCCTCAGTAAACTTCAAAGACATTAAGAAGGTAAAAAGGATGGAAGTAAAGAAAACAAAATGATTCAAAGAATAAAAGAAAATTATACTACAAATGGTCATCGCCTTCTGAAACTATCACCACGTTGAGGAACCAAGAACAAGCAACAGGGGTCTGTTTTAGTCCATACTTGGGACAAGAATGAAAAACACTTTGTCAGTAGAAGGCTGTAGCAGAGTGGTTGATCTCAGAGCCATCATTTGAAAAATGAGTTAAATAAGCAAGGCTAGTCATCAAAACTGCTAGACAAGTAAAAATGTCATGGGAATAGTCATACACAAAACCAAACCAAGCTAGGATCTGGAAAAGGTAGGGAAAAATCAGCATCTTCACTGAATCATGAGACAAGATCTGTGACAACCCTTATCTGACTTGTGCAAACCAGGAGCATTATTATTACAGTTCTTGAAGCTTGGGAGAGGTTGCCTTTTTTTTTTTTTTGGTGGTACTGGAGTTCCTGGAAACCCTTCCGCCTCCAGGATACACCCCCAGACCTATTTTTATGTTTAATTTGGAAACAGGATCTCTTAAGCCAGCAAGGCTGGCTTCAAACCTGCGCGATCGAAGTGCGGGGTTTCGTCACCACTAAATTAAAAGGTTTCCTTTTATTTAGAGGAACCACATGATACATGAAGGATATTGACAAAATATTAAGAGCAGAATAGACAGGAAGCAAGTAGAGTTGTGGTTAAGATGCACCAGGGACCCATGGAGCTTTCAGAGGCAAGGTAGGGGGTGCATATAATGCCACTGCCTAGATCATCCCCGCTAGAGAATTATCATGAACTTCACCTTCTAAGGAATGAGGATTTGACTTGAAAATGTTATGTTCTAAAGCTGATACATGTTGATTTCAAACTTTGAGAAACAGTGTCCAGAGATGTAAGTAGCGCATGTAAAGATGAAGTATTGTCCTTTTCTAGAAAGCTCTGGAAAGTTCTCCAAGCTGCATTAGCACCTTCTAGGGGCTGTGAAGTCAACTTTATATTCTAAACCAGGGCAGGAGAGTGTAAGGAAAAAACAGAAGCAAAATGACTCCAGGATGCAGATGGTGCACGTGGAGTTGTGGATATTTGAGCAGAGATGTGGTTTGCATAAAGACTTGATAAGGTGAGCTGAGACTGCAGGTGAGGCACCTCTTCACCTTTGGTGTATACAAGGAGGGAAGAGAGATGCTGAAAGGAACAAGTTTAGTTCTTTTTTAATTAGCCATGAGAAGCAGAGAAAACAAAAATGGTCTTGGAGCCAAAGATTTGCCACCCCATACAATTATATACATTCTGGTAATTAAATACTCATCACTAAAATCTGGCAAATTCTATTGGCAAGGCGATTAAAATATGTATATAGCTGGTTGTGGTGGCGCACGCTTGTAACCCTCATGCTTGGAAGGCTGAGATAGGAAGATTGCACAGGTTTGAAGCCAGCCTCAGCTATTTAGTGAGGCTCTCAGCAATTTAGTCAGACTCTGTTTCCAAATAAAATATAAAATAGATCTGGGAGTATAGCCCGGAGGTAGAAAGCTTCTGGGTTCCACCCCCAATACCACCGAATATATATATATATATATATATATATATATATATATATATGAAAATAATTATTCATCTTTAGTTAAAATGTTCACTCAATCCCAGATTCAGCAATGAACACCCTGAAAAAACAGAGCTAAGTCAGTCTTCTATCCTTTTCTCTAATTTTACCCATCAGGAAATGAGCAAAGTATTTTGAAATATAATCCATTGTTTTTGTACAGATCTCTGAAAAGCAAGTCTTGACTTTTCTACAGGCCCTAAGTAAAGCTTTATTTATTTCTATGTATTTAATTAATTAATTATTTACTTTTTTTGTGGTACTGGGCATTGAACTCAGAGGCATTCTGTCTCCAAATTACACCCTCAGCCCTATTTTTTTTTAATCTTTATTTTGAAACAGGTTCTCACTAAGTTTCTGAGGGCCTCACTAAGTAGTTAGGGCTGGCCACAAGCCTGAAATATTTCTGTCTCAGCCTCCTAAGTACTGGAATTACAAGCCTTTGCCACAATGCTTGAATTTTTTCTATTTTTTAACAGCTTGATAAACACCTATTTTGTAAATCTTGAATTTGTATGTCATAAGATCCAATCCCATCTTCTTTCAAATTTTAAACTTTATATTCAAACTAAAGAACAAAAAATGACAAACAAACCCTTAAAATCAAGATTATTAATCATTTTCCTATGTCTCAAAAACTGAGAAACAGATTGCTTATCCATTATGAAAAATATTTATTGCAAGACAACTTTGAAATGAAGTATCTTTGGTGCAAGCTAAAATATTATGGCTAGGTTGTCTTCTTTAGTAAAATTGTTATATTTCAAATAAGTCTTTTGGTTCTATAAGAATGCAAGGAAGAACATAAAACTAACAGGAAAAATACAAATGGCACCCCCTGTTGCTGAGCTCAGTTTAAATAACAAATCAGCTAAGAATCTAAGCAACATATTGTAACTTTTGTATTGTTATAGGTGCTGCTGTGGGCTTCTATTTACATAACTCAGAAAACATGACACCTAATTAACAGATATAATTATAACTAATAACAAGGGAATCACTAACAATACCAGGAAACATAGAAATCTCTCTCAATCTAGTGATGAATTTTTTTCTGCTTCACATTGTAAGACTCCCTTGGGAATGAATTAAAAGACTTTTGAATAAAACAAATGATGAAGTAGTAGATGGTAGGCGATCTCATAAAGTGTGGGGGCTCATAAAAGAGAGAGTTAAAAAGGAAATATTTTTAGCAAATCATAGAAAATTTTTTCTGGAGTATACCAGTGTCCTCTAATTTTAAACTTAAAAGTGATTGTCTAAGGAATATGTTACTTCATATCAACAATATTATGCCACAAAATAAGAATTACCGTATTTATTAGAAAATATTTATAGAGCATCTACTATGTATCAGGGATCTCTATAGACTCAGGATACAATAATAAGAGAAGATAAATAACAATACAATTGATTTGGGAATCATATGAGAGTATATTCAGCTCAAAGTCTCCAATCATTCCTAGTTACTTCTTCAGTCCCCGTTTTCTTGTTATAAATTTATAGGACATTTCAAAATACTCGACAATGGATACTCAAATACTTTTCACAAATGTTCATTGCAGCCCTACTCAATATACAGAGTGGAAACAGCCTGACCACATAGTAACTGATGAATGGATGAATAAAATGTGGGAGAAACTTACAAGGGAGTATTACCCAGCTACAAAAAGAAAGAAAGTACTGATACAAGGTACAACAGAGACGGGACTTAAGAACACGATGCTCAGTCATAGAAACCAGATACAAAAAGCCACATGTTATGTGATGTAATTTCTGCGAAATGCCCAGAACAGCTGTGGGTTATAGTAAGACATAAAATGTCCTCTAGAGAGCTCATTTGTTATTGTTTGGAGTTGATATAATTGAGTCATCAGGGTCACAACCCCAGCAGTGGACAAATTCATTTTAATGTGGCCTGGGCCTGTAGGATGTAGCTGGAGAAGGTGATTATATATGGGATTGAGGGCCAGGAGGATGTAGCTAAAAAAGATAATATATATGGGGTGCAGGGTTTATTATTATTGTATTATTATTGTTGTTGTTGTATTATTATTCACCCCAGCAGTGAATAAATCCAATTTTTTGTGTCCTGGGCCAGTAGGATGTAGCTGGAGAAGGTGATTATAGCTGAGGGTGCAGCCCTGGAGATTATATTTGGTCCTCCCCCATTTCTCTCTTGATTTCAGCTTCCCTGATATGAGGAGCACAGGTCATGAGCTTTCCCTCCCTCAGCTTCCTGCTGTCATGCCCTGAGATCAGAGGTGCCTGGACTCACAGAGACTGAACCTGGAATGATAAGAAAATACATCTTCTTTTCTTTAAGTTACATGGTCAGGTCTATAGATTTTGGCTATAAGAATGCTGCCTGGAACCGTAAGTTCCTAAAGACAGAAGGCAAATTGGTAATTGGCAGGAGCTAGAGATAAGGGTAGGCATAGAGACTGATCTCGACAATGCATTTCTTCTTTTGGAGTGAAGAAAAACTATTTGGGAAGCTGACAGCAGTGGGTTGCACAGTATTGGGAATATGCTAAATGCCACTGAATTGTATGTCTTAATATGGTTAATTTTTATGTTGGTTGAGTTTTACCTTCATCTGAACATCTATTAAAAGTAGGAGAGGAAGAAGATTGATTAATAGAGGAGCTACATTCAAATATGTCTATAGCCGGGTGTGGTGGCGCACGCTTGTAATCCCTGCCTTTGGGAGGCGGAGACAGTAGGATTGCACAGGTTCGAAGCCAGCCGTGCTGGCTTAAGAGACGCTGTTTCCAAATAAAATATAAAATGGGTCTGGGAGTGTAGCCTGGAGATAGAAGGGTTTCCAGGAACCCCAGTACCATCAAAAACAAAAACAAAAACAAAAACAAAAACAAAAACAAATATGTCTATAAATGTGAATGTAGCATGGTCAACATGGACACTTATTGTTGGGAGGGGGGAAGGGAAAGCAGGGTGGAGGAGGGTACCAAGTACTGTATGAATGTATGCGATTGTAAATGTGATCCACATTATGATGAGACACTATAGTGTACCAATAAAATAAAATATAAAATATATTTCAAAAGAACTAATAATGTTATCCTTATATCTAGATGAACTAAGCATATAAATCCTTTTTCTAACTATAATAGTTCATAATACAATTGATTTGATTGGGGGAAAACTGTCAAGATGGCAGATATCATTGAAAAAGCCAAGTCTGGTTGGATAGACATGTCTAGACATCATCCCAGTCACGGGGTTATTTAGTTCAAAATTATTACCATGGAAGTTGTTTTAAGGTTTTGGATCTGGCTGTCTGCTGAAAGATTTTTTTTTTTCATGGTGAGGGTAATGTTGTACAGGAGCCAAGAGACAGCAATTCAATTCTAATTTACTTGAAGACTTTATCTTGACTTTAGAGCTTAGCAAGAAGCAGTCATTTCTAAGGGAAAAAAAAGCTATCACATAATCCAGCAGACTTTCAAATCTCTAGTTTGAAGTAAATTAATAGCTATTCTCTTTCTACACTAAACAAATGCATGCATGAGATAGATAATCTTTAATTGGAAATTTGAAAGTTGCTGCTAAATCTGTCTTTATCCACAGAACTGAGATCATCAATAGTTGTTTTGTTAATGACTCGACATAAAATATCTGAAAATATTTGCCTCACTCTTAGGGATGGGGTGTCTGCTAAAAGTGAGTTCTTAAAATGGACATCCTTTTATAAGGCTAGAAAATATTACTTAAAACCTATACAAAGGAGGAAACATAGAATTCAAACAAATTTTGGAAAGTGAAAGAGAAATAAGGCCCTCTGTTCACCTCTACATTTTATTTCTGTGAGTTTTACTGCAAATTGTTTTTGAAATCCACTTTTTCTAGGTACATAGAATCATAATTCAAACATCCTCCATAATACCATTTTTTCTTGGATACTCACTCCCACCTACTCAGCAGATCAATTATTCTAAAGTCAATACATTTTAGTTTTCTAAATGAATCTGTCATCTATTCATATCCTTTAATTTCATTATCATCATGGTAGATAAACAGTCTTTAATTATAAATTTAGAAGTTGCTACTAAAATATGTCACGATTTATATAAATTATAGCATCTGTCACTGTATTTACAGCATGTGAATTTATCTATACATACTTTTTTTCACAGGAATTTTGTATAATGCTAAAATTCTTGGAAATTATAGTGATGAGGTGCCCTAAAAATTGTATAAATCATTGATTCTATCTCAGTACTGCCAAAGAAGGAAGTTTCTGGAGCAATATTTCATATTGCATTAGTTACCTATTGATACGTTTCAAATTACTCTCAAGCTCAGCCACTGAGAACACATGTTTATATTATTCACCGTATGTCTGGGTCAGCATTTTGGGAGTGGCTTAAGCTGGGTTGTTTGGGCTACAACTCTCTCTAGAGCCCATAACTGGGAAACAGCACCAGCTGTAGGCACCTCACGCATCCAGTGGAAAAGTCCTAATGTCCTGTTACTGTAGCTGTTGGGTGCTTTGGGAAATCCTTCCAAGCCACTTTACTGGCTAGTGGAGAGCCAGGAGAAGATATACTTCTGAATTCATTCACATGGGCTTCTCTGCATCTCTCTCACGACAGGGGAGTGGGCTTCCCCCACAGGAAGCAACTGAAGTGAGCAAGAGAGAGATCGGCCAGCAGCCATGGATTATAGAACCTAATATTGGAACCCATCACTCAGGACATATTTTACTTGTGAACAATGAGTCACTTTGTCCAGACCTCACTCAAGGGGATGGATCGGAGCCTGGGCTGACCATACAGATCTCAGATCGCAGGGTTTGCCATTTAGTATCTTCCTAAAACGTGGAAATTTTTGTTAAATGCTTAACACTTTAGATTTCTTCTCTTATAAAATCTTATAATAATATTAACCTCGCAAGTTTGTTGGGAAAAGTGGATGATGATCTGAAGGACAGATACCCACCTGGAGTGGCTGGAGAGAGTTGTAGGAAATCACTACCAAACAGGAGAGAGACATCTGTCTGCTAGACTCCTTAAAGCTTCTAATATGCATAGACCAGCATCCTCAGAAGAAGGAGGAAAAGAGAAGATGTTGCCCTGTCCATTGGCTATTGGCTGCCAAATTATAAATGCCACAATAGGGTTTATTTCTCTGTGCATCTCTGTTCTTTTCTGAGGGGAATCCTTTAATCTCCATGTCATTTAGGAACATGTCAGAGGGTTCACTGACTTGTGGAGAAAACATATATCACACATTGGCACATAGTTATAAATTTTCATATTATAAGGAAAAATAGGAATTATGCAAGTATTAGTAGATTCCCTGTCAAAGAATAATCTTAAAGATATGGAAAAATGAATTTGTACTACATCATGGTATCATTGGTTTCAAAACTTGTATCACCATCTCATGAGACTCAACAATGAATTATTTCTGTTAGGGAACTGTTGACAAGTTTTATATCTGCAAAGGCATATCTTCAGCTGGCTGGGCTGGACTACTCTAGGGGAACATTGAAGAAATCTAACTTTTAGGTAGCACTAAAGTGAATTTAACAGTATGTATTATTTTCTCTGAGAATATTTCTACTTCTAACTTTTCTCTATTGTTAGAAGTCTCATGCTTTGAATTTCTTCTTATTCCTATATTACTCATTTTGGTTTGATGACTTGATTTCTAAGGCGATTGTTTTTCTGTCCCTACTATTATATGGGCCCAATCATACTGGAGGCAAGGGCAGCATGAGAAATATTGGTATATATTGTTAGTGTCCCTTTCTCTTCCATAATTCAAATCTCCAATTCTCTCTGCTCCAAACTCTGTGCTAATTTATTTCTAGATCTCCCCTGTTGAGCACTTAAGACAAACTCACTAAATGTTTTATTGAATAGAAATATATCTTGAATAAAAAATAGCAAGTGAATAAATACCAGAGAAATACCCAAAGAATTTTGAAAAAAAAAAAAAAGGATGATCTTGGTAGGAACCATAAATAAGGCACATGAAGTCCTTCATAGGGACCAAACAGAAAATAATAATCATTAATGTGCCTATTACATAGGGTAGCTGTGACAATCAACAAAAGATTATGGAAATGACCTACTCCAAAACTTAAAACTCAGTTTCATTTCTTCTTAGCATCAAAAATTCTGAAACTTCTTAAATTAAATCTCGTCTCAACACGTGAACATGAAGCCACACTATAATTCCACATTGATTCCATTATTCTAATGGTGTCCCATTAATTAACACACAAATATTTAAAGTATTTATTAATTATTATTAATTGTATTAATAAATAAATAAGAAGTTTGTATATATTGTAGAGTCTTTGTCTTCAAGAAACATTATGTAGAAAAACAGTGTACTTTTATTTCTACCACCAAGACAACAATCACAGAAACTAATACCACTATTAACAGAAGATGATGGAAAAAAGGGAGGAACAGGAGAAGGAGAGAAAACTAAATTTAGAGTAGCAAGCAATTACATACATCGAGAGCTGTGCTAGGTAATTTACACAAGTAAACTTGGTTGTTCTATGGTGAAAACATTATTTTTGCCATAAGTTTTTATAAAGTATGTAAAAAATGATGCTTGGCTGAGAGGGAGGAGAAGATTCTGACTGTGTATAATTTTCTAAAAGATACTATGTTCTCAGGACTTGAGGGAGGTGAACTTTTTTTTTACTAGGTCTGTGGGTGGTACTTCTTGTTGTTTAAAATACAACCTAGTTGAGGTGGTCCTTAGAGAAATGATAATGATTAAAGATATAGAGGAAAGAGTACTTCCTTTGTTTTTATATTTTTATAAAAATATATACTTTTCTTTGGGTGGGAATTTTAAATTTGACAACGAAATCCAAAGGATGTCACAGAGCTATTCCACATATACATTATCCCCACAAAACCATGATTTCCCCATTATCAATTTCCCCAATCACCAAGGTGCTGCATTTGCCACAACTGATGGATCTTATTTGAGATACTCTTTGAATCTCGAATGTGCTTTGTAGGTTAACACATTTAGTTGCCAGCTTTGCAAGGCTAACTTAAGTGGCCAAGGTTGGAGTTGGTATCAGGATATCAGAATTTAATGTCAGCGTGTCTGAATCTTAGAGGATGAATTTGTATTCATATCATTGTATACACTGCTCTAAATTTCATTCTATGGTTTAAAAAGATGAAGCTTTACAAAAATGCTGAAGTTAAAAGTTAATGAGAGGTAGAAAAGGCAGTGACCGATGTGGCTCTCTGGGGCTCACAGAATCTCACTCTTTCCTTCATCTTCCTGCCTGGCTGCTTTCCTTTGGTTTGATAATGGCCACCATGACCGAGAGCTGCTTTCCTCTGTCATATAACCTGCAGCTGTGGTTTCTGCCTTTGTCCCAGCCAACTATGGACTGAACCTCTGAAATCTAAAATTTCCTCCTCTAAGTTGCCGTTGTCAGTTACTTTGGTCACAACAAAGGAAGAGCTAACTAATGTACCAACCATCCCTGGTAAATCTACAGGATAAGATAACCACAAGACATGAGAGAAATTTAATTAGAGTAGGTAAAGAAGTATAGAAATAAAAAAAATTGCTTTAAACTTTGTCTTAATCACTTAGAAGCTTTATTAACTTGAGCAAGTTGTTTACATTCTCTGTACTTCTACTTATTTCTCTCATGAATCCAGCCATATTCACCTAGAGCCAACTGGTCTCCTGCTTACCAGACCCCAGGGTGCTGGCAGGAAACAGAGCACGTGCCTATCCTTGGGAGACAGAGTCTTAAGGGACTATAAAAAACTAAAACAATGTATTTGATGTATATAAATGTGACCAAGTAAAGCAGGACAAGAAATGACTATGGGGATGAAACATAAATAGGACCTGGCCATGAAGTCCAGGGATGCAAATGCCATTATTGTATTTTGTGTGGGAAATGTAATGCTGAGCCTGACATGGTTACACACACCATGTAATCCCAGCCTGTGATCTCAGTAGGTGAGAGGCTGAGATAGGAGGGTCACAGGTTTTAGGACAGCCTAAGCAAGTAGTGAGACTCTTATCAACCTCATCAAACTAGTGAGACCCTGTTTCAAAATAAAACTAATTTGACGGGCTGGGCACGCCAGATGGGGCCCGGGTCCCGGGACTCTGGGCCCCAGGCAGAACTGCGAGTAGCACGCCAGACCCCTGGAGAAACCAGGCCCAGTAAGACGCTGGGTTCTGGGCGGGGGTCGCGGGCGGGGCACGCCAGATGGGGCCCGGGTCGCGGGACTCTGGGCCCCGGCCGAACTGCGCGTAGCACGCCAGACCCCTGGAGAAACCGGACCCAGTAAGACGCTGGGTTCTGGGCGGGGGTCGCGGGCTGGGCACGCCAGATGGGGCCCGGGTCATGGGACTCTGGGCCCCGGCCGAACTGCGCATAGCACACCAGACCCCTGGAGAAACCAGGCCCAGTAAGACGCTGGGTTCTGGGCGGGGGTCGCGGGCTGGGCACGCCAGATGGGGCCCGGGTCGCGGGACTCTGGTCCCCGGCCGAACTGCGCATAGCACACCAGACCCCTGGAGAAACCAGGCCCAGTAAGACGCTGGGTTCTGGGCGGGGGTCGCGGGCTGGGCACGCCAGATGGGGCCCGGGTCGCGGGACTCTGGGCCCCAGGCAGAACTGCGCATAGCACGCCAGACCCCTGGAGAAACCAGGCCCAGTAAGACGCTGGGTTCTGGGCGGGGGTCGCGGGCTGGGCACGCCAGATGGGGCCCGGGTCGTGGGACTCTGGGCTCCGGCCGAACTGCGCATAGCACGCCAGACCCCTGGAGAAACCAGGCCCAGTAAGACGCTGGGTTCTGGGCGGGGGTCACGGGCTGGGCACGCCAGATGGGGCCCGGGTCCCGGGACTCTGGGCCCCAGGCAGAACTGCGAGTAGCACGCCAGACCCCTGGAGAAACCAGGCCCAGTAAGATGCTGGGTTCTGGGCGGGGTGAGCACAGGGCACGCCAGCTGGGGCCCGGATCGCGGGACTCTGGGTCCCGGCCGAACTGCGAGTAGCACATCAGACCCCTGGAGAAACCGGGCCCAGAACAGAAAAAGATAAAGAAAAACATCGGAGAGGTGGTAAGAAAGCCGTCATGGATGCCAGGACACTGGAGATGCAGAAAAAACTTATCTAAATGCACTGGAACTTATGGAAAAATTCGCCATGAAAGAGGACTGCTATTTCTCTATATTGTTAAGAATCTCAGACATCACATATAAGGAGAGAGTTTAGCGGAGACCAAGGAGAAATGCGGTGTTGAAAGAGTTCTTCGCTATGGTGGTGGAGACTTGTATTCAGGAGAAGCAGAAACCGGATCTTACCAACTTTATTTTTTTGGAGAAATTATACCAAATGTCGAATGCTACCATCACGCATGCTTCGGAACACTGGACAACATTCAGAGTGGAAAAAGAGCCTGAGAAGGATTTGAAACGGTGGAGGCAGTGGCAATGCCAGTGGCCAATATTCGGGGGAGGCAGAGATCTGATACATTACAACTGGAACCTTTGAAATAATAACCACAGAGACAGTGATCGGAACCTGCTGAGGGGTTAGGCGGGCACCGGGGCCAGTGGCCGACATCAGAGCTTGCTGTGAGGCAAGGCCACTACTGAGGTCTCCGTGGCCGGGATTGGAACCTGCAGAGGGGTTAGACCGATGCTGGGGCCAGCGAGGCCGGCATTGGAGCCTGCCATGATGCAAGGCTTGTGCTAGGGCCTCCAAGGTCGGGTCCGGAACTTGCTGAGGGGTTAGGCCGGTGCTGGGGTCAGCGAGGCCGGCATCGGAGCCTGCCGTGAGGCAAGGCCAGTGTTGGGGCCCCCGAGGACGGGACCGGAGCCTGCTGAGGGGTTAGGCCGGTGCTGGGGCCAGCGAGGCTGGCATCAGAGCCTGCCATGAGGCAAGGCCGGTACTTGGGCCTCCGAGGCCAGGATAAGAGCCTGCCGAGGGGTTAGGCCGGTGCTGGGGACACCAAGGCCGGCATTGGAGCCTGCCTTGAGGCAAGGCCGGTACTGGGGCCTCCGAGGCCAGGATAAGAGCCTGCCGAGGGGTTAGGCTGGTGCTGGGGCTAGCGAGGCCGGCATCGGAGCCTGCCATGAGGCAAGGCCGGTACTGGGACCTCCGAGGCCGGGATAAGAGCCTGCCAAGGGGTTAGGCCAGTGCTGGGGCCAGCGAGGCCGGCATCGGAGCCTGCCGAGGGGTTAGGCCGGTGCTGGGGCCAGAGAGGCCGGCATCGGAGTCTGCCGTGAGGCAAGGCCGGTACTGGGGCCTCCGAGGCCAGGATAAGAGCCTGCTAAGGGGTTAGGCCGGTGCTGGGGCCAGCGAGGCCGGCCTCGGAGCCTGCCTTGATGCAAAGCCAGTGCTGGGGCCTCCAAATCCGGGATCGGAGCCTGCTGAGGGGTTAGGCCGGTGCTGGGGCCAGCGAGGCCGGCATCGGAGCCTGCCTTGAGGCAAGGCCGTACTGGGGCCTCTGAGGCCGGGATCGGAGCCTGCCGAGGGGTTAGGCCGCTGCTGGGGCCAGTGAGGCCGGCATCGGAGCCTGCCGTGAGGCAAGGCCGGTACTGGGGCCTCCGAGGCCAGGATAAGAGCCTGCCGAGGGGTTAGGCCGGTGCTGGGGCCAGCGAGGCCGGCATCGGAGCCTGCCTTGAGGCAAGGCTGGTACTGGGGCCTCGAGGCCAGGATAAGAGCCTGCCGAGGGGTTAGGCCGGTGCTGGGGCCAGCGAGGCCGGCATCGGAGCCTGCCGTGAGGCAAGGCCGGTACTGGGGCCTCCAAGGCCAGGATAAGAGCTTGCCGAGGGGTTAGGCCGGTGCTGGGGCCAACGAGGCCGGCAGCGGAGCCTGCCGTGAGGCATGACCAGTGCTGGGGCCTTCGAGGCCAGGATCGGAGCCTGCCGTGAGGCAAGGCCGGTACTGGGGCCTCCGAGGCCAGGATAAGAGCCTGCTGAGGGGTTAGGCCGGTGCTGGGGCCAGTGAGGCCGGCATCGGAGCCTGCCTTGAGGCATGACCAGTGCTGGGGTCTCCGAGGCCGGGATCGGAGCCTGCCGAGGGGTTAGGCCGGTGCTGGGGCCAGCGAGGCCGGCATCGGAGCCTGCCTTGAGGCAAGGCAGGTACTGGGACCTCAGAGGCCGGGATCGGAGCCTGCCGAGGGGTTAGGCCGCTGCTGGGGCCAGTGAGGCCGGCATCGGAGCCTGCCTTGAGGCAAGGCCGGTACTGGGGCCTCGAGGCCAGGATAAGAGCCTGCCGAGGGGTTAGGCCGGTGCTGGGGCCAGCGAGGCCGCCATCGGAGCCTGCCGTGAGGCAAGGCCGGTACTGGGGCCTCCGAGGCCAGGATAAGAGCTTGCCGAGGGGTTAGGCCGGTGCTGGGGCCAACGAGGCCGGCAGCGGAGCCTGCCGTGAGGCATGACCAGTGCTGGGGCCTCCGAGGCCGGGATCGGAGCATGCCGAGGGGTTAGGCCGGTGCTGGGGCCAGCGAGGCCGGCATCGGAGCCTGCCGTGAGGCAAGGCCGGTACTGGGGCCTCCGAGGCCAGGATAAGAGCCTGCCGAGGGGTTAGGCCGGTGCTGGGGCCAGAGAGGCCGGCATCGGAGCCTGCCTTGAGGCATGACCAGTGCTGGGGCCTCCGAGGCCGGGATCTGAGCCTGCCGAGGGGTTAGGCCGGTGCTGGGGCCAGCGAGGCCGGCATCGGAGCCTGCCTTGAGGCAAGGCTGGTACTGGGGCCTCAGAGGCCGGGATCGGAGCCTGCCGAGGGGTTAGGCCGCTGCTGGGGCCAGTGAGGCCGGCATCGGAGCCTGCCTTGAGGCAAGGCCGGTACTGGGGCCTCGAGGCCAGGATAAGAGCCTGCCGAGGGGTTAGGCCGGTGCTGGGGCCAGCGAGGCCGCCATCGGAGCCTGCCTTGAGGCAAGGCCGGTACTGGGGCCTCCAAGGTCAGGATAAGAGCTTGCCGAGGGGTTAGGCCGGTGCTGGGGCCAACGAGGCCGGCAGCGGAGCCTGCCGTGAGGCATGACCGGTGCTGGGGCCTCCGAGGCCGGGATCGGAGCATGCCGAGGGGTTAGGCCGGTGCTGGGGCCAGCGAGGCCGGCATCGGAGCCTGCCGTGAGGCAAGGCTGGTACTGGGGCCTCCGAGGCCAGGATAAGAGCCTGCTGAGGGGTTCGGCCGCTGCTGGGGCCAGTGAGGCCGGCATCGGAGCCTGCCGTGAGGCAAGGCCGGTACTGGGGCCTCCGAGGCCAGGATAAGAGCCTGCCGAGGGGTTAGGCCGGTGCTGGGGCCAGAGAGGCCGGCATCGGAGCCTGCCTTGAGGCATGACCAGTGCTGGGGCCTCCGAGGCCGGGATCGGAGCCTGCCGAGGGGTTAGGCCGCTGCTGGGGCCAGCGAGGCCGGCATCGGAGCCTGCCTTGAGGCAAGGCCGGTACTGGGGCCTCGAGGCCAGGATAAGAGCCTGCCGAGGGGTTAGGCCGCTGCTGGGGCCAGCGAGGCCGGCATCGGAGCCTGCCTTGAGGCAAGGCCGGTACTGGGGCCTCAGAGGCCGGGATCGGAGCCTGCCGAGGGGTTAGGCCGCTGCTGGGGCCAGTGAGGCCGGCATCGGAGCCTGCCGTGAGGCAAGGCCGGTACTGGGGCCTCCGAGGCCAGGATAAGAGCCTGCCGAGGGGTTAGGCCGGTGCTGGGGCCAGCGAGGCCGGCATCGGAGCCTGCCTTGAGGCAAGGCTGGTACTGGGGCCTCGAGGCCAGGATAAGAGCCTGCCGAGGGGTTAGGCCGCTGCTGGGGCCAGCGAGGCCGGCATCGGAGCCTGCCTTGAGGCATGACCAGTGCTGGGGCCTCCGAGGCCAGGATAAGAGCCTGCTGAGGGGTTAGGCCGGTGCTGGGGCCAGCGAGGCCGGCATTGGAGCCTGCCGTGAGGCAAGGCCGATACTGGGGCCTCCGAGGCCAGGATAAGAGCCTGCCGAGGGGTTAGGCCGGTGCTGGGGCCAGCGAGGCCGGCAGCGGAGCCTGCCGTGAGGCATGATCAGTGCTGGGGCCTCCGAGGCCGGGATCGGAGCATGCCGAGGGGTTAGGCCGGTGCTGGGGCCAGCGAGGCCGGCATCGGAGCCTGCCGTGAGGCAAGGCCGGTACTGGGGCCTCCGAGGCCAGGATATGAGCCTGCCTAGGGGTTAGGCCGGTGCTGGGGCCAGCGAGGCCGGCATCGGAGCCTGCCTTGAGGCATGACCAGTGCTGGGGTCTCCGAGGCCGGGATCGGAGCCTGCCGAGGGATTAGGCCGGTGCTGGGGCCAGCTAGGCCGGGATCGGAGCCTGCCTTGAGGCAAGGCCGGTACTGGGGCCTCTGAGGCCAGGATAAGAGCCTGCCAAGGGGTTAAGCCGGTGCTGGGGCCAGTGAGGCCGTCATCGGAGCCTGCTGTGAGACATTACCAGTGTTGGGGCCTCCAAGGTCGGGACCAAAGCCAGCTTAGGGGTTTGACCGGTTCAGGGGCCAGCGAGACCAGAACTGGGTCCTCCCATGAGGCAAGGCCGCTGCTTGAGCCAGCGAGGTCTGGATCAGTCCACTGAGTAGCCAGGCCACTACTGGGACCATCAAGAGTGGGATTGTTACTTGCAACGCAGCATGCACAGAGAAATATCGCAGAAAATATAAATCAGACGCTTCTCTTAATCAGCAATAACTAGGAGGAAAAGGGCAACAGGAAGAGGTTGAGCTATAGAAAGGGCCCTATAGTGAAGCAACTAATGTGACCAATCAGAGGGTATGTAATACTGGAGGACGGAGCCTCTTTAAAACGCAGGAGGTACATAAACAAATGTATCAAAGTAAATCACCAAAGAAGTGTGGGATGGAGGGAGGGGGAGGGAATGGGACGGGGGCTGGAGGAGGGCTAATTGGATGATGTGTGCTTGTATATCCTCTCAAGTCTTGTACTCCAATGTGATTGATATATGACTACAATGCACCAATTTAAAAAATAAATTAATTAAAAAAAAAATAAATAAATAAATACTTCAGCAAAAAAAAAAAAAACAAAATAAAACTAATTTTTCAAAATAAAAAGTAGGTGTAGCCTGAGGACAAAATATCCCTGTGTTTAATCTCTGGTACCACAAAAAAAGAAAGAAAATGTAATATTGATAGACACGGGTTATACATTTTTTTTCCTCAAACTTGTTGGCCATTCTATAAAGTGGTCAGCTAAAATTTGTTTTGAGCCAGGTGTGGTGGCGCACACTTGTAATCCCTGTGCTTGGGAGGCAGAGACAGGAGGATCGCGCAAGTTTGAAGCCAGCCACACGCGCTGGCTTAGGAGACCCTGTTTCCAAATAAAAAATGTAAAAAATAGGTCTGGGAGTGTAGCCTGGAGGGAGAAGGGCTTCCAGGAACCCCAGTACCATAAAAAAAAAAATATATATATATATATATATATATATATATATATATATATATATATATATTATATATTATATATTATATATGTGTGTATATATATTTTATATATTATAATATATATATATATATATATATATATATATATATATATATATATTATATATAATTTGTTTTGAAAGATGACAGTGGAATGAAGACAGACTGTAACCCAAGTGATTATATTGGGCAGGAGAAGGGAAATAGATTCAGTATGAGATGGCTATAGTCACCTTGAGTAAAAAACACATTGATTGTCCCTGAGTAACCCTAGCAGGTCTTTCCTGCACAGTTTCCCAGAAAACTATAAATGGCATCACCAGAGTAGTATAAAAGGCTTCACAACTGGTTCCTGCTTCCTGGAACGTGCCTGACTTTGAAATTAGATTAAGGTAAACCAGGTAAATTCCAGCCAATATCAAGTCATTTTTGTCCAGATCAATATATATTTCCTTTTATTCAGCCCAAACTGCAGGGATTCACCTAGTCTTGTAACCACCCAAGGCAAGACTCCTCTTATAATTTCCCAGTAAAGTGGACAATCCACTTCTAGATGTGTCTGCCTTTCTTTCTTTCATCTTTTGGCAGCTTCGGGCTTGTCCTATGCAATTAGACTAGGTTGTTCTAAAATACAAGGGAAGAGAAAGAGCAGACTATACAGCAAAATGCATAGAAATGGAGGTTTTTGTAAAAATACATGAAGTCCCCACATAGTGTATGGGGGGGTAAAAGGTGGTAAAAGGAGGGAATATTAGGTCAAACAGATATGCCCTGTTGTTCCTCTGTAGTATTTTAGATTTTAATCTATACATAATGGGAAATCACCAAAGTTTTTTTAAAAGGGAAATAACATGATCTTATTTCCTTTTTAAGAAGTTACATTTTCATGGAGATAATTCTTACCTAAATTATGGAATGCATGAAAATTCCAAACTAATATGCAAGTAGAGGCTACCCAGGGTCATATATTCTAGTTGCCTATAATCCGTGCACTGAAATGGTATCTGAGGACCTGAGTTTTTATGTATTTAAAAAAAATACTAAGAAGAATACCTAAAAGGAAAATAAGGTGAAGTGGCTAGAGATTATATTAAACAAAACAAGCTACTTTGAAATCCAGAAGGGCGTGACTGCTGCCTCAAAACCCATGTCTATCCGACCTGGTAGTAGTTTGCAAACCCACTTTCATATCTTCACCACCATTATTTGAGATCAATTATTTTAAAATGTATACCAGGCTCCATCCCTGAAGCAAAGTGGATTTCTGCAAATGTTAGCTTCTTACTGGCTCCTTTCCATATTTACTACAGAGGCTTAGATTTCTGCAGGCATTCTGAAAAAGAGTATGCACACTGGTATGGTTTCCTTGGAAAATAGTTCACTTTCATTTGTTCTTTGGCTGCTAAATGGTCCTGAGTCTGAAAGAGTGGTCTTTATACAGCAGTGGCTCTTGCAAAATCCCCGGAGAGGCCAGCAAATGCAGGACCAGAATAAGAACCGAAGTTGAAGGGGGATTTGATCTAAGTGGGAGGCAGATAATGAGCGGATTAACTCAAGTCCAGGGAAGCAAAAAGAGAAGGAGAAAAATAGATAAAGTGGATGCATATTGGAATACCAAGTAGGTGAATGTGACCTTTCTGGCTGCGGATGGCTCATCTGACAACAGGGCTCTTTGCAGCTGGTGAGAGGTCCTTCCAAAACTTCAAATACCTCAGAAGAGAAACACCGAGCCTCCAATGCTGAGTGCAGGGAGGTCTGCTCTGTCTTTCTGCAAACAGCTGAAGGCCATACTCACTTTCAGAGCCATCAGAGTGTCCCTAAGAGAGCTGATACCTTGTAGAATTATTTCCAAAAGGTAACTCTTTCTTTTAGGTGAATGCTAACTGGATCAACCTGAATTCCACAAGCATATCATTTTAAAAAGTAATTGTGCTCCAGTCAAAACATTTCCTAGTCAGAGTTTGCAAATGCATTAATCCCTTCATTTGTTAAGAGACTCTTTGTGCCAAGGACCTCTTTAGGTGCTAGAGACTGAATATTGATTAAATTCTCAAATCTCTTAGAATAGAATTTATGCACTTTGGGAGGTGAGAGGGCTAACGATATAAAAGTTGTTCTTTCTGCTAATAATAAACAAAAAATAGGATGTACTGAAAGAGCTGTCTTTAAAAGTGGACACAGAGCAAAGCAGAGAAGGGCTTAGCCTCATGTTACCTGGTAGGGGACCTTCCCAGCACAAGGAAGATCAGTAAAGCCAGGGCAGCCACAATGAGATGAGGAGAGGAAGCAAGAAACTTGAGAGCAGAGCAGGGAGAGCCATTGTCATGGCTGGACCAGTGGCTTTATACAAATGGCAAGATGTGGGTCCATGGAAGAGTTGTGAACAAATAAGTGATTTGACGGGATCTAAATCTATTGCAAAGTCATAGTCTGTTATGTTAAAAGTGAACTACTTTGGTTTATGGGCATCCCAAATTTGGGAGATCAGTGAGAGCAATCTTGACTAGAGGTTATACACACATGGACCCGGGAGTTGTGATGGAGGCAGTCAAAAGGGGGGAGATGCTGGATGGATTTTAAATATAGAGCCAGCTGCTAAGTTCATCATTTGGATTTTATATGTGAGAAAATGCAGGAGCCACTGGCTGAGATCAAAGGACTTTGAAAGAAGGCTGTGTTGTAAGAGCTGGGAAGAGATGTGGACTTCAGTTTTAGATTTCTGAGTTGGAGATGTTTGTTCAATAGTGGAGTGGGGGTGTTCTGAAGGCAGAGTGGAATTCTGCATGGTTGACTTCTTTCATGCTCACTCTGTAAGCAACATAGGATCAGTTTTCTCTGTTGGGTTTTCTGTCTTTCATAGATACCCCTGAACTGATGAAAATTAAATGATATGGCTGTTACTATCTGATAAATATATATCATTGTTAGATATTGTGCTGGGACATACCTGTAATATTAGTACTTACAAAGCTTAGACAAGAGGATCATAGGTTTGAGCCCGGCCTCAGCAAATTTGTGAGACCGTGTTTCAAAAAATTAAGAAAAAAACAGGGCTGGGGTATGTGGCTCAGAGGTAGAATGCCCTTGGATTCAATGCCCAGTGCTGCAAATAAATAAATAAATAAATAAATAAATAAATAAATAAATAAATATCCATCACTGTCAGTGATATTCTTCCTCTATTTCTTTTCTTTTTTCTTTCTTTTTTGCATTTTCGTTTTGCCTTTCAAAGTGAACTAATTGATTTATTTAAAGGTACTTGTGTAAGCATGTACACGTTCCCAATAGCTTGAAGCTCAAGTTTAAAGACAGGTTTCTCTCTCGAATCCTCCCTTGGGTGATCTTATTGAGCTTCTTGCATTTCTACAATAAATGTGTGCTTCACACTCACAAATTCTGTCACAATCAGTCCTCTTTGTCTGTTTTTACCATAGTATAAAACTTAATGTATCATGTGTATGCCCTAGATTTTTCTTACTATTAGCATATTAAAGAGAACTTTGGATGAAAACTCTCCCTAGGGCATCTTCACCATCCTTGTGAATTAATGCTGCCATTCAGTCAAATCTTTAGGCCAAAAACATTAGTAGATACCTACAAATTCTATTATTTTTCTTTGAAATCTATGTACAATATATAGCCATGTTTCAGTCACTGCAATTTTATAATGTAGAATTTTCTCATCCATTTTTTTTTATGATTTCCAATATTGCCACCATTATTCTTGGCTATCACAATATTTTTCCTGTTGACCTCTCTATTTTCATTTTTGCCTCCCTGACATTTTATAATTATTTTATTTCTTGGCATTTTCCCTTTTTGTTTTTATTTCAACTAGAACACTAATCTTCAATGAAAGACACTCATCTCTTTTATTTACCTGCACATGCTTTCTGTTCTGAAGTGTAACTTAACACAGAGTAGATATGTAATTTGTGAATAATGAATAGACACTTTTTGAGTAAATCAATGTATGTGTTTTGAAGAAGTATCATAAAATATCTACAGAATAAAATTAAACAGCAGTATGAAGGCAGTTGTACTTTTAAAGATTATTTGGTTAAATTATAATCATGTGAGCTATGGATACTGCCAACACTGAACCACCTAGCTCTCTGGAGAATATACTCTGTACTGTTAGCTTCCTGCTTGATAATAGACTAAGGACTTAATTTATCAATTATTACTTAATATACTACCCTCTAAAACAAAGGGTTTATATTAGATTGCCAAGTTCCCATGTGGCTTTGATATCTCTATTTCATATCTAATTTAAAGTACCAAATGTTGACTATAAACAGTTTGTATGTTTATAATTGGGCTTCTGTCTTATTCCAAATAAATAAGACCAGATTCCATTTGTACTTGATAAAACCCTCATCATTCCTTTTTGTATAACTTATTTCCCTTAAAATGTGTCTCTCTTGTCTGAAGCGTTTTATTTATTTATTTTTGTTTTGTTTTGTTTTGTTTTTTTGGTGGTACTGGGGTTCCTGGAAGCCCTCTACCTCCGGGCTACACTCCCAGACCTATTTTTACATTTTTATTTGGAAACAGGGTCTCCTAAGCCAGCGCGCACGGCTGGCTTCGAACCTGCACGATCCTCCTGTCTCTGCCTCCCAAGCGCGGAGATTACAAGCGTGCGCCACCACGCCCGGCACGTTTTATTTATTAAAAAGAGTAATTATTAAGAAAATATCTTCCAATGTTCCAGTGGCATAATATAGCATATTAGACTTGAGTCATGAGAATTGAATAGAATTGTATAAGCCTGTTGTCGAATGTTAGTAGCTTGAAATTGGCCAAAGACATAGCAATAGAAGTCAGCAAATGCCACAAATCAGGGACATTTGCCTTGTTTTGATTTATTATGCTTTCTTTTATGCCCTGCAGGACTGGTTTACTGGCATAACATTGCCAGTGACATGTTTATGTCACTAAAACGATTGAGGAAATCTATCACACTTTTCAGTAGGGCAAGAATAACACAGTAGAAGGAACGGAGCGGTATGGTTCTTTGAAAATTCCACCTTTCTTATTTCCATTAGGCTTGTTATCTGATGATTTGTGCCCACTGTGTAGATAAGAACACTGAGGGCAGGAGACTTGCTTCGTTTCCTCTGTTTAGTTTTCTCTTCCTTCCTGTGTCTCCCTCCCTCCATCCCTTCCTTTATATTTTCTTTCTTTATTCTTTCTTTACACAATAAGATTTTGTAAAGCTGAAATCTGAGGACAGAGATCTAATGGGATTTTTTATTATAACTTTGTATTGGTTTATAACATCATAAAGTTAAAAACATTTCAGAGTTGGGTGTGGTGGTGAACTTCTATAGTCCAAGTCAAGTACTTGGGAGGCTGAGACAGAAGGATCACACTTTAAAGAGTTTCGGCTGTTTAGCTAGACTCTCAGTATCCTAGTGAGACCCTGTTTTACAGTAAAAAATATAAATGGGTGAGGGTGAAAATCAGAGGAGAGTGCCTCTGGGTTTAATCTACAACACACACACACACACACACACACACACACACACACACATCTGAACTACAAGTACAAATGTTAAATGTAAAAAGAAAACAGAAAGCTTTTGGAAAAAGAGCTATTAGAAATAAAGTTTGTATTATACCAACATTACAATGTTTAAATGGAAAAGTATAAGTTTTGATATAATCATCAAGATGTGAAATCAGAAGAAGGATGAAATAATATGTGAATGCTAAAGAGAAATGGGTCATAAGAGGAACTCTAGATGAAAAAGGAAATCCTATAGAGGAGCAAACAAGGCAACCTAAAGGAGGAGAAAGGAGGGGGGAAGAAGGAAAATCTCTAAAACACACAATGTACTTAAACATATAGAAGTCAACTGCTAAGCCAAGCAAGGGAGGGAGGGATGGGGAGGGAACGGGGTGGGAATAAAAAAAAGTGAACTTGCTTCAATACTCATTCATTCATTCATTCATTCATTCATTCAACAATGACATATTGTAATATTTATAATGAAACTTTTAAAACTTTGTGGAACACTTTGAGGTCAATCAAACTTGGATGTTTTTCTTAAGCACATGCATCTAACTAATATAGTCAATATGAAGAGAAAACAGAAATTTGCAGAATGCTTCTGGGACCAAGAATGATATAGTAAAATTAATATTCTCTAGAGTAACAAAAACAGTAGCAGATACAAACACAAACACACACATACACACATACATGCACATGCATATATACAAACACATACATATACTCATAGATATATGTGGATATAGATGATTTTTTAAGTAATAGCTCATGTGATAAAGAAGTTAAGAAGCCCAACTCTCTTTTCATTGCAAGCTGGAGACTCAAGAAGCTTATGGTACAGATTCCAGTCTGAGTCTGAAAACATGAGAGCCAAGAGTAGTAAAGACAGATGGGTATCCCACTCAGCCAGTCAGGAAGAGTTGATTCTGAATTAGCATATGAACTGTTGAACTGAGTAAAGCACTGCCCTCCCCAATAAGCCCAACGTGAGTGAGCCTCAAATGACCTGCAGAAGGCATGAACAGGACACAAAGTAAGGGAAGTGTGGGTTTGTTCTTTGCTGACTGCTTGAGCTGGAATACTGCTTTCCCCTGGACTCTATACTCTTGTTCCTCAGGCCTCCAGAAGTGGACTAGAATCTCTATCTCCAGATCTCTAGCTCTGAGACCCTCAGACTGCACACAAGGTTGAGAATAGGGTTAGCCTTTCTGAGTCTCCAGTGTACGGAGGCCAGAGAGTGCAAATTTTAGGGCTCCATAAACATTACCTGAGCCAGTGGGAGAGAATCTTAATCTCTCTCTTTCTCTCTCTCTCTCTCCTCTCTTCTCTTCTCTTCTCTTCTTTTCTCTTCTCTTCTCTTCTCTTCTCTTCTCTTCTCTTCTCCTCTCTCTCTCTCTCTCTCTCACTCTCTCTCTCCTATACAAATGTGTGTATAAATATGGGCTATATATATGAACATATGTATTTATATTTGTATGTATATATATTATATAGAGAAATATCTATATATCCATATCTATTATCTATTTACCTATCTAGATATCTATATCTATTATCTATATAGACAACTATCTAGATATCTATCTATATATCTATAACTATTATATATCTGTCTAGATTTATATTATCTATTATATTTTATTGATCAACCTTTCCCCTGCTCTCATCCCAAACGACTACTTTTCAAAACAACCACACAAATTAGAGAAAGAAGGACTTATTTGCTCACAGCTTTTTAGATTCTGGGTTCAGTCCATGTTAAGCCAAGCTCTGAATATCAGGGCATTTTTCTGCGAAGCAGATAAGAGGGAGGGAAAGCTCAAGGCTCTGCTCTCACATCATGGAGGCCAGAGCAGAGAGAAAGAGCAAGCAAGCCAGGGGATTCAAAGACTCAAGTACAATCTCTATGACCACACCTCCAGTGACTCATCTTCTCCAGACATATTCCACTGAAGTAGTTTCCCAACTAGATAACTGATGAGATTATAACCCTCATGGTTTAAATATATCAACTTTGATCTTTTCAGGGAACATTCTATATCTGATCAGAACACATTGTTGAGTCTTTTTTCCTAAAGTTCCATTTGTTAAAGGCTTGGTCTCCAGCCTGTGGCATTATTGAAAGGTGAAGGGACTTGCAGGCAAAGGAGTCTAATTGAAGGAAGTTAGGTTATTTACAGAGTGCTTTATGAGAGGATGCTGGAATCCTGGCCCCTTCCTTTCTCTCTCTGTTTCCTGGCTACAATTAAGTAAGCAGCTTTTCTCCATCCTGTGCTCTCACACTGATGTAATGGCTCAACAAAGGCCCTAAATAGTCATAGACTGAGAACTCTGAAACTGTGAACCAAAAAACTTTCCCTTCTTTTAAGCTGTTTATCTTAGTACTTTGTCATAGCAAAATAAAATGACTTAACACTATCTATCACAAACTACCACAATCTATCCATATATATGTATACATGTAGATATACATATAAATCAAAATCTAATACAATCTATCCATATATATGAATATCTATCCTAATATACGGATAACTATCTATCTCTGGATAGATATAGATATAGATATTCATGATACAGGTTCTCTTTTTCTGAAGAACTATGACTAATATGTCATGTAAAATATATACACATATAACTGGGGGATTAGGGTGGACATCATTGAGAGGGGCATCATTTGGCTACTACAAAGAGTTGTTCTCTGAGTCCAGGTGTATCTGTTAAAAGAAGAAAAATGAAACAGACATATTTAATTGACAATAGATTGCTGAGAAGCCACAGTTTGTTAATTTGCCTTGTAAGTAGAGGTGACAAAGAACATAAGGAAGAAGATAAAGTCTGATGGTACTGCCATCTGTATTTTCTGAGAGGAAAGAGAGGTGTAGCCTCCAGTGCTCAGGAAGGGTGAATGGATCCCACTGAGGCTGTAGATGTGCTGACAAATCCTTCAAGCTTGGGAAAAATAGGCAGTCCAGTCATGTTGAGAAGAAAGGGCTATGCTGGGTCTGATGGCACAAGGCTGTAATCTTGTATTTGTGAGGCTGAGACTAGAGAATCACAGGTTCAAGGACATATTCAAGAATTAGTGAGGCCCTTAGTAACTTAGTGAGACTCTGCTTTCAAATAAAAAATAAAGTAGAACTGGGGATGTTACTCAGAGGTAGACTGCCACTGAGTTTAATCTCCAGAAATAAAAAAAAGCAAAAACAAAGAAAAGAATAGAAAAGAAAGAAAAGAAAGGATTATGCTTAAATGTCTCACCAACAGGTTCTCAAGTGTATCCATTTAATTGATTTAATTGGTAAGCCCTACATTAGAGATGCCTGAGATCATCATGAAGGAATCAGACACCTTGATATACCCATTATGTTATCTAGCAGGTAAAAGGACTTCTTTCTCTCTGTTTTTTTCTGATCAAGCATAGGTAAAAGTGGGGTGATAGAGTGGGTTATGCTGTCATGTTATCTAAATTTCAGGTTTCAGAAACTCTGAGTCATGTCTAGTCTGGAGGGAGAGAGAGAGAGAGAGAGAGAGAGAGAGAGAGAGAGAGAGAGAGAGAGAGAGAATTTGAGATTATAATTACTGCTATTACCAAGAACATAAAGCTTCCTATATTTGTACTACAGAGTTTAGTCTTCTCAGTTAAGCTAATTAAAATAGAAAGGAAAGCAAGGGAAACATTGCATGGTAAAGGTGCATGAGTAAGTGTAGTTTAATAGTCTTTTAACCACAGCTCTGGCCATTTTAAAGAGATTATTTTAGTTTCTCTGTCAGGTGCTTCAGCCCCATTCCTATGTCCCAACCCAGCTCTTTTGCCTCTCTACCTAAGTATCTAACACACAGAGCCCCAGGTTGAAGTAACTGGAGGAACACCTCCCTAAATAAGCAAACATCCCCCAGGAGCCCTCATTCCATTGAGAAATCATTTTGGTTTTGATGTTTAAATTGTCTCAGTTGTAAATGAAAGGACCCCGCCCCTGTGAACTAGGATACGCAGACACCATATAAACGGATGAGTGAATGAACAAGGAATGGAAAGCAGTGTGGGAACTGATCGACTGAGTTGAGGGGAGTTAGATGTGACTTGAAGATCTGTCAGCTCTGGGGTAATTTGGAGGAATTATGTACTTGTGGTAATATGTAATGATAGTAAGAGAAGCAAGGGACAAACGTGCCATAACTTTAAGAATGGTGGGTGATCAGAGTGTGGTGGCACACGTTTTTAATCCCAGTACTCAGGAGGCTGAGAGAGGACGATTGCATGTGCAAGGACAGCCTCAGCAGCATAATGAGACTCTCAGCGACCTAGTAAGATCCTGATTAATAGGAAAGAATAAAAAGTGCTACGGTGTACCTCAGAGGTGGAATGTCCCTTGGTTCAATACCCAATAAAACACACAGACACACAGACACACACACACACAATAAATAAATAAAAAGTAATGGTGGGTTGGAATGTACAACATGACTTTGGGATTTCAGTTTTCAGTGCCTTTTCCTGATAATAGAAATTAACCAACTAGACTTGCCTATGACAAGCATTTTATGCTGTCTGCCTGCTCACTGTCTTGTTAGAAAGACCACTATGAAGGAACGTTACACTTTTTCAAACAGGCTATTTTTAGAGATCATATATATAATTACACCAGATGGCTGTTTAAATTTGATGGCATTGTTTCTACTGTACGTTCATTGTTTAGAAGCACATTTTGTTGTATTTCAAAGAGAAGCATAGAGTTTCAGTAGTCCACAGATTTAGCATTGATCTCTTTTGTAAGCCTTTTAAAACACTCCCACCAAGAGGTTAAGGGAGATGCTGATAGGAGATTTTCATGAAATGTGTCGGCGGTGGAGTCAGAAAGCTGCAGCAAGAACAGTCTCTAACCTTCAGTGGTTGCTAGCGATGTACATTCTGTGTACGTTGTACCTGCAGCCTTGGTTTTCGTGGTTGCCTTTCATTTATTTCATTAGGACTTCCCAAAATTACTCACAGTAATTTTATTAGGGTGATCAGATAGTCATTGGCCTTTTTTTCTGTAGCAAATGAAAATGTCTTATTCTTTCTCTCATCGCCATTTCTTCTCTCGTCCTTGCTTGCTTCCTTCCTTCCTTTCTTCTCTCCTTTCATTTTTTTTCAGCATCTCATTTGTTCTTTTATTATCCATTCTTTTTCAGCTTCTCTTGTTTTTATACTCCAGTTGGAAAACTGAAAAAAATCACCGCTAGTGAACTATTTAGTATGACATAAAAACAGGAAAGGCAGAATAGTTATTTCATAAATTTTTAAATCTATGGCTCAAAAGAGTGAGTCCTTATGCTATACTCATACTAATTTTTTAAAAATTTTTATTGGTGCATTGTACTCATACATCTTAGTGGAAAACAAGATGGTAGAGGCATACATGCACACATCATTCAATTAGCCCTTCCCCAATTCTCTACCCCCTCTCTCCTTTTCATGTTTGACTTAGTGATTGACTTTGATATGTTTGTGAATGTACGTCAAGTATATTAGGGAATTTCCATCTTCTCCCCTCCTATCCCCCTCAGGCCACCTTATTTGCTCATCCATAGTTGATGTCAGATTTTGGAGAACAGCTGGATTTGTAAGAGATGAAGGGGCCAAGGTTTTTACAGTCACATATGCTGAGCAACATTTCAGTCAACAGGAGATTACACATGCAGTGTTGTGGAACATATGGACTCAGTGTGTATTAGGCAGACCATCTCATTTTGAGAAATTACACTCTCTGATGTTCACACAATAGCAAAATTGCCTAATGGTGCAATTCTCAAAATGTCTCATTGTCACCAAGTGATGCCTGACTGTATGGGATAGAAGGGACATGCTAAAACAATGTTTCTCAACGAGGACCTACATGTGCTTTCTAGATTGTCTGCTCATATAATGACCTGTCCATTTGCCTGATGGCTACACATCTGAGGAACATGTTGACCAAGATTACAGGTGCAACCTTAAGTTGAAAATAAACCCAAATAGACAAGCACCTGATGATCACCCTTTCATGTGGAATCTGAAAAGTTGATCTTCTGGAGGTTGAAAGTAGAAGAGTGCTTGCCAGATATAGGAATATTGGTGCAGGAATGGTCAACGAGTACAATATTATGGTTAATGAGAAGCTCTGGTTTGCTTATTGAACTATAGATATCAATTTTTTCACTTATGCTTTAAGAAAGTAAAAGAAAGAATTTTGAATGTTTTCATCATAAACAAATGATAAATGTTTGAGACAGAGATGTTTAACCTGATTTTAAAATTAAACAATGTATACACAAATCAAAACATCCCATAGTACCCCTTTAATGTTTAAAATGTTTAGATTTTTATGTGCCAGGTGTGGTGGTGCATGCTTGTAATCCCAGCATTCCGGAGGCTGAGACAGGAGGATTGCAGTTCGCGGAGAGCCTCAGTTACTGTGAGAGGCCCTCCGCAACTTAGTGAGACCCTGTTTCAAAATAAAGAATAAAAAGTAGGGCAGGGGCTGTAGGCTGGAGGTTGGATGCTCCTGGGCTCCATCCCCACATCCACAAAAATGTTTAGATGTTTATGTATTAGTTACAAATAAGTGAAATAAGAATTAATAGGTTTCATTGCTCAATAGCTTTATTTCGCACTTAGAGAATGCCACCTTGACTTCAGGAATTATTTTAAAGTGTTTAGAAGCAATATAAAAACATCAGAATAGGGCTGTTACAGATATTATTAGGTAGAGGAAAAAGTAATGTGTTTTAAAGGCAGAAAAGGGGAAAACATTTACAGGCTTAGGAATTTGAAGATTGAAGAGCTTTATGGTTCCTCAAAAGTATAGATTTTAACAAACTGTATATAAAAGAATATGAATCTATAACAAACTATTTCTGCCTAATTCTCATAAAAATTATTTTGTAAAAATGAGACAAAATAAGATTGAAATAACAAATACAAAAGAAGCCAAATATTACCTCTATATTCAATCTGTTTTCCTACAAAATTTTGGCAAAGAATTATAAAAATCTAGTCTAGAATAATTTTATAAAATAAAAAAATTGGTAATTTGGAAGTAATATGAGTGCTTACTAAGAAAATCCAATAGAATCAGCTTAAAAACATTTTTATTAACAAGTAATAATAATCAAATGACTAGTACTTGAGGCAAAAGTAATATTTCTTTTATTAAATTTTAGCATTTTCGAAATACAGGATTTTAAACCCAGGAGAAATAAAACTTTGAATAACTAAAAATAAAATAATTAAAAAACTTTCAGGAACTAAGTGACTATAATATAAAAATATAAAGGGGCATTAAATAGATATATCCAAAGAAATAGTGCTTTACACAGGTGGTACAACTGCAATACCTATGAAAAGAAAGAGCAGGTGAACACATTTATGAGTGTGGGATTCTCTGATCTCAGAGGGAAAGAACCCATAGGCAGAGTGTGAAGTTAGATCAGTCAGGTAGGAAGGTGCCTTGTCTCATAGAACTGATTAGGTTCTATTTCATTATCAACAGGACCTTACTGAATGACTTTAAGTGTAGGTTTTGATAAGATGAATACACTCTTTTGAAGGAATGCCTTGACTGTGGTACAAGAACTATACCCTGAGCAGGAGTTGAAGCTACAATTCTGGACCACAAAGGATGACAGTGATAAGATAAATCTGATGTGGTCTACTTAGAATTTTGACAGAGTAAAGTAAATAATGCAGGGATTGGGAAAATGAATATTTATATAGATATTCCTATGGGTGCACATATGTCTACACACAACATTGCCTTATCATCCTTATAGTCCTATTTAATTATTTAAGTAACATTTTTTTTTTTTGGTGGTACTGGGGTTCCTGGAAGCCCTTCTACCTCCGGGTTACACTCCCAGACCTATTTTTTTACATTTTTTTAAATTTGGAAACAGGGTCTCCTAAGCCAGTGTGAGCGGCTGGCTTCAAACCTGTATGATCCTCCTGTCTCTGCCTTCCAAGAGCGGGGATTACAAGCGTGCGCCACCATGCCCGGCTTTAGTAACATTTATTAAAGTCCTACTACATAGGTACATAGACTTTGACCTAGCCATTTAACTCCATAGGGAGTTGTCCTTGGAGAATAACTCAGTTGATTTCTGAGTATTTTATACAGTAATTTCATCTCAGAGTTATTTATAATATGGGAAAGTGGAAGTGCCTGAACTAACCTTCAAGGGATAATTGGTAAATAAATCATGTTTTGTTCATTTCAAAGATTGATTGCTCAGAAGTCATTAAAAATGATGTTGCGAACCTTCACTAAGTGAAATGAACTAACACTGTGTGATTGATTTTGTTAATATATGCATCTGTACATATACGCAAAAGGCCTAAAATATTATAAACCAGGATACTAATAATTATAATGTATGAGTGGTGAGATCATTACCTACTTTTGATGTATTTGCATTTTGCTATGTCACCATCATGTAGTAAAATAACAATTTTATAAATTGGTTTAAAATAGGCCAATAGAGACACAAGCTATATTTAATAATGTGGATAACAGTAAAACCATATGACATAGCTACCTAAACTACTTAAATTTTGTACATACTATAATATTTTATAATAAACAGGCTTAAATATATAATATTAAAGTTTTGAGAAACTGAAATACAAGGATAGCACCTTCATGTCTGAACAATTGTCTTTTTTTTTTTACCATTCAGAGCTCATTAGTGGCCAACATTGGCTTGTTCTTCATTGTCTTATAGAACTTAGTTGACAGGGTACCACACTGAACTATCGCAATATCTGGATAGCACAGGTCTCCAGCTCATCATAACCAGCCACTGAACTCCTCTGCCTTATTTTAACATAGACCTAGAATTTCTTACTTCTCATAGAATTAAGGAAGAGCTAGCCATTGCTCCTTGGGAATCTCATGATCCGTTTTCCCCTTGTCCATAGCTGTGACTATATGTCTGTCCTTCTATAAGAAGAGGTGATTCTGAGTCATCTCTGTTTCCATTAGTGTTTGCTCCAGACTCTAGAACATACTAGATGATAAATATGTGCTGGGTGAACTGAAAGAATGGGGGCATACCACATTTACATTTATTATGTGGCTATATATAAGATTTTATGCTAGTGAATGATTAATATATTACTTTTCAAGAACAAACAGGTAGAAAGTTACTCAGTATTATGAAGATAGATAATTGAGTACGTCAATGAGATATGACTAAACACCTCCTAGAAGGAATAAAATACTGAATATTGGTGAGGATGTGAAGTTCCAGGAACTCTCATTTCTTACTGGCAGGAAAGAAATTGGAACAGCCACTCTGAATCAAAATGTGGACAATTCCTTATAAATATACACATATTTGTATCACCTAATCCAGAAATAGTGCTCCTAGGTGTTTACCAAGGATGTTGAAAATGTACGTCCACGAAAACATCACACATACATGTTTATAGTGTCTCTATTCCTAATTGCTCCAAAAACATCACACATACATGTTTATAGTGTCTCTATTCCTAATTGCTCCAAAAACATCACACATACATGTTTATAGTGTCTCTATTCCTAATTGCTCCAAAATGAAAACAACCAAGTTATACTTGACACAGGCAAATACATCAAAAAACTATGATAACTTTTCAACAATATAAAGAATACATAGAAGGGAACTTTGATTTGTATTAGAGAAATAAATTTGGAAAGGGTGCCTACTATAAAATTCAATGAACTATGAGTCCAATAAAAGCAAAATGAGAGGCTCAGCAACAAGATTAGTGTTTACCATACGTTTTTTGGGTAGAAGAATGGGGTGGGTAGGTAGAACACAAGGCATTGTCAAGGCAATGAGCCATTTTAAGATAGTACAATGAATATATGACTGTATTTGTCAAAACCAATAACAATGTAGAGCTCAAAGTGTGAATTTTAATAATAATAATAATGTATCAGTGTGTTTTCAACCATTTGAATGAATGATACAAGATGTGAAGAAGAGAAACTGTGAGAGGAGGGTATATATGATAGCTCAGTACTGCAAAATTCTGTGAATTCAAAACCGCTTGAAACAATAAGGTCTGTTAGTTAAAAGAAAAAAAAAGTCAACAACTGGATTGATTTCTTAACCAAGGTTGATTCTAAAAGATTCTCCATCATTAATTTAAATAAGAACCTGAGCAATATTTTAATTAAATATAGAAAGGTACAAGAGTGCTCTGTTGCCTGAAAAATTACATGTCTGGGGCCAGGTTGTAATGTGCAATTAGGTGTTTAACAATCGGAGTCTATTGCTCCTCTGTGTAATTCCCTCCAATGGTTTACCTTTGCACTTAGAATAAAATCCAACTCACCAGATCTTGCATGAGATGTGCTCCTTTCCCCTACTCTCTTTATGTCACTATATCACTGTCTCTGCTGCTCAGTGTGATGAAGAGACCTCAGTCTCTGGCTGTACCTCTTCCTCGCCAAGCCAATGTGAACTTCATGCTTGTTCTTCCAACTGCCCGGACGCATCCCTCATCACTTGGCTGGTTTCTGTTTATAATTTATATTCTGTTTATAGTCTATATGAGCCTGAACAAAAATGCCTTATCCTTTCCTCTCCACCATGCCCAAACTATTGCCTTAATCCACACGCTGTCTCACATTAACTTTTGATTTTTGCATTTTTGTTATTGTGATTATCCTCTGTCCAGTGTATTTCATTTCTGCCTGACACTGGCCAATGGAAGGTTATCTCTCTCAAATTCACAAATCTTGCTGGTCATTACCTCTATTTTACTCAGTGTCTAGAAATAATTGCTGCATAGTGGTTGGTGAATACATATTTTTTCAGGGAAATGAAGAAATACGTGACAATTGGATTAAGGTCACTGAGTAAATGATCCCGCTGAGGTAGTTCTAGGGTCTGGAAGTAATCCTCAGTTTCACCACACATAAATGGAAACGATCCTACTAAATGTTTTTTTCTCTTTCAGACTTAACTTCCTTTTATATAAAAAGAGGCTTTCAGACTGCTTGGAAGATGAATATTTCTCTGACTCTAAAATCCCACATTCTTTATGGTTCTATATGATGCGGTGCCACAAAAGACACACTAATTCAGATATACTCTATTAGAAATGCTACTCTATGATAAAATATGTCAGTTCAGCATACTGGAACCACCTTTCAGAGTGACATTGTCACACATCTGGTCGAATAAATTAATACTCCCATTTGGATCAATGCTTTTGGCAGGAACAGCTAGCAGTAATGCCACATGACCCCTGCTCTATAAAACCAAAACTGTGTTAGCATTTTGAGGCACTGGGTAATGAAATTGTTGGCTTTCATTGTCCTGTTGTTTCCTGGGATCATTCATTAACCGGCACCTGGCATTCTATATCACGAGGGGCTGCAGAATCCCCCCTCTTTGTGAAACTATGCGCACCTTTCATCCCATCTTGTTTCTGTGGAAAAATATCAGCATGTGCCAGATCAACAATTATTTTAGGTAAACTGTATTACAAAACCACTGTGAGTAATTTTAATTTTTTGGATATGAATGTGATGGGAGAGTGAATCCTGAAATTTCTCCACACAGTTTCATATTATTACTGCCTCTAGGAATAGGCAGCTTCCCTGAAGATCTGTGTTCTGGGCTATGTGTAGACTCCCCATGAAGAAGGTTATTGACTCATTTTTTTTCCTCTCTCTTTTTCTCTCACAAAAGCAATTTCTGCTAGTAATGAACAGACAATTGGTTGCATGTGGCAGCCCTGTCTTGCATGTATCTGCTCTGGTCCTTGCTTCAAAATTCAGCTTGGTTGATCATGATGGATCATGATGTTTGGAGCTGGCACTTAAAACTGTCACATCTCAAGGACTTTGCCTTTCACTGCACTCTCTTGCTGGAGGTAAAATGGTTTGCTGCAGATGCGTCCTTTGTAGCAAAGAAATGGATGCTTCTTACCGGACAATATTGTCTGCTGAAAAGCTCCAGAAATCCCAGATACCAGAGAGGCAAATGACATTTGGGCACTTTTGGAACAATGGCATTGGTTTATACCGTTCTCTCAACCAGAGCCAAGTAAAGGAAATGTTATTGGTAAGAAAATAAGAGAAAACAATTGAAGAAAAAGGATCAACTATTAAACCAAGTCAGTATAAATACTTAAAGAATGTTTTACATTTTATGAATATATACAAGGAACAAAACTCCTGCTGGGACAAAAATAATATATTTAAAAATCTCTGACACATAGTATTTGCTTGGTAAGCATTCATTTTCTTCCATGACACAATGAACTTCATATTCTGTTTGTTTGACTCTGAGAGCGGCAGTGCTTTTGAGAGCTCTCCATATGCAAAACAACTGGGAGAAACTGAGGCAAAGGAGGCATGATGTCATAAAAGTTTTGGTCTCCTAGGGGAGGCCCGAATGCTAACATGTTTAAAGATTCAGTGAAATAAGGGTCAGGGAGAGGTTTGGGAAGGCCGTGTTTAAAGCCTCCGTAGATGTGATTAAAATGAGATAGAAAATTGGGAAAGCATCATATAAAGGAAGTTGAATTGAGCTCTGCAATGTGAGGAGCTGATAGGCTGAGAGACCAAGAGTCATGACTTGAGGGTGAAAAAATTCAGACTCTTTACTTAAGATACTTGAAGTACAGAAGGGAGGTAAAATATTTGGCAAAAAAAAAAAAAAAAGGAATTAGAAGAGGGAGGTTATTTATAGTATTACATAAGCCTGGAAGGGTTGACAAGAGTTAGATTCTCAAGGTCAAACATGCTGGGAGAAAGATCCAGGAGAGTGGTAGTCACCTCAGGTCTAATTTTACAAAATAAAGGGACTGTGGAAGCAACCAGGGTGGGGGGGACTAAATATTTATTTCTTTCTGGAAAAGAGTTGGTAAGCCGATAAGTTTGGGAATCTTTAAACCATTAGAGCATTGTATTAGTCATCATTCTCATAGCTATAATCCATAAGCTTGACCACATAATTTAGAGGAAGAAAGATTTATTTGCTAAAGGTTTCTGGAAATCTTGGCTCCTTCAAAGTGAGACAAGCATCTGGGTCTTAAAGCATGGTGTTAGGAAGCAGAGCGAGGGACACCACAGGGGCTGTGTTTTTCAAATCATGGAGGCCAGACACAATAGGGAGAGGGAGGAGATAAATAATCCCCAAGGCCACAGCACCAGGGACCTGTCTTCTCCAGCCACATGCTACTGCCCTAGGCCACCAACCAGGTAAACTCATTAAAATGCTAAGAATTCAACCAAACCCTGCTCCCAACATTGCCACTTCATTTCCTTGAGGTGCTGAGGGACATCCCAAATCCAAACCACTACACTCCTCCCCTGGCCCACTAGAAGTCAAGATCACTTCACAATGCAACACTCATAGTCCTCCCCAAGTGTTCCCACAATCTTAACAATTCTAGCTTTACTCAAAAGTCCCAAAGTTCAAAGACTCCTCTGAGACTCAAGGTGAACATTTGTGAGTTCCTACAAAAGACAACGAAAATCAGAATAAAAAGCAAGTTACATGCTGGGTGTGGTGGCGCATGCCTGTAATCCCAGTGCTTGGGAGGTGGATACAGGAGGATCGGGCAGGTTCGAAGCAAGACTCGCTAGTTTAAGAGACCCTGTTTCCAAATAAAAATATAAAAGTAGGTCTGGGGGAGGTAGAACAGTTTCCAGGAACCCCAGTACCACCAAAAAAAAAAAAAAAAAAAAGCAAGTTACATGCATCAAATATACAACAGCACAAAGTAAACATCTGCATCCTAAAGAGGAGGAATAGGTCCATAGAAAGAAGAAATGAGACCAAAACAGTATGGAAATTCAGCAGGGCAAGCATTTAATCCTGCAGCTCCACTCTGGCATCAGGGGCACATGGTCATAAGAAGCAATCTTGGCAGCCCTGCCCTTGTGGCCCAGTTGTTTTCAAAAGACAGTGTACTTGCTCTTCTAGTCTGGATCTAGGCTCTCAGTTTGCAGCCATTCCTTGCAGTCTTTTTACATTTCTAGCATGTCTAACTCACAGAATTTTTTTTCTTGCAATATGAGCTTCACCCTCACAGCTCACAATTGGCCCATTTGGGCCTGCTTTCAGGGACGCTAACCCTGCCACATATAACATGACTTCCAAGGCCTACTTTTGAAATCTCAGGAGAAGCTTCCATGACCCATTTTATTCAGCAAAGCCAGTTTTATATAAGTGCCAAAGTCTACCACCGGCAGGAAAAGTAGTAACAGATTCTTTAATAACAGCTGCTGGGCCCTTTTCAATCACAGCTGCAGAACCCACTCTATCTTGGCCACAGCTGGGACCATGGCCATCTAAGCCAATACTGGCTCCAATCCCATCTGCTGCCTCCATCACGGCCATGGTAGCGCTTCACCCCGTGATGGTGGATGTTGGGTCTGCCTTCAGCAAAGCTACATTCCTTTCTTTGTTCCTAATCAAAGCATTTGACCTCCCTTCAGCCATCTTACTTTCTTTCATATCAACATAACTCTGAGTCCCAACTTTGCACATGCTGTTCTGACCAAACTACAAATATATAAAATCAACTGCTTTACTCTCTGCTCCTGAAATTCAGTGTGCAATCCACTGGATGTAAACATTAATATTCATACTGTAGTTTGGATATTTTACTGTTTTGATATTTCCCCTGTCAGTTTATTAATCTTTCTATCATTCTTAAATTGTATTCCACCATTTCAGAACAGGGGCAAAATGCCAGTAAGTTCATTGCTAAAGTGCAATATTTGCAGGTTCTACTCCATTTTTCTATGGAGTCCTCTTTGCCCTCCACAATCTCCTGAGCACATTCTCTACCGTTCACCTTTCTAACCACATTCTGGAACTTCAAATTTCTCCTCACAAAACAGTCCCAAAGACTCACAATCTATATAGACTTAGATATAGCCAGGACCCCACTCCTGGTACTAAAATCTGTATTAGTCAGTGTTCACTGGAATAACAGAACTCACAAGAAACATTCAGGATAAAGGGGGATTTATCAAAGCAGTTTTCAGCCTAAAACAGTGTAGTACCAAGTGGCTGACTACTCGTGGAGAGCCAGAGATACTAGCAGCTGATCAAGTGGTCCAAGAGCTGAACTCTCAGAATCAGAATGATCCCTAATCCAATCCCAGTCCAAGATGAAAAGAGCAGAAAACTCTCCAGAGAAACAAGAATGAATGCCCAATTTGAAGAGCTGAAGATTACTATTTTAGATGAGAGGAGGGGTATTTTCTTCAGAAAAAAAACACACATGCCTTCACGCTGCTTTCTACTTCTTTTTGTTGAGCAGGACTTTCTCTTCAATCGGCCATCACATAAGCCAATCATATCATCAGTATACCCCAAAGCCACATAGTGTTGGTGTTTTATGATCCAGTGAAGTTGACAATCTAAACTAACCATCACAGTCATGGACATAATTAACATGGAAACCTGAAGTCACATTTATATTCTGGAATAAAGAGGAGATGAATGTAAGAAGTGTTTTCATCTGCTAAATGTTTGCTTGTTTCTTTGCTTAATGAGGAAAGTGACTTCCATGAGAGATAAACTTTACATTCCAAAATTGACCAAAAAATATTACAAATACACATACACATGAATACACAAGCAAAAGAGCTGCAGATATATATCCAATTAATTTTTCATGCTACCATTTACTATTTATAATATGCACTTATTATTATGATCTTAGTACTAGCCCTGGCTACAGGTTTCCAAGTTCAGACTTCTAGACAGTGACATGAAAGCTATCAATGATAGAGATTTTCTTAGTTAATGGAAGGATATAATTTGTAATAGATGCTAACTCTGTATGCAGGATGAGCAATGGTTCTGTAGTAAGCTGACAAAGGTCCAGTACTAGCAGGTATCCACACTGGCAAGTGAAAAGCAAAGTCAGGTTAGAAGTAGGCCATGGCGACTGACCCTGGTGAGCGAGTCTCAAGGTTAAGAAGGCAGCAATTCCAGTGATACTCGATGCCCAGAAGCCTCCACATTCCTCTTTCATTGAAATTGGAGATAAAAGTTCTTTGCAGTCTTCTCAGATAACTAACCAATGAGACTTTTTCAAGGTGTAATTTGATGGGCTCCAAGAATTTGTGGGACTGAAAACTTTTATGACAGTCATTTTTATTCTATGCTTCTGAGACTATGATGCTCCTGAGACTGTGATGCTGGTAAGAGCAGACACTTAGTTAGGAAGGAGGTCAGAGTATAGTCCTTCAATTTTACCTGCTAATATTTTCTACTATGATTTTTGTTTATTTCACTCCTTGTTGAAAGGACATCAGCCTAATTATTTCTTTCTTCCTATATTTGGGAAGATACACCCAATTTCTCCTGAACTAACTCATTTATTTCTTTTAATGTCTACTTAGTGAACTTTGCTTGTTAAGGTTTTATCTTTCATATGGGATAGATCCCCTCTGACCTACAATGAATTCCTTACTTTTAACTCGGTGAATCAACTCCTTTTTGTATAAAATTAATTCATGAACTGGTTATTTCACATGAATATGTATATTCCAAAGATTAATGTACATAAAATTAGTCTCAATATTGAAAAAATTAAA
Source organism: Muscardinus avellanarius (assembly GCF_963383645.1). Classification (NCBI taxonomy): domain Eukaryota; kingdom Metazoa; phylum Chordata; class Mammalia; order Rodentia; family Gliridae; genus Muscardinus; species Muscardinus avellanarius. The sequence continues at coordinate 132,027,182 of NC_137791.1, read as the reverse complement.
TATTTTTAATTGTGGTAAGATAATATTATGTTTGTACATTAAAATATATTTTAATTGGTTTAGTTATTATTCACATTAAGCTAATAAATTGACTAAAGTGTGTAAATATCATAATATTAAATACATAAGACAATTATGTAGATGTGCAGAAATTAAAATTAAATTTTATCACTGGGACATTAATACAGTACAATTTTTCTCCAAAATATTTGGCAACATAAAATGGCCTTGAGAATTCAGAATACTTTAATTTGTTTATCTAACTTCTATCAACTACCATTAAAAAATATAAATATACTACTTGAACTTAACAGTGCAAATAATAGCATTACCTGTTAATTACCTCAACAAGCAGTTGTTGAGCACATGCAATGATCTGGGTAATCTGCAGGAATTTGGAAAGACAGAATTATTCTCTTAAAGATCTTGCATTCGAGCAGGGGAATTCAAGAGGTATGAATGTTAACATAGAATACTACATAGGAAAGTTAAAAAAAAAAAACCCTCCAGATCTCAGGAAAAATATTCCAAAGAAGTTCTTTCTTCATTTTCCATTTGAACAGAGAGGAATGTTATGAAGAAGTAGGTTGTGAGACATCTAGGGGAAAAAAAACTTATAACTGGAAACATCACAAAACCACTCCAGTAACTGAATGCTAAAATAAAGCTTGATATAGGCACAGTATTTTGATTTGTCACAACATTTGATTTATAATTGTTGACCCAGAATAATTATAGTGGCATATCCTACTTTACTTTTATGGATGGCAATGCATTTTAAGGCTCTTTTTATGCAATGCAATCATATATAATAAATTAGAAAGTTCTCCTTTTGACAAAACATATATTACCTTTGATATTCTTGGATTCCCCTCCATGATATAAATCTGGGATTTTACCAAGATTCAGAACACATTTTATTCTTCTTCTGCACTTTCTTCACTTATGACTTCATTCACATTTTTTACTTAAAAATAACATATCATTTATATTTAACTCACAAAGATATATTTACTGCACACCCACTCCAGCCACTCTGATGAGTGCTGAGGATACATAGAAGGAAACCATAAATGACCCATGTTCTCACAAACCATATGGCGTAGAGGAGGATATGGTTGGTAAAGATAGCTCATAATGTAATGCAGAAGAAGGTCGAGGACATGAGGGGACTCCTCAGGACCACAAGGCCTGTTTTTCTAAATTGGGCAAGCAGATATAAAAGGAGGTCATTTTGTAACACTTGCTTTCTGTAGCAAAGGTTACGTGCAATTAGATAAAGAAAGAAGAGGAAACTATTCCAAAGAGTGGGAGCTGCTAAGATATAAAGGGCAGGAGAACTCATGACATGTGATCATATGCAAGCATTTTTAGAATTAAAATATTAAAAAGAATAAAAATGTAGAGAGAAATAGCTGGAGATAGACTTGAGATTTAAGCAAAGTCCAGATTTAAGAAAAAATCAAGACTTGTGCACTGACCCCACAGGCTTGAATTCCATTCTATAAATGAAGTGGAGCTATATTTTAAACTCACAAGTAATATAAGCAGGTTTTGAAAAACATAATCTGGTTTTGAAAAGATAACTATTTTAGTGGGAAAACAAATCACCAATACTTTTATTGAGATATAACTCATATATCAAAAACTGTCTTTTGATACTGTGTAATTCTGTAGCGTTTAGTGTATCCATAATAATATGCAATCATCACCATTAATTTGAGAGCATTTTCATTTTCAAAATTTGAAATCCCATTACCATTTTCCAGTCATTACCCACTCTTCCAGCCCTTTGAAAACTCTAATTTTATTTCTTTGGATTTTCCTAATCTGGAAATTTAATATTAATGGCATCATAGGATATGTGACCTGCTGTGTCTCTCTTCCTTTACTTACTTACTATTTTCAAATTCCATTTTTGTTGTAGCATGCATAAGTATCTCATTTCTTTTAATGATTGAATAATTATCCATTGTGTAGATATTCCACATTGTGCTTATCTGGTCATCATTCAATGGACATTTGCTTTGCTTGTATTTTTTGGCTATGAGTGTTGGTGCTATGAACATTTATGTACAGTCTTTCTCAAATTAAGAAGGGTTATGTCCCCATAAATCCATCGTAAACTGAAAATATATAAGTGAAAATTCATTTAATGCACTGAATCCGAGACAGATTAGCACTGTAGTGCATTGTAGAATATGAGTTGTTTCCCTTCAGGACCACATGGCTGACAGGGAGCTGTGGCTTTCTTCCCAAGCCAAGCATCATTTTAGTGTTATAGTACATATGACTATCCTAGGATTAAAATTTAATGTTTGAGGTATAATTTTTACTAAATGTGTATAGTTTCACACCCTCAAAACAAAAAATTCTAGGTCAGACCACTGGGAGGAACCATTTATGTACATTTATATGTGAACAAATGCTTTCAATTCTCTAGGATGTACTTTAGGAGTGAAATTACTACTAAGTTTAATGGTGACTCTGCTTAAATGCTTTTATAATCTGCTGCTCACATGGACCTCACTCATTCTTCAATTGGTCCACTGAATATTTGTATCTCAAAACAGACTGTTGCATTTATATTACTATTAAATTACCCAATCATATACCTCTATCTCACTATTCTATTTTAGCACTTATAATTATGTAAAATTTGTATACTTATTTGCTTATGATTGTACTGGTTTCTTTCATCTAGAATGTAATATTATCAAGATGGAATTATTATTAACATTATCTGTCAGCACTATAGTAACAATATTTAGTAGTTATACAAACATAACACACACTTGTTGAATGATAAAGTAAAATACCGTTTGTTACTGTTCATTTTATGAGTTGCACCATTTTGTTTTTGCTAATACATAGTTTAAAATGTGAATTTTGTAATCCAAAATATTAGCACTTTTTCTGACAGATCTGCTATTGAAGAACATGGACTAGTTATCTCTTTAATCTTGATTTCTTTTCTTTGTCCACCTCAGTGAAATTTCTGGTGACATAAAAAAGGTCAAAAAGCAGACATCAAGGAGCTGATGCAGTAGAAGGCTGAATAATTTACAGCACGGATGCTCAGCGTCTGAATAATGTAGCATGGCTACGGGTAGAGTCAGAGGACAGGAGATAATAGCTGTGCCTTTGAACAGATTTGGCATCTCTGGTGCCAGTCTCCGGAGACAGGCTGACAGAATGGAGTTCTCAGAGATCCAGGAACACAGCTCCTATAAGGGTAAAGAGGAGAAGAAGTAGCCAACTGTGGATTTCCATCCTTTGTTTGGCCTTTAGAAAGGCTGGAATTCAAGCCATCTGTGCTCATGACACTGGTATCTATTTTCCAGTCCAATATACTGCTAAAATCTTCAGCATCTGGTTGCTAGCAAAAATGAAATTGACCTCTTTACTGCCTGAAAGCTCAAAATTTAAGTTGCTACCTGAATTTGCAAGTCTGAAAGCAGTAGTCTTTCTATGTTCTTTTTATGAATATTGTAGCACTTTAAAAAGTCCATGTTGTTAAAGTTAGATGAATTGCAATTAACCTAATATATTGCTGGTGTGTATATTTTTTTCTTTTTTACTTTGAAAACATTTGACCAATAAATATTAGGCTACAAAGAATCTGTTCTAGCTGGCTGTGGTGGCACACAATTTTAATCCCAGCATTTGGGAGCTGAGACCAGAGGATCATGGTTCATGCACAGCCTCAGCTACTTAGTGAGGCCCTCTGCAACTCAGTGAGACCCGGTTTCAAAATAAAGAATAAAAATAGGGCAGGGAGTATAGCTCGGAGGTCGAATGCCCCTGGGTTTCATCCCCAGACCCGCAAAAAAAAAAGAAAAGAAAAGAAAACATTTGACCAAGATCTCTGTTTTGAGGAACAGCATATTAATAGCATCAAAAGTAAAACTAGTGTATTCATCTCTCTTTCCACACTTATGAGAATACATGAATTGTAGTCAATGAATGTTCAAACATTTCCTGAGACTGGGTAAAAAGTTAAACCCAATCTCCACACCTGCTGGAAAAAAGTAGGGGGAAGTATTAAAAAAAAAAAAAAAAAACACAGAGTAGCATCAGATTGACAGAATCAAAGAAATGAGAAAACCTTTCTCATTCTGAATAAGGGACTCTTCCCATTCTGTGATCATTATAATGATATGGGTATTTCTGTGATATCTTGATGTCTTCAGTGTTCATCCATAAGCACTGTGAGAGGAGTCTCCATGTCAGAACATTTTGAGGGATCTAATGCTTAGACTAGCAGTGTACAGCTGGGGAAGCTGCTGAATGAACTAACATGAAACCTTGTAATCCTTGATCATCCTCTTTCCTTTCTCCCTTCCCCTCTGGAAACTACCATTCTTCTGTCTCATTGTATAAGTTAAACTCTTATAATTCTATATTCTACAGTATTTATCTTTCTGTGTCTACTTATTTTACTTATAATCTTTTCCAGATTCACCCATATTGCTGGAAATGAAAGGGTTCTCTTCGTTAGGACTGAATGTTATTCCCTTGTATAGTTGTTCCATGTTTTATTTAGCATTCATCTCCTGATTTCACCCATCTACACTGCTTCTGTATCTTAGTGACTGAATAATGTTGCTGTGAGCATTAAAGTGAAAATAACCCTTCAAATGCCACATTTTATCAGGAACTAATAAAATTCAATTTACTTGATATTCCTACCTACCCAGCATGATATGAGTCCAACATCAGATGTTTTTTAGGCCTTCTCCCTATCTATTGAATTCTCTTGTCTAGGAAAAATAAAGAATAACCCTGCTTATACATTGATAATAAAATAAAATAAAATAAAATAGCATTGGAAGATTTAAAATATTAGCAGATTCCTAGGGACAGAGACTGGTGTATAGACATTTGTTCCTCAATGTAACCATACAGACCTTCAATTAGGTCTACATGGCCTCAGTGCTGGAGCCTTAGGTTTAGATTTATTCCAATGTTCATTGTTTTGGTTGTCTTTTCAATTCCTATAATCAAAATACCTGACAAGCACAACTTAGAAGAGGAAAGGTTTATTTTATATTTTATATTTTTTTGCATTTCCAACATAAACATTATTCTCTCTTCATTCTCTAAGGCAATTGCACTTTTTACATCTTTTATAATGAATTGTCCCCTTGCAGGTGCTTACTTAGTCCAGGATATATGGCTAAGAAAAGCTGCTTTCAATCAGGACAGCTGGAAGAGAGAGAGAGAGAGAGAGAGAGAGAGAGAGAGAGAGAGAGAGAGAGAGAGAGAGAGAGAGACAGGGAACATAAGAGATATTCTCCAAGGCCACACTGCAGTCACCCATCTCCTCAGCTGTGCTCCATTTCTGAACCTTGCTTCACTGGGACATGCTTTCTAAAAAGAGCCCTTTGTGGGACATTTCAAAGCTAAACAACAATAAGTGCACCACCACAAGCATTCATTTTACTACTGTTCCTCATATATCCCCAAGATAGTCCCAACAGAAGGGAAGGGGTTGATACAAACACATTTGCACTAGTCCATTTTACAAAGTGAGTACATCTTCATCATTCAAATATCACAAAATCTGGTGCTATCAAACTTCCTTTTCACTCAAAGCATATGGCTACCCAACCAAAGTAGAAGTTGTAACATTAAAACATGCCCCCCCCTCAAAAAAAAAAGAATGGGTGTCACTAAAAATTAATTAAGAAGAATAAAAGAGAGGAAGAGGAAGAGGAAAAGGAAGAGAAAGAGGAAGAGGTAGGGATGGAGAGAAAGAGGGAGAGAGGGAGAGAGAGAGAGAGAGAGAGAGAGAGAGAGAGAGAGAGAGAGGAGAGAGAGAGAGAGAGAGAGAGAGAGAGAGAGAGAGAGAGAGAGAGAGAGAGAGAGAGAGAGTTTTTTTGCCTTTGCTGGTGAGCTCAGACATTGGTTTTTCATGAGCCCACAAGCCTTGGCAGATTAGCAGGAGGCTTGTCTTTAGGTGGCTATAGCCTAAATTAAGTTATTTTACAAAGATGGCATTATTACAAAAACATGTGCTAGTTCTGTAATTCCAAGTAAATCCAATGAGGATGAAGGAAGCAAGAAAATGCTAAAAATCAATCTAATGTTATGTGAAATTACTATTTTTTAAAAAATGTGACATGAAGAAAAATTCAAAATGACTTTTCACTTAGAATACATAATCATAGTAAGTTAGAAAATATAGGGTTGATGTGTTTGAGGTGAATTAGGAGGGAATTTCTCATGATTTTCTTTTTTTTGGCACATGGGGACAAACATGTCACATCAGAGAAAGATGAGCATATAATTTGCAAATGGGAAAGGAAAATAAATCATTTGCAATGTGGTGTCCATTGCTTCTACACAGCTATTGCACTTTTAGAAACCTTCCTAAGGCAGTAATTTAGCAGTGCTACAAAGATGAATGTACAAGGATATTCATCTCAGTTTTGTTAATCAAAGAAATGGAAACAAGCTAAGTGCTCATCAATATTGGATGTGTTATATAAATGATGGTTATTCATGTAAGGAATACTCCACAGCCTGTACAAAATTTGTTTCATATTTATTTTTTTACATTCAGTTGGAAAGATGCCCATAACATATATATATATATATATATATATATATATATATATATATATATATATATATATATATTTACTTTAAAAGCAATGAAATACTCTCCCTTAACAAAATTCTGTATTTGTGAGACAGAATGTAAAAAAGAGAGAATGAGAGCATTTTAGAAAGAGAAACCAAGCAGGTTCTGGAAGATAATGCCTAGATTAGATGACCCAAACAGTGTGGAATCTGCCATCAATGACTTTGTGGCTTTGATAGTTTCATTAACTAACAGTGGATGCTAATGTATCTGCTGAAATGAAAGTGTATTTCTGGTGTAGGTGTGGATTGGACTGTGTCTTCCCAGAGTTCAGAAGTTGGAGATATTTGGAGATGGAGCTCATGAGAGGGCATTACATTTAGACATGGTCAGAAGGACGGGCTTTGTGATTGGATCTACATCATCATAATAAAAGACCAGAGAGCTTGCTGCCTCTCTGTTCTATCACATGAGGACACAGGGAGAAGGCAGCCATCTGTAAATCAGTGAGGGAACCCTCCATTGAGAACTGGCATCTTCGCATTGGAGTTCCAATTCTTCAGATTTCGTAGAAATAAAGTCTTGTGTCTTAAGCTGCCCTATCTGTGGAATTTTGTTATAGTCGGCCAAGCTAAGACACATTCATGTCTAGTTGCTTATTGTCATAAACCCCTAAACTTAGGAGCTTCAAAGAGTCAATTTCAGTGTTTGTGGGCTAAGAATTTAGACATACCTAAGGTTGGTGGTTATAGGTCAGCATCTCTTCCTCTCAGGATGCAGTCAGACAAAGCTTTCACTGGGGATAAGGGTCTACATCACTTGAGTGGCCTGCCACCTGCCCTCTATTCTTGAAATGTCTACTTTTTTCAGTTACTCACAAAAGAAGAAGCTTCTCAGGGGGTGCTCTTCTGAGAACTCTCTCAGGCTATTTTATGTTTAATCTTGGTTTTATATTTTCTTTCTTCTTTTTAATTTTTAAAATGTTTTTGTGGTACTGAGGATGGAACCCAGGGGCATTCTAACTGCAAGCCATACCCCCAGACTTACTGTTTTATTCTTTATTTTGAAACAGCGTCTCTCTGAGTTGCTATCTTCTCATTTCTCTGTTCTGTCAATGAAATTTATCACATAAGGTTTGATCTTTCTTCAGTTTTTTTAAGGTATATAATGATTTAATTTTGTGTAATTTGGAAATAATCATCATAAGCTAACATATTTATTACTGCACTTGTTTACCATTTATTTTCCCGTGTGTGTGTGTGTGTGTGTGTGTGTGTGTGTGTGTGTATGTGTGTGTGTGTTTAGAACGGTTTAGATTTACCCTCTCAGCAAATTTCAAATGTACAATTGTACCTCTTGACCAACATTTCTTTATTTCCTTTTGCCCTTGCTCATGGCAATTACTATCCTACTCTGCTCATTTGAGTTTGACTACTTCAGATTCTACAGTAAAATAACATAATATAGTGTCTGTTATTCTGTGGATGATTTATTCAACTTAGTGGATTGTCCACCAGGATTACTTATGCTGCAAATGGTAAAATTTCCTTCGAAATTACACACACACACACACACACACACACACACACACACACACACACACAGCCTTATAATTTCCATGACTATACTTGTCTGATTTTGACCTTTCTATGGCTATAGCTCACCTGCTACTAAGCTTAAATAAATGTTTCCATTTATCTCAACTTATTTTTTTATTTCCAATAAGTGTTTTTGGATTATTTTTTATAGGCCTGACCCTATAGAAATCGGTTGTCTGTCTTTTTAAATGTAATTATCTTTGTGCACTATAATTATATATAATAGTGAGATTCATAATGATAGGTTTATATATGCACATATCATTATTTGGTCTATTTCCTACTCCATACCTTTACCTTTCTTTCCTTCTTCTCCCCATGCATAATAGATTCATAGTGATACATTCATAAATGCACATAACATTATTTGGTCTATCTCTATTCCTGTACCTCTCCTTTCTATTCTCTCTTCCTCCCTCAGTCTCGTCCTCTAAGCTAATAGTTTATTTTCATTTACTCAAGTTCTGACTTTCAATTTGATATTAATTTAAGCATTCAGTATAGTAATTATTCCAAATTTTACATGATAGGTAAAATATCTGAAACTTCTCAGAAGACTTAAGTTTGTTCTGTTTTTACTTTTGATTACTACTAATCATTATAACCTCAAATTTACAGTTTTGGCAAGTTTTAACTGAGTTTATATTTTTTGTACAAGTTCATCAATGAGAAAAAATTCACAATGTTTAATATAAACTTAAAGTAATATAGGAAATAAACACTAAAGGATGTATTCAAATTATTATTATTAAGGCAATCATCATAAAAAACTTTAAAATGTCAAGTAACGAACTAAAAAGAAAAGATAAGAGAAAAACCTTACTGTGAAAGACTCTTTAAAGAATATAATTGTAGTAGCTCAATATTAAACACAGAAATAATACTTAGTAAAAATGTATATATATATATATATATATATATATATATATATATATATATATACATATTCACAAGCTGAGGTCACTTTTAAGAAACATCTATATTATATAATGGAGCAAAACTAAACTGCAAATAATGAAAAGAGATACAGGTAAATGAAGTATTAAGAAATTATAAAAATAAATGATTCTTTTATTTCTCACATTATATTACACTGGCATCTCCAGAAAACTCTTTTGCAACTTAGTTTATACAAAAACTATGAAACTGTGATTGCTGAGGATACTTTTTAGTCATATTGAAAATTTTATAAAATCCCTAAAAGATTAAAAAACAAAAGGAAACAATGACCGCAACCATGAAAACAATAAACCCCAGACCCAAAGAGGAACAAAAAGAGAGAAACAAACATGTAAGGTAGTTTTTTTTTGTTTGTTTATTTTTTTGATAAAAACATGAACAGAGGGATCAGGTCCACCTTGGGAAGAACAGGCTGAGAAACCTGAGATTACTGAATAAGCTGAGGAGCCCGCAGGCCTGGAGTGGCCCCTGACTGCCATCACCTCATGAGACCCAACAGAGGCAAGTACTGTCTCCCAGAGAAGAGAATATATATAGTTAAATAAATAACTACATAACATTTTAGTGAGATTCAAGAAAAACAATGAGTGATATTGGGGAAAACACCATAACTAGTGATATAACAAATTAGATATGAAAACAAAAATAATCTGTTCAAGATTGTAGGCTTAAACTCAGAAAAAAACATTACAAATTATTATTTAACTGGAACCATTACAAGGAAAACAGAGAAAAACTGAAAAAAAAACCATTATGACAACTAAAGAAATAAAAGTAGTAGTTGCCTGAAATTAAGAGAAAAGGAAAGAATAATTGGTAGTAGATAAACATAGAGAAGTTAAGCATATGAAAAATGCTCCATTTATTAGCAAACAGGAAAATCTAATTTAGGATGACAGATATCATTTCACAGCAGAAGATTGTAAAAAAATAATCTGATATTATCAACTCTTAGTTGTAAACATTAAACTGAACCCTAGTATGCTGCTAGTTAGACTGTAAAGTAACAAAACCATTTTGAAAAATACATGAGATTTATATAGAAATTTGAGTGTGCATAAAACAAGCCAGCAGTCAGTACATAGGAGGCTGGGATAGGAGGATTGCAGGTTGGGAGTAAGTCTCAGCAGCTTAGCAAGATCGTCAGAAACTCAGTGAGACTTTCTTTCTAAACAAAAAAAATAAAAGAGTTGGGGTGTGGCTTGGAGATATAATATCCCTGGGGTCAATCCTCAGTACCATACACAAACAAAAAATTAGCAGTTTAATTTATACAAATATCTTAAAGAATCTTTTTGGACATCATAAGATAAGGACAAAAATGTAGCATTATTGCTCATACTAACAGTTAGCTATAAATAATAAATATGTATAATATTGTTCAGCAATAAATGAATGTTTTGCAATGTACAATCACAAAAGTAATAACAGATAATCACAAGTAAGATGATTCTATTCTCAAAAATCATAAAACAAAACAAAAAACACAAATATTCCAGTGTATAAAAATGTAGTTTGTTTATTATTATTAGTCATAGTATTATTTATTATTATTATTATTATTATTATTATTATTATTATTATTATTACTCTTCAGCCAGGTGTGGTGGAACACACTTGTAATTCCAGTACTTGGGGTGGGGTGCTGAACAGGAGGATTGCAGATTCACCACCGGACTCAGCAATTTGTGAGGCCCTCTGAAATTTAGGGAGACTTTGTTTAAAAATGGAGAATAAAATAGGACTGGGGCTGTAGCTTGGAGGTAGAGTACCCCTGACTTCAATTTTCAATACCATAAAAAATTATTTCTTCCAGATAGGTTACATACAATAAATAAATAGATGGATTGATAGGAAGATATATACATATATGACAGAAATATAAATTCAATATTGCATAGGAAATCCCTCATAAAAACATAATAGACAAACTATATCATTTTCACAGACATTGACAAATATGATTCATTAGTACATGGAAATTTTAAAATCTCATATAAAATAGAAAATAAACCATGCTAAGTTGGAAATTTGTTTTTAAATATTAAATGTAATACATATATTTTAACCCAACCACAGAAATGCTTTAAAACATTTGACATTACAAGGTTAGCCCTTCAATTTATTAAAACTGACTGTAGCGGCAAAGCTGGGTCTGGAACCTGTGAGGTAGGGCCAGAAGCCGGCTGCATGGTGAGGCCCAGTCTGGAGCCAGCGAGGCTGGGCCCGGAGCCTGTTGTGCAGCAGGCTTTGCACTGGGGCCTGCTCCATAGCAAAGAGACTGCAGGTTCCTTCAACTGTGTGGCCAGGAAGCACTAGAAGCTGCCGCTTGCTCACCTAATTCCTCAGCAGATTTCCAGATTCAAGGGACCTCTATTAAAAAAGACAATTGATTGTGAGTGGATCATCTTGTTAAAGTTACTCACCTTCTGGCTTTCAGGTTTTCAGTAAGTGGGAATAAGTGTGGAGAAATAGAGGCTCTAATACACTGTTGGTGGGATTGCAAGTTGGTGCAACCACTTTGGACAGTATAGAAGATCCTCAGAAAAAGGAAAACAAACTTACAATATGACCCAGCAATACCACCTCTGAGTATCTACCAAAAAGAACGAAAACCAAAATACCAAACTAATGCATAAACAACCATGTTTGTGGCTATACAGTTCATCATTGCCAAACTCTGGAACCAGCCGAGATGTCCTTCAACGAATGAGTGGATTTAAAAACTATGGGATATGTACACAATAGAATTTTGCCCAGCCATAAGGGAGAACAAAATTATGGCATTTACAGTGAAATGTCACAAAAAATAAGAAATCAGATGCTTTCTTTTCTTTTTTGTTTTTAATTTTTTATTGGTGCATTATATTCATACATCATATTGGGGTAAAAAAAACTTGTGTGTACAGACATGTACACATCACTAATTTAACCCCTACCCAATTCCCACCCCATTCCTTCCCCATCCCTCCCTCCCTTGCTTGGCTTAGTGGTTGACTTTGATATGTTTAAGTACATTGTGTGCTTTATAGATTTTCCTCTTCCCCCCTCCTTTATCCTCTTTTAGGTTGTCTTTTTTGCTCCTCCATAGGATTTCCTTTTTCATCTAGAGTTCCTCCTATGACCCATTTCTCCCTAATTCTCACATATTAGGGAAAGCATCTGATTTCTTATTTTTTGTGACTGACTAATCTCACTTAGCATAATGTCCTCCAGTTCCATCCATTTCCCTGAAAATGATGTAATTATGTGCAAAATATTAGGGAGAAATGGGTAACAGGAGGAATTCTAGATGAAGAACGGACCTTATAGAGGAACAATTAAGGTGACATATCTGAGGGGATAAGAGGGAGGGTAAGGGAAACTCTTTAAAGCACATGATGAACTTAAACATATCAAAGTCAGTCAGGAAGCCAAGCATGGGTAGGTGGGAGGGGGAGGGAAGGGTTAGAGATTGGGTAGGGGCTGACTGGGTGATGTGTGCATGTGTATCTCCACAAGTTTTTTATCCCATTGAGATGTATGACTACAATGCACCAATAAAAATTTATTTTAAAAAAAACTGACTGTAAGTTTAAATCGGGGAGGATCTGAATGCTGTTGAAACTGTTCCAGAGCTTTTTATTAAGAGCACTTGACGCTAAAGTCCAACCAATAGAAGAAAAATAAAATTTTGAATTTATTGACTTAATAAATTTAGACTTACTTTGGAGCAATTGCAATGTGCTAGGTAGGGTTCTAGATGCTGGAGTTTTAGCAGAACAAAAGAGAAAAACAAAATCTCACCTTTTATTGTAAGGGAAGGAAAAAGAGAATATTTAAGTAAAAAATAATTATGCAAAACTCATCAATACAACTTCAGCAAGCAGTCCTTAAAAACATATTTAAAATAGATCATGATTACATAATATCTGATATAATAATGGTTTAAATTTTTTAAAATTTAAATATAATTTTTCACATAACTAGATGATTACATCTATAGATATTTAAGTGAGCTTGGATAAAATGCAACATCTCTTAAAATTATTAAAATAAAATAGGAAAATAATTACTCTTGGTATAATGAAAATATATTATCTCTGTCTCAAAGCCAGCACTCACAAAGGAAAAACAACAAATTAGTCCTTCTAAATTTAATAATTAGGATCCCAGCTGTTAATTATGGTATTGCAGAATATGAGCAAATGTAAATGAATAACAAAAATCAATAACAAGTTGAATAGTGAGAAAAGAGAAGTTAAAATTATAACTACTGATAGAAAAAGTGATTGAGAAAAGTTAGTATGTACAAGACAGATGTACATGGGAAGAAAAAATGAAATATATAATTCGTGCTAGGCATCATGAAACAGGCCTGTAATTCCAGCTACTTTGGAAGTTATGGAAGGAGGATCACAAGTTTGAGGTCATTCTAAACAATGTAGCCAAGCTGTGTCTCAAAATAAAAAATAAAATGTGCTGGGTGTGTAGATAAATAAGAGATGTCCTCTGGTTTCAACTCCCAGTATTTAAAAATGAATAAATGAATAAATGAATGAACAAACATGATTTTGTCTGGGAATAAGAAACGTATGAATGATGAAATTTGGGGAAGTTAAACTGTAAGTGCAATGTAATCCAGTAAAAATTGCATTTTTATGCATATTTTTATTTTAATTAAATAAAATCTTTTTTTTTTTGTACTGGAGATGGAACTCTTCTATCTCCAGGCTATACTCCCAGACCAATTTTATATTTTATTTGGAAACAGGGTCTCTTAAGCCAGCTGAGGCTGGCTTTGAACCAGCGTGATCCTCCTGTCTCAGCCTCCCAAACGCGGGGATTACAAGCATGCACCACCATGCCTGGCAAATAAAACCAATTTGGACATGTTCTTTTTTATTTTTGTATCAAAATAATCAGAAATACCTTTGAAAAATATGAAATCAGGAATAGTAATGAGGAAGGTTGCCTTGTGTTTATTACAATTTTACAAAATTAGCCTTATTAAAACCTTTAACTGAAGTTAAGATTTATTATGGGCTTCAATTGAAAAACTACAAAAAGATCCATATCCATACAGAAAATGCATTTTTTATTTTTCATTTTTTGTGCTTTTATTGGTGCATTATAGTCTTACATCATAATGTAAATCATGTTGAAAATGATATACATGTAGACCCTCTTGGTGTCTCCTCCCTCCCCATTTCCCTTTTTCCCAATATAGAGTACCCAGATTGGCATCGGTATATATTCACATGCATCCACTCTATAACAATAGATAATTTAGTTAGTGCTTAGCTAAAGACTAAAATTACTGGGGAGATATGATGAATTCTTCAAGCAAATATCTTTACATGACTAGATAGATATAAAAGCACAATAGGACTGATCGAGTACACACTTCATGTTTAAAAATCTTAAAATATTCCAAAATGGAAAAAGATTTATTTGCACAAAACATTCTAAAAATAACCATAATACAAATGAAAGAACTGCATCATTCCTAAATAAAAAGGTTTTTCTTACCATGAAAATATATGTCATGAAACATTCAATTTTCACAGCTATGATATATTTTAAGTAATTATGATGGTTTTAACATTTTTTGTTTTATAATATTTTTATTGGCTAACTGTATTCATACATCATAATGGGATAAAAAAAAAAAACAACTTTTGTAGACATACATGAACACATCGCCCAGTTAGCCCCTACCCGATCCCCATCCCATTCCCTCCCCATCCCTCCTTCCCATGCTTGGCTTAGTGGTTGACATCTAGTATTATAGCAATTTATCCAAAATTAACAATGGTAATCTCACATAACAGTTTCATTTGTCTAATACCAAGCTTTTGATGACTTAAAGATAATATTTTAATAATTATTTTTGCTTTCTTTCTTACCAGATAATATTTTTTCTTTTTTTTTAGGTGAAATATCATACATTTATTTATTTATTTAAAAAAATCTATCTTAATATGGAATATGGACTCTAGATACCCAAAACAATCTTGAAAAAGAACAAAGCCAAAATATGTATATTTTCTGATTTCAAACCATATAAAGCTACAATAATTGAAACAGTGTAGTACTGTTATAAAGGCAGATATATAAACCATTGGAGTTAAATAAAAGCCTAGAGATAAATTCTTCCATATATTGTCAAATTATTTTTGACAAGGTTTCCACGAACATTTGGTGGAGGAAATAATAATCTTTTAACTAAATATTGTTGAAAAATAATAATTACATGAAAAAGAATAAAATTGGACCCTTACCTAACACCATATAAAAATATTAACTCAAAATAAATAAAAGACCTAAATATAAATCTATAAACTTTTAGAAGAAAATCTGGGTCATAAAACCTCACAACATTGAAATTGGCAGTGATTTCTTGGATATGATTTCTTTGGCACAGGCAACAGAAGGGTAAACAAACTCCCTAAAAAAAAAAAATGTTGTATATTCAAAGACAATGTAAACAGAGTTAAAAGTTACTGATAGAATGGGATAAAATATTTCCAAATGCTATATTTGAAGGTATATTAATATCCAAATAGAAATCCTAAAAATTAGCAACAATAAAAGCAAACAATACAATTTAGAGATATGTAAAAGACTAACATAAATAACGAATCTCCACAGATAACCAATCTTAGTTGTCTGTTGGATGGAAAATTTTGTTTCTCTGGTTGTGGTGTGTGTTACCTATTTTTTCTTTGTAGTTAATCTCTTTGAGTATTTTCTCTAGCACTTGTTTTGAAGACATAAATTCCTTCAGTTTCTGTTTGTCATGGAAGCTTCTTATTTCCCCATCTAATTTGATAGAAAGTTTTGCTGGGGCCGGGCGTGGTGGCGCACGCTTGTAATCCCCATGCTTGGGAGGCTGAGACAGGAGGACTGTGCAGGTTCGAAGCCAGCCGCGCTGGCATAAGAGACCCTGTTTCAAAAATATAAAATAGGTCTGGGAGTGTAGCCCGGAGGTAGAAGGGCTTCCAGGAACCCCAGTACCACCAAAAAAAAAAAAAAAAGAAAAAAGAAAGAAAGTTTTGCTGTGTAGAAATTTTTCGCTGGAAGTTGTTTTCTTTCAGAGTTTGGAATATGTTACTCCAAGCCCTTCTGGCTCTCATGACTTGGTTTGGGAAGTCTGGAGTGATTCTAATTGGTTTGCCTCTGAATGTCACTTGGCCCTTTGTTTTTGTTGTTGCTTTTAAGATTTTCTGCTTGGCTTCCCCTTTGGTTATTTTGACAATTATGTGGCATGGAGATCCTCTTCTCTGATCCTGTCTAAAGGGAGTTATATAAGTTTCCTGGACCTGTGTATCGACCTCTTGCTCTATGTTTGGGAAATTTTCTGCTGTTAATTCCTTCAAGAGATTGTTGATCTCTTTGGTTTCACCTTCTTTTCCCTCCTCTATTCCAATTATTCTTAGGTTAGCTCTCTTAAAATGGGCCCATATTTCTTCAATGTCAGATTCCTGCTGTTGGATTTTTTTTCTAAATTAGAAACTATGCGTTCATTTTTGGAGTGATCATCTTCTAGGAGCAAGATTCTATTCTCCATGTGGTCTAATTGGTTTTTGTACTTTGAATTAAGGCCTTTACTTCATTAATTGCATCCTTTATCTTTTTTTGGCTCTCTCTGAATTCTTTTTGAAACACCTCTATTATTTCTATAGTTATTTTCCTGATTTTATCTTCTAGAAATCTCTGAATTTCTGTTATATTGGATTCTGATGTTGTGGGGTTGTGGGTATTCATTGCTCCATTGTTATTCCTCTTTTCCATGATTTCGGAAGTTTGTGCCTTCTCTGGGTTCTTCCCTTGGGTCACTATGACTTCTCTTAAGGTGTTCTGGATCTCAAGTCTGTGGTATCTCAGTCCCCACTACTCCTTTACTGGGTTGTATCGCAGAGTCTCAGACCCAGGGAGTCAATCGAGGCTGCTTTAGACCATGGGGGGGTGCCAGGTTGGGTGTTCTCCTATGGTGTGATATCTTTGCCACTGCCACTGCCCCAATGGGTCAAGTTCCTGGGAGTGCAGTACTGGGATTTCTCCTCTAGGGGCTGCAATTTGACTCACTGTTATTGAGTGCACCAATGGAGCTGTCGTGGACTCAGTGAATTCACTGCTTCTGCCGCCAGTGGCAATATGGTGCTGCTGCCACCCCCTTGGCCGTGAGGCTGGCATATTTTTTCTCTGGTTTTGAGCTCTGCTCTGGGTCCCTGCAGGGTGTGCTGAGCCCAGCCACTGGAAGCTTTGATGCTCCCTGTGCTGAAAAATCTGCTGAATTCCACCTGGCTGATCTGCAGCGGCTCACCTCGACTTGCTGTCTGCTGCTCCTCTCTGGAGCCTGGTGGGCTGTTGAGTGCATTGGTCTGGAGCCATCCGGTGAACTCGCTGCTGCCGCTGACAGTAAAGCGTTGCTGCTGCATCCTCGGCCATGAGCCTGGCGTATCCCCTCTGTGGCTCTTAGCTCCATTCTGAGTTCCCTTCCTCTCTGGGAACTGGTGCTGCAAGGGAAGATGGCACCCACACTGCTCCGCGCTGTGGCTCCGGCAGCAGCACTACGGTCTGGTTTCTTTCTTGGTGTCTCGTTTTTCCAGCCCTCTTTTTTTCTCTGTCCCTTGTAATTACATTTTTTGTTTCTCTGCTGATGGTGTTTTCTGACTATGAAAGGCACTGATTTTGTGGTAATAGAGATTGGTTTTTAGCGAGACTCGTAAGCCCTGCTTTTCTCCGTCACCATCTTCCCAGAAGTCTCCCTGTTTTCACATATTAACTAGTTATTTAAATCACAAAGAAAAAGATACCTTCCATCGTGTATAAAAAATCTAACCAATAGGTACAGAAATCAATAGCAATAAAACAAAACCATGCAATGTATACACAATTTGTGTATATTAGTTTAAAAATAAAACACTAATGGGGCTGTAGGTGTAGCTCAATGGCACGACATTTGTTTAACATGCCTGAGTATCTGAGTTTGAGGCCCAGAAATAAAAAACTACTAAATTTTCAACATCATTATTTGTCCATTACAAATAAAATAAAAATGTTAACTTTTTTTTACAAGTAAAATACATACTAATCCAAACTACTTGAGATGCCAGGCTCTTCATATATCAGGTCAACAAAGATCAACAAGTTTGATATAACATTATATTGATCACTATGGGAAAAAATGAACATTCCTTTTTATTATTGGTGGTAGTGGAGAATGGTATGAACTCTGTTAGGAGCAAGTTGAAAATAATATGAAATTAAAACACAAACATGCTTAAGCCAATAGAATTATATTTTAAAATAAATTTTAATTTAGTATCTAATCTATTACAATAGATTTTATTTCTGTTTTTAGAAATGAATTCTGCATATATTCTTACATATTTGAGAACTACTGTGTAATATAAAGATTACTTATAATAGCATTACTTTAATTTAAAAATAGAGTGGGAACCAACCTTAAATTTCACAGGTGGATTTCATTTAATAGGTCACAGTACATGCATAAAATGTAATATAAGGAAATTAAGACTCTTTTATGTACTTAAGTGAAAAAATTTCTCCAATATGTAGGGAGTGAAATTATAAGACATAGGATAGTGCATTTTTATCTATTTGTTTATTATGTTTTGCATATATACACATATCTATATGTACTTCTTTATAATTTTGATTTTTTCAAATATAGAAATTTATTACCTAAAATAAGATGAAATAAAAAGTGATTTTTGCAAGAAACATTATTATAATATTAACAAATTTCAGGCTCAGATGATTAACTGACCTGTCCAATGATCAGTCGGGATGAAACCAAGGTCTCTTTGATTAAGTGAATTCACAGAACTGGCTTTAATAAGAGTAATGTCCACGGATCCCCAGGAGATCCAGAGAAGTCCTGGAGTACCTACCAATTCTTCCCTCCTATCAGTTATGCTCTTGAAAAGGCTTCTCAACTGAGCAAGAGGCCGATTATTTAATAACAGCTATTTTTCTAGCAATGCACAGTAAACTAAAATTACTTTTTAATAAGATAGTCCCTGTTGCCAGAAAACTGAGTATTTAGGAGATTTTCAGAACAGGAATTTGTTATAACTGATAAAGCAGAACAGGACTTATAATTTTTTCTATATGGAAAAAATATGCAATTGCACAAATGAATGTTTACAAGCCCAGAATTGAACATGAATCTTAGGCACATAGTATTTATTATAAAGACCTCCCCACCTCCATGCTCCCCAATCTGTCTATGGGGAGAAAATAACAGCTTTCACTGGGTCCATAGATAATTGGAAATAGGTGACATGAAGCTTTTCCTCCTATAAAGCATATTTTTATTTGTTAAATGCAGTGCGAAAGATTGAAGCAAAGCAATTTTTCTTTATTTTTTACAGAAAGACATTTCAATAATTAATGTTAAGAATTTTCAAAAACTGGTACCAAAACATACATGACTTACCTTTAGTTTTATGAGAATCAGGGAGCAAAGTTAAAAAAAATGCATCTATTTCTCATGGAAGTAGAAAAATTGAGGGTTAGATAAGGAAAAGAAAGACAATTTTACCAAAAACTATAAAACTGAAGGAAATATTTATTGTTTTTTTTTCCCTTTAGCATTTCTCTCAATTTCACAAGACAGAAAGCATTCATGAATACAGGAGTCCCCAGGCTCAAATGAATAAAAGTTCATCTACCAGGGTTTTAAATTAGTCTCTGCAGAAGCTGAATAATCTTCCAATATACAATCTATCAAACAAGGCTGAGAAGGAATATATAGAGATAATCTACATAAAGAGTCACACTTACACACAGGATCCTATTTCCTTTCAATTCGGGTACTTTTTTTTTTAAAGATCACATGATTATAAGTTGAACAAGACCCTAGAATTCCCTTGATGGGTTTGTCATTTTACACAAAAGTAACAAACTCCTAATAAAGATTTATCTCTGGTGATGCGGTCCTTGAGCTGAACATAGAGTTCTGGACATGAACTTCCTCACCCACACGTTTCTCACTTCCATAGCCCACGACACAAAGTTTTCACACTAGCTCCATCCAAATGAAACCTTGGGAGTTTAGCAGGAGGACAGTACAGATAATGTACCTTCCTAGAATTGATTCTTACTCATCCTGTCTTCAATAGAGAAAAGCATTTCATGTTACCAATTTTATTTAGTGGATTCATGAGCGTAAATTTATTTGAAGGCAAATTACCAGGGTTATTACTTTTTTTGTGGTACTGGGGGTGGAACTCAGGGTCTTTTCTACCTCTGGACTATACTCCTAGACCTGTTTTATACTTTATTTGGAAACAGGGTCTCAGTAAGTTGCTAAGAGCCTCACTAAGTAGCTGAGGCTGGCTTCAAACCTGTGTGATCCTCCTGTCTAAGCCTCCCAAGCACTGGAATTACAAGCATGTGTCACCACGCCCTGCTTGGGTTATTACTTTTAAAAAGGAATTCCGAATGACATCCTATTAGGTTAAATCTCTCTCTCTCTCTCTCTCTCTCTCTCTCTCTCTCTCTCTCTCTCTCTCTGTCTCTCTCTCTCTCTCACACACACACACACACACACACACACACACACATTGTTAATATCCAAGGAATTGACCTCCTAGAACAAAAATGAATAAAGAAAAAAAAAAGGATAAAAACAGTATAATTATGGTTCAAGTTAAACTATAACTTGGAATCTGGAAGCTTAGGTATAAGATACAGAGCTCATGAATCTCTATCTCAGTTCTATTCCCTAGCAAATTATTAACATTTCCCTCTTCTTCTCACTAGCTTGGATATTAATTTATTGATTTTTTTCCTTTCTGTTCAAATTCTTCTAAGTCACATAGCATCTACTGCTGTACATGGAAAGTGTGTCCTCAGCAAGTCACTCCAGACCCTCCTGCCCTAACTATGCCCTCTTACAACAAATGTATACACACACTAATACACACATGTGCACCTACTAGTACTCAACAGTCATATCTCAGATCATGTCGCTCCTACCTTAAATTAAAATAAATTAATTGAAATTCATTAACCTTCTTTTTGTCTGGTATCCACCATACCCTGAAGGTACCAAGGGATTTCTCTCCCCTCCTAACCTTTTAAAAATGCAATTACCATACATATTCCTCCACTGAGGCTGCCTTCCTTGGGAGTCAAATGGTCTTCAAGGTGGTAGATTCGACACCAAAGGTAAAGGCCTTGCATGACTGTAAAGCATGCATTTGATTTAACACTGAACTAGAAAATAAACACACTGTGCAGGCTCCACTGGCAGCTGTCAATGAAAACTAGTATGAAGTAGGGAAAATTATCTCTTCTATGCATGCATCGCCTCTTCTGTAGACTTTTGGCAGAGATACCTATAGATAGTGCCATTGTGAGGAACATTATGTGGAAGTCACTCTGAATAGCATTACTTGTGACTTTTCCTCATTTAGTGTCAAAGATAAGCACAGCTGGGCAGTAAGTTTCAAATTTTCTAAAACAAAGGTATAAAGACCATTTGAAAGGCTTGCTGAGCTACGAAAAGGACCTAATGAGCCTAGACAGTGGGTCCCTCCCTGTGAAGAGATTTCTCGATTTGTGGACTGGCACTTAGCCTGAAGGGAGGAAACTCTTCCTGTGCCAGGAGGCTGTGGTGTAAGGGAGAGTAAGATGCTCCCTTGGGTCCTGGGAGAGAAGCTGGGGGTGGGAGGGCTTTCCTCTTGAGTGCTTGATTTCATAGAGAAGTCTCTTGGGTCCATGACAATGTAATTTAAGGTGGTAGGTTTACATCTCAAAGATAAAAGGCTTATAAACACACTATAAATTTCCTTTCAGTTGCTATCTAACTGTTTCAGGTGGGGAGCTCCGAAGCCTGTCTTGCTAGCCACATTTTTTAATGGCTAAAAATTATGGGTATTTTAATAGGGAAGCTAATCTGTCTCTGTGGGGGAACTTTCCTGTGTTTAAATTTGAAAGCCTTGCCCAGGATGTGTGAGGGTTTTCATCAACAGGTTTTGTTTGGAACAGCTAGTTAGAGGATCTTCCCACAAAGGACCATACCATGTTGCCACCTTCTTATACATCTCCTTACCATCATAGCCTTGAGTGGACCAGGAGCAAAGCTAAGGTCAAAGGCCAGTAAAGATCCAAATACCACATTCCTAGCAAGTGC
Source organism: Muscardinus avellanarius (assembly GCF_963383645.1). NCBI lineage: Eukaryota > Metazoa > Chordata > Mammalia > Rodentia > Gliridae > Muscardinus > Muscardinus avellanarius. The sequence goes on along the minus strand of NC_137791.1, from coordinate 132,004,882 downwards.
AAGACAAAAGTGTGGGGTATGCACACAATGAAATTTTACTCAGCAATAAAGAAGAACAAAATTATGTCATTTTCAGGGAAATGGATGGAACTGGAGGACATTATGCTATGTGAGATTAGTCAGTCACAAAAAATAAATCGGATGCTCTCCCTAATATGCGGAAGATAGCGAGAAAATGGGGATAGGAGGAACTCTAGGGAAGGAGGAGAAACCCTAGATGAGCAAATAAGGTGACCTAACTGAAGGAGATGAGAGAGAGGAAGGAAAGTTCCATAATTTACATGATGTACATTCACAAATGTATCAAAGTCAATCACTAAGCCAAACATGAGAAGGAGGGAGGAGGAGGGAGTGGGGTGGGAATTGGGGAAGGGCTAAATGAGTGATGTGTGCATGTATGTCTCCACCATCTTGTACTCCATTAAAATGTATTACTGCAATGCACCAATAAAAAATTGTAAAAGTTTGAAAACATGAAACGACAGTTTGACATTCGTAAAAATTCCTTTCTACTCATTTTTTGAGGATTTGGTTATTATTAAGTATAACTAAGTTTTTAAAACTAAATCAGCTTTAACCTTTGTAATCTTATGGAAGCAAAGACCTGTCAGAGATTTTTTTCAGGTAATAATTTAAGGGTTTGAAATCTCAGAGACTGAAAGGAAGACCTAAAACCTGTGTGCACCCTTCCAAAGGAACTGTTCATCCATTTCAGTGATTAGTAAGGATGTTTCTAGTTTCTCTGTCAGTGGGACTTTCTATTATACTGTAAGATTCTGGTAATAGTTGGGATAGCCAGATAAATAAACTTTTTATAAGAAGAACTCCAGAAAATAGACCTGTACATAAAAACTAAATACAAAACAACATACATACACACAACTGAGATCTGAGAATCTTAGAGCAGGATATAACTTAAAGATTAATTCCAACATCCTCATTTTGTAGGGAATAAAGCCTAGATCCTCTGAGGTACTTAAATTGTGCAGAATAAAAGCAGATCTCTCCAAGGGCCAGAATCAAATGCTCTGACACTCGAAATGTAGTTCACTTTCTCCTGCAATGCAGATGGGGTTCAGAAAAAGTTCTCCTTTAAGCTTTTGCAACTGTGATTTTTCCTGCTATAGCAAGGTAGACAAGTGGGAGATATCAACCTCTCTGAGATACATTTAGACTACATTTACATAAGCTTCCAAATGTTGTGGGTAGTGTGTGCTCTATGTAAATTATAAACAGTAAATGAAGGCATTGGAGGAATGCCAGGGCCTCCAAATCAGTGCCTAGTTCGTTGGAATCTATTTCCATAGCTTTGCTTGTTTAAAAAATGCAACTGTTATGTATTGCAGGCAGATATGTATGTTAAATACTGTGGCGGATAATGGGGAGGTCTACATACATGTAAAAGTGCAGAAGAAAATAAAATCTCAAACTATAAAAGGAACGATTGCCATTCTCATTTCATTCATGTAGAACCTGAGGCTCTATGGAATTGTCATGTGCTTCTAAGTGAGAGGTTCAGGGATTGAATTTAAGTCTGGTGACTTTTCGTGTATGTGATGCTAGGGACTGAAGCCAGGAGTGTCCTACCACTAAGCTACTTCCTCAGCTCCTCAGCATTTTTTTCTTTTAAAATAGCATCTTTCTAAGTTAGCATGCACTGGCTTCAAATCTATGATCCTCCTGTATCAGCTTCCCAAGTACTGGAATTAAAGGTGTGCATCACAACACTTGTTTAAGCCTGTTTCTTTTTTTTTTTTTTTTTTTTTTTTTTTTACAAGTTCATTGGACCTGGCCCTACAATGGCTTTCTTATGTCTGGAAAATTTTCCCAAGGCTCTTGCAGAATCATCTGAATGTGTATAGCTTAGAGTTTGGATCTAAAGTCCTGGTTCCATCTTTTACTTTGTGTCTATGGCCAAATACATCGCTTTCTAAATGTAATTCGCTGATTCATTAACCCGTTCTGCTTTCATTGTGTGATTTCTTTATGCTAGACTCAGCCAGGTGCTGACATATATCAGTAGTGAGAGAAATAACAACGTGGCCTGGCTTTCCTGGAGGTCCTTGTTTTCGAGTGCAAAGAATGATAATAATTACTGCCAAGCTTACCTCAGAGGTCTGTTGCATGCAGTGAATGAGATATTATAAATGCTTCATAAAATATAATATGCTACATAAATCCAAAGGGCTATTATGGGTGTACTTTACCCAAGGGCACAGGAGAATATTCTGCACATTTTTTTTTATTTTCATATGCATGTTTCTTTATATACTTAAGAAAGTTTTTGAGTTCCCAAGGCATCAAGTTCAATAGGAACCAAATTGATCTTAAGAAAGTGCCAAAATACATAATTGATTCTCAATGTACTTAGGTATCTGGTCTTTTTTGGTCGAAAATACATGAAAGATTTGCCTCCAGGTGGCCCCTGGAAAAAATATAGATATTTTTAACCTGTGAAGGTATCTGATTTCAGTGTAGGAAACAGAAACAATTTAAGTATTTACCAGGAAAAGTTTTCATGCATGGAATCAGGTGCTTACAAACTTGGAAGTAATTCAGGGAGTAAGTTAAAGGCTGGCCCTTCCAAGGAGTTCTAAAGCAATACTGGAACTATCCACTTGGTGCGCCATTACCATGTGGGTTCCACAACAGAAATCCTGAGATCAAGCAGCGGCCTTGCCTCATGGGAGGCCCTGATTCTGGTCTCGCTCCAACCTAACCCCTCAGCTGGCTTCGGTCCGGCCTCGGAGGCCTCAGTAGCGAGTTCTGGATCAGTCCACCGGGTAGCCAGGCCACTACTGGGGCCGTCAAGAGTGAGATCGGTACTTGCGACTCGGCATGCACAGAGAAATATTGCAGAAAATAAAAACCAGATGCTTCCCCTAGTCAGCAATAACTAGGAGGAAAGGGGCAACAGGAAGAGGTCGAGCTATAGAAAGGGCCCTATAGTGAAGCAACTAAGGTGACCAATCAGAGGGTATGGAATAGGGGAGGATAAAACCTCTTTAAAACGAAGGAGGTACATAAACAAATGTATCAGAGTTAATCACCAAACAAGCATGAGATCGAGGGAGGGAGAGGGAATGGGATGGGGGCTGGATGAGGGCTAATTGGATGATGTGTGCTTGTATATCCTCTCAAGTCTTATATTCCAATGTGATATATGATTACAATGCACCAATAAAAATAAATTAAAAAAAAATAAATCCTGAGATCAGCTTCCATGTCTCAGCACTCAGAAAACTGGAGCCTGGCCACTGCCCATTCTCCAGGTCAGAGATAAGACCCATCTGCCACCATGCCAGCCAGCCAAGGCTTCTCTTCAGAAAAGGGACCAGATAATTCCAAGCCCAGCATCAACTCTTCATTTAATTGGTTTTGTATGTTTGTATTGGTTCCTGATGTAGCAAAGCTCTTTTTTCCAGGAAGTTTTGGAAACTGAAATAAGATGTCATTGCAAATGGGTTTTGCAAATCTAAATCTAATAACATGCAAGAAATTATTATTATTGGCTGAAAAAAATTGTCATGAGAACAGTAGTTGCTAAGATAAAAGAGAAAGCTGTTTAAAAGAGAAGGGAATGTGTGTTCAGTGAAAACTGCCTTTTTTAGTCGCTATTTATTTTGTTAGTGCAATTCTTGGATAGAAAGTACTGGCTGGCCTGGGTCCCTTTGAGGCCTGAAGATAATGGTGAGGTAAGAGGTAGAACTAGAAGAGCTCTTCTGAGACCTCTGAAGTACCTGGGCTGTGATTTTGCAGACACAAAAGGTAGGAGTAATTATCTCCATTTTCAGGTTGCAGAAATGGAAGCTTTGAGATGTTAAATGGTACCAGGTCATCAGTCAGTAAGGGATGGATCAGGGTCTTTGGGGACTTATATAAATTTGAACTCTGGGTTCTATACACACACAATACTGTCTCCATGTAATGAAATGATACCATTTAAAAGAGTCAAATTGTCTTGATAAAACCTCAATAAATATTGCCTGAGAGAAGATGCTAAATTCTCATACAAGGTAGAGAAAGTAGAGTAAGTGGTTGAGATAGCTGGTACTGAGGCAGACTACCTGGTTCTCAGTTCTGGTGCTTTAACTTATTATCAGTGTGGCCTTGGGCAGCTAGTAATTGTCTCTGCCGCTGTTTCTTTATTTTGAAAACTGTTTTCAAGAGTAGCAACTAGCCACATAGGATTATTTTTAAGAAATAAATGAGTTGCTACATTAAAAAAGTGTGAGAATAGGGCGTGCCCTATGTTATGCCCTTAATGAACATTTGATACCATTATGAAAATAACACCCTGCATATTTTCATCAGCCCTCACAAAAAACTACTTTAAAGAGAATTCTTGAGTTTTAGAATCAATCAAATTGCTCAAACTGAAGTCCAGTCACACTGAGAAATGCCGAATCATTCATATCTAGAGACAAGAATGGATTTACTCTCTGCACATTTAGAAAGTACTTCAGAGGCTTCATGTTCACCTGCTGGACATTGAAGGAGAAGTATAGCAATCACAGCAAAAGCAAAATATACCAAATCTAGTGATAATAGTATTTGAAAGAAGGTGTGTGACCATCATAAGAGGAATCATATTTTTTGAAGACTGTTACATGTCACAATGTCAGCTTTCACTCCAATACATATGGTAAAGATGGCTATTCCTTCTTCACAAATGGTTCCATTACAGCCAGTAAAATGTAGTGATTTATGGAAAGTCATGAAATTATCCAGTGGAAACGCTTGGATCCTAAAACCCACTCTCATCATCATTCCACCTTACCTCAGTGCATAGTCTGCAAAACAGCGAAATGTCTCTCCAAGGAAACAATTTGTGGTAAAATAAATGGTCAAATCTTAGTAGTTCCTCTCTATCAGAGGTTCATGCTGCTCAACCCAGGAGTCGGAAAATGTGCTCCTGTTCTTCTAATAAAGTTTAGTAAAAGCACAGCCATGTCCTTTTCTTTACATATCATCTGCCACTGGGGAATAATTGTAACAGAGATCCTCTAGTATAAAATGTGGAAAACATTACCATCTGAAACTTAACCAGAAAAGTTTGTTAACTTGTGCTCTAGGCTTTACCAGGATTCACCTTGGCCAGAGTATCTGTGTGTGCTCCTTTTCCTTATTTTTCTAACATCTGCTGAAGTCCCACATCTTACATCTGGCTGTACTATGGATGGTGCTTATATCAGAATAACTACAGAATATTGATACCAATGCAAGTCAGGTTGCTTCTGAAAGTTCAGAGTAAACTTATAATTTTCAGTATGAAACTTCAACTAAATCTGAATGTTAATGTCTAATTCTCAAGAAGAATTTTTTTTTAACTAGAGATGTGAGAAAATTTTTATACTTTTACTGGTGCTTTATAGTCTCACATCCTAATGCAGTTTGTGGTGACAGTGATCTGCATGCACACTGCACTTGGTGAGCTTTCCCCGACTCTCTCCCCTCTCCTACTTTCATGTCCAAGATATTGCTATCAAAATTGCTATTTTCATATATGTAAATATTGTCAGTAGAAGTAATTCCTTTATTAAATCTCCCTCTCTCCCCTAAACTACCTCCATGCTCCATTAGAGGTGAAAGGATGGAAAACAAATTGCCATATGCAAATTGAGACCAAAACCAAGGGAAATAGCAACTCACATATCTGACAAAGAGATGTGGGAAATTCTAATACGAGATGTCGGAAATTCTAATATATCTATAGTTCTTTTTAACTTAGTACACTCTGAGAATTCAAGGCAGTGAGACTCTGGTAAGGCCTTCACAAATAGAAAACTTCTCCCAAACTGGAAAACTTCCTAAAAGCATTTTAGAAATTTAGGGGAGAAATCTAGATGTTAATTCAGTTTATAGTAAATAATTTTTCTATCCCTCATATTTAAAGTAAATAAATTAATTAAAACCATGCCAAAACAATGCATAGTTAAGAAGTAGCTTTGAAATTAAGAATATGGAACAAGATTAAAGTGCCGATTTATCATATCCACTAAGGGACTATCTTAGCTCTGAACCACAACCCCTATTAGGCCTCTACTGATACCCCTGGGAGTGGAGGACCATATTTAAAAGGAGAAGTAGAAGCTCTATCAACATTCTTATTTATCTCATCATCACTTGCTAATTTGATAACTAGAGATAAACCAAACTGGTGGGTTAAGATGACTTTGTTCTGATTAATTTTACGGTAATTCTGAGGGCTTCAGTTTTAAATGAATTGTTTGAATACTAAATTATGCAGCTTTATGATCCAGGAGATAAGCAGCCGCTCTAAAGATGCCTCTGAGACTTAAAAGAGACAGCATTAGAAGCTCATTATTGCCGGCACATTTAACATGGTTAAAGTAGAGGAAAATAGCCATTAAGTTAATGTAATAGTTAAACTGCATTAATTTGAAAAACTGCCCAGTGAAACGCTTACAGCAGAGGGTGTGTTTTTCTCCCACAAGTGGAAATGTTTCTAAAATATATATATAATAAAGTAAAAAGCATTTCAAGACTATTTTCTCCCCCCTTACTCACAGAACAGCTTGAAATTCTAGGCTCTTCCACCATAGAAGTCCTAAGGAAGGCTCATGGTCCTTCCATACAAAACCAAACAGAAGGATCAGTCTCCTTGGTGACAGAGGAAGGACAGCTTCCAAGTTGAGCTGGGTGGTCCTTTCGAAGGGAAACAGTTCCAGCATGAAAATGGGAAATCAGCTTCTTGGGAATTCTTATTCTCAAGAAAACAAAGGACTTTTTAATACACTGCAATCTGGCTTTTTAATAAGCTGCGCACTGTGTATTTTCCCGAGAATTCAAAAACTTGGATCAAACTTACTGACAATTCTCAGATGGTCCCCTAGAACGCCATCTTCTTTTTTTCCAGTGTTCATCATTGGAGGTCTTTCCCTCTATTAGCTACCAAGTCAGTGTGGGTTCCTGCCTTGGCCATCTTTCCCAGGATCCCCACTTTTCATCAACCCGTTTGCTTTTGTTACTTTGAAGAGTCCACTCTTTGAAATGTGTGTGTGTGTGTGTGTGTGTGTGTGTGTGTGCGCGTGCGCGCATCTGTGCACATGCGTGTGTGCATGTGTATGTTTATATACTTCTTTGAGTGAAAAAAGGTTGTTTGTAGAAATGGTCAATAATGAATTGACGCGCCATACTTGTTATGACCACTGTGTGATCATTATGAGAAACTGGTTACTCTGTGATCTCTCTGGATTTCATAAGATCAGGGGATCTGTCATCCACTCCTTCATGAGAATATCAACGCGAAGACATTTCCAGCTATCTAATGGCTGAAAAGTTTACTGAGTAGAATTAAATAAAAATCCCTGTTCTTCCATTTCTACCTCAAGGTCACACTTCCCAGGAGTCCTTTTCAGGCAATAGCACTCATATTTTCTCCAAGAGCACTGATATTTTCTCTTTGCTGTGGGCAAATGGGATTGCCTTTGTGTTTTTCCTGCTTTCCTCTGTGTTCTCTCCAGCACAGAGACCTTTTGGCTGACCCCCATGTGAGGCGGCAGCATGAAAGCCTCCCCTGAAGCTCTTTCAACCAACAAAGATCTAACTCTTAGGCCCCAATGTAAGATGGATTTTAAATTATATTCACATAAAGTTCTGCTTATGGTAACTAAAGACCATAGTCCGAAGCCCAGGGCCACACACACAATGCTCATACTTCACAGGGCTCAAAATAGCTTGGCTTCCCTAGGATAGGCTCAGCAAGCACTGGGATCAGCTCATTTAGAGACCAGGGTAGAAGTGCTCCTCTGACCTGACAGATCAGAAGACCTACTCTCCTCCCCATACTCCTTTCTCTCTTCACTGTGTCCTATGGCTTGACATTCAGTCATTCATAAGTTTAGTTCTTATTGAATGAGCTATCTGAGTGTATATATATATATATATATATATATATATATATATATATATATATATATATATATATATGATATTATGTCCTGGAAGCAGTTGATCTTTTTAATATAGAGAAGAAAATGACTGGCATTCATATTTAGTGTACCTCCCTGGGCCAATGAGAAGGAATTAGAAGTTGGTTTGCATTCTCCTTCTTCTTCAAAATTTTGATAACCCCAGTGAGACTGCTAAAACTGTTAGTTCTGCCAGACATGGTGGCTCATGCCTATAAACTCAGTACTTAGGAGGCTGAGAGAGGAGGATGCCAAGTCCCTCCTCCCAAGGCCAGCCTCAGCAACTTACAGAGACCCTGTTTTGTTTTGTTTTTTTTTTTAAAAAAAAGGACAGGTGTGGTGGTGTTCACTTGTAATACCAGCATTCAGGAGGCGGAGACTGGAGGTTAGTGGTTCATGGACAGCCTCGGGTAATTAGTGAGACTATCTGCAACTTAGTGAGACCCTGTTTCAAAATAAAGAATAAAAACTAGGGCAAGGGGTGTAGATCAGAGGTCTAATGTCCCTGGGTTCCATCCTCAGACCCATAAAAAATAAATAAAAATAAAAATAAATAAAAAATAAGAAGACCTAGGGATGTAGCTAAGAGGAAAAATGTCCCTGGGTTCAATCCACAGTATCCACACCAAAAAAATCATAAACCCTGCTAGTTTTCTGCATTATAGCTAGAGGATTCTGATTCACTAATAGTAGGGAAGTATGTCTGAATTTGGAATCATATTGTCATATAATCATATTGAGTGCTCACATAAGCCAGATGTTGGTGAGCAGGTGTTTACTTAGTGAATCCTGAAGAAATAGTTATTTAGAAAATGATGATTCTGACTTAAATACCAGAAAGACCAGAACAACTGCATTATCATGTAAGGACTCCCCACCTTAATCTCTAATTTTTTTATTAATAGAAGACAATTTACCCTTTCCATTGTGGGCTGTGGGCCATGAGGAGTGCAGTGTGTGGAGAGTGACCAATATGACATTGTTCCGAATGAATTTCTTTTGAGGTTAAAGGTGAATACAAAATATATTTCAATTTACTGATTGGCTATGAAATTTTATTACATTGGCAAGTCACAAAATAGCTATATTTTCAAATATAAAATATTTTTTCTAAAATAAAATGGCTAAATTTATTTATAATATTTATAAACACTAAAACACATGATATTTTCTTTATATCTATTATCTGGCTTTAAAAACATAAACAAAGTGGTTATTACTGTTATATTCTCATTACTTGATCCTGTTTGTGGTTACATCTATCTCAAATGTCCTATCTACTATTTTTTGGAAAAATATACAACATATTATCATTTTTTAAACAAGAAATTGACTTTTTAACTGATTTTTTTCTGTAGTTATGTGTTGTAGAATTAATAAAATACTAAGATAGATAACAGAGAATAAATTTCCTTAAATATATTCTCAATTTTAAATTTGCATATTGAAAAATTTTACTGTGTATCTAAATATTTTTGAAAACATTATATATTTTCCTCCTCATTGGAGTTTATTCATTTGATAAAAATTTCCATAAGAAGCTGGGCGTGATGGCGTACTGTTTTAATCTCAGTACTTGGTAGGTTGAGACAGGAGGATTGAAGTTTTGTGGACAGCCTCAGCTACTTAGTGAGGCCCTTTGCAACTTAGTGAGACCCTATTTCAAAATAAGAGTAAAAAAATAGGGCTGGGGGGTGTAGCTCGAAGATAGAATGCCACTGGGTTCAATCCTTGGTACCTCTAAAAAATTCCATAAGGAATATTATTAGAAAATGATTACTTTATTTCACCAAATATACAGAAAAATCATAGCACTTCTTAATTTTATTGTACTTAAAAGATAACATAAATCCATCCTACTAAACATAAAATTTTCATTAAAACAGTCCTCTTCAGATTTTAAATACTCAGGGCATAACTATTTGATATAAAAATTAAATATTGGACTCTTATTGTACATTTTATTTGGTTCTCCCCTTGAAATTGTAAAACAAATTCAAAGTTTTGTTTGTAGGGTAACAATTGGCTAAAAGCTTTGATTGATGATGTTTTTGTTTTAGGTTTCATTTATTAAATACTGTGGTAAAAATTGTACTTGATTTTAAAATTATGCAAACAGTATTTAAATAGTGTATTTTATTTTATTTTTTTATTTTTTTTTTGGTTTTTTTTTAGCAGTTTGCTATTTATTTATTTATTTATTTATTTATTTATTTATTTATTTATTTCTGTACCGGGGATGGAACCCAGGGGCATTTTACCTCCGAGCTACACCCCCAGTCCTATTTTTTAGTCTTTTTATTTATTTATTTTTTATTGGTGCACTGTATTCATACATCATATTAGGATACATACTTTTGTAGACATACATGCACACTTTTCCCAGTCAGCCCCCACCCAATCCCCACCCCATTCTCTCCCTATCCCTCCCTCCCATGCTTGGCTTAGTAGTTGACATCTAGTATTATGGAAATTTATCTAAAATTAAAAATGATAATCTCACATAACAGTTTCATTTGTCTGATACCAAGCTTTTGATGACTTAAAGATAACAGTTCAATATTTCTTTTTGCTTTCTTTCTTACCAGAGAATATTTTTTCTAATTTTTAGGTGAAACTATCATATATTTATATATTTATTTTTCAGAAAAAATCTATCCTAATATGGAATATGGACTCTAGGTACCCAAAACGATCTTGAAAAAGAACAAAGCTAGAAGATATATATTTTCTGATTTCAAACCATATAAAGCTACAATAATTGAAACAGTGTAGTACTATTCTAAAGGCAGATATATAAACCATTGGAGTTAAATAAAAGCCTAGAGCTAAATTCTTCCCTATATTGTCAAGTTATTTTTGACAAGGTTTCCACGAACATTTGGCGGTGGAAATATTAATCTTTTAACTAAATATTGTTAAAAATAATAATTACATGGAAAAGAATAAAATTGGACCCTTACCTAATCCCATATACAAATATTAACTCAAAATAGATAATAGACCTAAATATAAATCTTAAGACTATAAACTTTTAGTAGAAAATCTGGGTCATTAAACCTCACAACATTGAAATTGGCAGTGATTTCTTGGTTATGATTTCAATGGCACAGGCAACAGAGGAGTATACAGACTCCCTAAAAAAAAAAAAAAATTGTATATCCAAAGACAATGTAAACAGAGTTAACAGTTACTAATAGAATGGGATAAAATATTTCCAATTGCTATATCTGAAGTTATATTAATATTCCAACTAGAAATCCTAAAAATTAACAACAATAAAGGCAAACAATACCATTTAGAGATAGGTAAAAGACTAACATAAATAATGAATCTCCACAGATAACCAATCTTAGTTGTCTGTTGGATGGAAAATCTTGTTTCTCTCATTTTTCCATCTAATTTGATAGAAAGTTTTGCTGGGTAGGAAATTTTTGGCTGGAAGTTGTTTTCTTTCAGAGTTTGGAATATGTTACTCCAAGCCCTTCTGGCTCTCATGACTTGGTTTGGGAAGTCTGGAGTGATTCTAATTGGTTTGCCTCTGAATGTCACTTGGCCCTTTGCTTTTGTTGCCTTTAAGATTCTCTGCTTGGCTTCCACATTGGTCATTTTGACAATTATGTGGCGTGGGAATCCTCTTCTCCGATCCTGTCTAAAGGGAGTTCTATAAGTTTCCTGGACCTTTGTATCAACCTCTTGCTCTATGTTTGGAAAATTATCTGCTATTACTTCTTTGAAGAGATTGTTGATCCCCTTTGGTTTCACTTTCTTTTCCCTCCTCTATTCCAATTATTCTTAGGTTAGCTCTCTTTAAATGGGCCCATATTTCTTCAATATCAGATTCCTGTTGTCGGATATTTTTTTCTAGATTAGAAACTATGAGTTCATTTTTGGATTGCTCATTTTCTAAGAGCGAGATTCTGTTCTCCATGTGTTCTAATCGGTTGTTTGTGCTTTGAATTGAGGCCTTTACTTCATTAATTGCATCCTTTATCTCTTTTTGGCTCTCTCTGAGTTCTTTTCGAAGCAACTCTATTATTTCTACAGTTATTTTCCTGATTTGATCTTCTAGAAATCTCTGATTTTCTGTTTTATCGGGTTCTGATGTTGTGGGGTTGTGGGCATTAATTGCTCCAGTATTATTCCTCTTTCCCATGATTTCTGATGTTTGTGCCTTCTCTGGGTTCTTCCCTTGGGTCACTATGACTTCCCTTAAGGTGTTCTGGATCTCGAGTCAGTAGTATCTCAGACCCCACTACTCCTTTACTGGGTTTTATCACAGAGTCTCTGACCCAGAGAGTCGATAAGGCTGCTTTAGACTGTTGGGGGTGCCAGGTTGCATGTTCTTCTATGGTGTGATATCTCTGCCACCACCCCTCCCCCACTGGGTCAAGTCCCAGGGAGTACAGTACTGGGATTTCTCCTCTGTGGCCCGCAATTTGACTCACTGTTCTTGAGTACGTAGATGTAGCTGTACTGGCCTCGCTGAATTCGCTGCTGCTGCCGCCGGTGGCAATATGGCGCCGCTGCTACGCCCTCGGCTATGGGGCTGGCGTTTTTCTTCTTGATTTTGATTTCTACTCTGAATCCCTGCAGCGTATGCTGAGCTCGGCCACTGGAAGCTTTAGATTCTCTCTGCGTGGAGAAATCCCGCCTGGCTGTTCCGCAGTGGCTCACCTCGGCTTGCTGTAGCCGTCCCGTGAATTCGCCGGTGCCGCCGGCAGTATGGCGCTGCTGCCGCGTCTGCCGCGTCCTCAGGCGCAAGGCCAGTTATCTCCTCTGTGACTCTGTTCTCATTTCGCTTTCTCTCTGGAGCCTGGTGATTTTTTGTTTCACTGGTGATGGTGTTTTCTGGCTATGAAAGGCGCTGATTTTGTGGTAATGGAGATTTGTTGTTAGCGGGGCTCTTAAGCCCTGCTTTTCTAGGTTGCCATCTTCCCGGAAGTCATCAGCTATTAATTATAATAAAGAATATCAACATACCTGGCCACTACGACTTAAAAAAAAATATCCTATGTATCAAAATGAAGAGTAATTTTGAAAGATGAGGATGTAAAGAAACCATGTAAAAGGAAAACATATCTAATTTGTAGAATACATCAAAATGATAAAAAAAAATTACTGGGAACTAATAGACAAAATGGACAAGAATCAGACACAGAAAAGTCCTAGAAAAGGTATGTCAGTGTAATGTAATGCAAAACTGCTGAAAATAATTACTCTTTGCTGGTGTATCATAGATTGCTAAACCATTTTGGAGAGCAATTTTCATTTCATATATTAATGTAATTCACTTAACTTATGATCTAGCACTCCTGTCCCATGAAATAGAGCTGTGCTGATGTACGGAGGGAGATATGCAAACTTTGTTAGTTGCAGCATTTTCATCTAGAGAGAGGCAAAAGTCACACAATACACACACACACACACACCACAGAAATACACATACACACAGATACGCCCATACCACACACAACACACACACACAGACACACACACAGACACATGCACATGCAAATACATGCACATAATTACAGAAATATACTTAGGAAAAGTTTTCCCTTTTCATGAAATTTTGGGCTCTATTTCTCTATTATAAACACACACACACACACACACACACACACACACACACACACACGGCATCAGAAAGACAAAGAATTAGAATCCATGTTGGTAAATTGCAAGACAAGAGGTGCCATTCAAAAGCATCTCGGCTGGGTTTTCAGGCATCTAGAGAGAGCTAGAGAGAGGTGCAAAATTTGTTGGAGTAGCTATCACCCAGCAAGACTGGGCAGTGCCAGATTTCAGCAGGCTGTTAAGATTTTGGGGAGGGGTGCATTTCTCAGGGCTTTCTTAATGGGCCGCACTTTGGTTTCTTAGGACGATAGTAATAAACTATCACAAGCTTGGCATTTTAAACAATAGATTGGAATTCGTTCACAATTCTAGAGGCTAGAAGCCTGAAATTAGGATATCAGCAGAGCTGATTATGGTCAGGTCTCTGAGGATGAATTCTTTCTGAGCCTCCATTCTAACTTCCAGTGCCTGTAGCAACGTTGGTGCTTTCTACCCTGCAGGAGTGTCACTCCAGCCTCTGGTTCCTTCATTACATTGTTTTGGCCTTGTATAGCATGTCTGTCCCTCTTTTCTTATACTTGAAGTATTGGATTAAGGGCCCACTCTACTAAAGAGTTGCCTGCTCCTAATTAATGTCTTCTTACAATGACCACTGTTCCAAATATGACCATTATTTTGAAGTGTTGGAGGAGAAAACTTCAACGTGTCTTTCTGGGAAACTCAATTAAATCCTTAACAAAAGCTGGATGTGCTGGCACATGTTTGTAATCCCAGGACTTGGGAAGCTGAGACAGGGGGATGAAAGTTTGCAGTCAGCCTCAGCTATTTAGAGAGGCTCTCCGCAAAGTAGTGAGACCCTCTTTCCAAATAAAGAATAAAATATATGGCTGGGTGCATAGCTTGGAGGTAGAATGTCCCTGGGTCTAGTCCCCGTTCCAAACTAACTAACTAAGTAAATAAATTCTTAACAAACTTCTTCCTGCCTGCTTGAAGGATCTTAACCTTGGGGTAAATCTCTCTCTCTCTCTCTCTCTCTCTCTCTCTCTCTCTCTCTCTCTCACACACACACACACACACACACACACACACACACACACATTATTGAATAGGTCTCCAGAAATAATGGTTTCTACAACATCTATTTGAGCAGGTATATCAGTTTTCCAGGGCTGACAGTACAAAGTTCCACTGATAGTGCGGCTTCAAAATAAATGTATAATTTCCCAGTTCTGGAGGAAAGACCCATGAGGCTAAAGTGTCAGCAGGGTTGAATTCATCTGAGGCCCCTTCCTTTGGCCTGCAAATGGCATCTTCACCTGTGTCCTGACAGGTCCTTTGTGCATATTTGCATCCTAATCTTTGTTTATAAGGATGAAAGTCTTATTAGGCTAAGGCCCACCCTAACAAACTCATTTTACCCTAATCACCTTTTTAGAGACCCTGTTTACAAAGTGGAGGCAAAACTCATCCTATTGAGTTAAAGGATTGACGTGGATCACAAATAAAACTTGTAAGAAGAAAATTCTTACCTGTATCAGCAAATATATAATCCTTCTCTATTATCTTTAGGTAAACAATGAAACATTCATAAAGAAGGTTTTTACATTTGTGTAGTGTCCTAAGCTATATTCTGTGCACGCTGAGGCTGAGCTTATACAAAATGCTAAAAGAAAATGTCAAAATCAATCTGAGATAAACCAAACGGCAAGAATGAATGTCAAATAAATGAAGGTATAAGGTCATCGAAAGGAGCTGGATTAGCCTATTTTTGTTTCATGCCTGACATACTCAAACTTCTTTTTCAGTCAAGCAGCCAATGTGGCTGATTTTACACAAAACCAAAGATTCTGTGAGCTGTTTGTACCCCTGAAGAAGGAGGCCAATAAATATGCAGTAGTAATTAGCCCCTAAGGTGAGCTTGGAAGACCTTGAAATACCACTCTTTTAAATATTCATTCTACTAAAAAGTCGATTTCTGTATAACACTCTGTTTATTGCTTCAGAAGTGGCATTCCCTCTTCCAAATAAGAGAGGTTGCACAAGGAGGTCAAAAACAAAATGAGAGCTTGGTCATGCGTCCTGGCACCTATAAGTTTATATTCATTCACAGAAGCAAACTAATCAACTGGTCAATAGAACAGTCAACTAGTCAAAAATCCAACAAGCATACATCTTCATTAAGACTCATCTTTGAGTAAAGTCTGAGGTCAGAATTCTCCTAAAGCATGTATTTAAGTGTATGTACCTGCTTTACAGAGAGGTCCACCTGACTTTTATAGCCCAGGGACGATGAGGTGTTATTCTAATTCCCCACCAAAATACTTTCTTTGACTAGGCAATAAGCACAAAAGTTTTATTTGCTCATCTGTACTTTCTCCTTGTAGGGCATGGTGGCACACGCTTGTAATTTCAGCATTGGAGAGGCTGAGACAGGAGAATCGCAGTTCTAGGACAGCCTCAGCTACATAGCGAGGCCCTTTGCAACTCAGTGAGACTCTGTTTTAAAATAAAGAATAAAAAAATATGGCTGGAGGTGTAGCTTAGAGGTAGAATGCCCTGGTTTTCATCCCCAGTACCCCATATATCTATATATTTAGTTTTTTCTTTTTCATCTAGAATTCTTCCTATGACCCATTTTCTTCCTACCATCTGGTTATCCTTTAAGATTTAGGGCTACAATGTACCAATAAAAAATTAAAAACAATAAAAGTTTTGCCCACTCCTAATTGCAATGACATTTAGAGTATTACTCATAAAAGGGTATATGTATCAGTCGAGTTTGTATTCAACGCCTCTATTTTAAGAGGGAAGAGGCTCAAGTCCAGTAGGATAAAATGCTTTTCCCAAGATCACACTACTTCCTAAATGGCAGACCTGAAGCTATGCTATGGAGGAAAATAAACTTCAAAATTACCTCAAGAAGAATCACTGCGTGATTTTCCCTAGCAGGTCTCCAATAGAATGCGGATTTAATAATGACTTGCAGTTGCCATCGCTGAATGACTAAAACACATTATATGAGCAAATAATTAAAGGAAAATCCAATCCACCCAAGTTAGATTTAATGATCCGATTCTCTATTTCCTGCCAGGGAAAAGGTGAGAGTTCAGAGATAAAAGTAAGTATAGTAGTATAGTTTATATTTCATGTGGGAAAACCTTAGTTAATTTGAGGAAGGGAGAAAAAAAGAAAAAAATCCTGTAATTAACCTTCTTTTGTGTGTGTGGTACTAGAGATGGAACCCAGGGATATTCTACCTCCAAGCTACATACCCAGTCTCACGAAGTTGTAGAGGGCCTCACAAATAGCTGAGTCTGGCTGTGAACCTGCAATCCTTCCTGTCTTAGCCTCCCAGGTACTGGGATTACAGGAGTGAGCTACCACTCCTCGCTGCTCTTCATTTTACTTCAAAAAATGCAGTGCATCTCCCTGAAAGCTTTCAAACTCCTACACATGGACTCAAATGACATTTCTTTAGCAGATTTTTTTCTCATTCATTCATTCTCATATACTTTAATTTTTACCAAACTAAAATTTCACATTACTTTTTACCTCTGAAACTTTATCTGTGAATATCCTTTTATTTTTCATTTGTTTCTCTTTACAGCAAAATCACTCCATGTGGCGAGTGTCCTTTCTGTACCAGTCACTTGGCTTTATCTTTTTAGGGTTTACCATTTTCTAATCACACAATCTAAGGGAAAATCAGAATCCTTGACAATATATTAAACTCTGCTTTAATGATGGCTGCTTTGATGGCAAAGATGATATTGTTGCAAGAGTGTACTGTAAATACTTGGTGGCAGAGAGGGGAAACAGTAACCATGGTAACCCTTTCTGGACCACTGCAGAAGTCCTTCTCCAGGCCTTGGACCTTGTGGACCTGCACCAGAGGCCTGCTGTTCTTGGTTTCTGTGTTAGCTTCCCGACTCCACACATATGTCCCCTGCCTTACCAGAATCTCTTATCACCAGTTTCTAAATGCCCTTGGAGAGTTCTTAGACACAGGAGAAACAAACACGTCACTTGCATTTGCAAGTGTCAGAAAGCCAGTTCTAAAGGGTATAACAAAAAACGGGTAATTTTAGCTCATGTGTACAAAAATTCCTCATAGTTGTCTAACTTCTAATATCACTGTATCCAACAGCTTGAAAGACTTCACCAGAAAAAACTGTGTATTTGAAAAAAAATATATAGGAATTTCGGGCCTAATCATACTCTCGAAAGCAAGCAGTTTTGGGTGATAAGCAATTAAGAGGAAGCTGGCAGTTCTAGATGAGAACAACAAGCAAACAGTTTACAAGATTCAAGAAGACAAAGAAATAGGCAAAAAGAGCACTGAGAGTAGGAGGACTCTCATAATAAACCTCTAATACTGGCCTCAGAAATAACCTCTGTGAAAGACCTGAAATTAATTGGATCAGACGGCGGAGCAATTGATGCCTCAGGACCTTGTCAGAAAGAGTAGAGCACATAGTTAGCAATTAGTGATGACTAGCAGTTGTCCGTGATAACAACAGAGGCGGGTAGCAGAAGGATTGGGAGAAGAAAGCATCCAGAAAACCAAGGCTAAGGCCTCCGTCATTTCAGGATAACTGAGCACATCCTCAAACCTGCATCACTTTCGGCTTGACAGAGGAAACCTCACACAGCCAGGGAAAGACACTTCACAAAAAATAGTTCATGCAAGTCACTAATATAACAAGCATATAAACAAAAAGAAGCAAAATATGCAAAAAGGAACAGGGAACGACATAAGACATTCTGACCAAAGACAAGAACAAAATAGGAGACAGAAATTTCCAGTAAGGGTGTTTATCAAACAATTATAATACAGACTTCAAAGTTATTATTAATGTGTGCAAAAAGCATAAAATGAGCTATGATTAGAGTATGAAGATAATGTGCTTGACGTGGGGATGTACACCTATAATATCAGCATTTGGAGGCTAAGATAGGAGGATTACATTTGAGGCCAGCTTCAGCTATATAGTGGGACGCTCAGCAACTTACCAAGACACTGTTTCAAAACAAAAACATAAAAAATATAAAAGGTCTGGGGTAAGGGAGCTGTGAGGTATAATGCCCTTGGGCTTAATCCATCCCCTGTATTATTGAAAAAAGATAATGTTTCATCAAAGTGACACCATCAAAAATAACAAATATGCCATAAGTAAGAATCCAAACAATATTTTTATATTGGAAAATAAAAATGACTGAAGTAAAAATTGTAGTACAGTGTTTCAAAGGCATTTGAGCTAGAAAAATAAAGCTTAAAGATAGATAAATAGAGATTATTGAATTTGAAGACCAGAGACAAAAAATAAGGAACAAAGCAAAAAAAAATGTCTTCAGATAAATATGGAACATACTTAAGTGTATGCACATAGATGAAATATGGGAACCAAAAAGGAAAGATGAAACAAAAGGAACATAAAAATGTTTCATTGACTACTTCCAAAATGTAGTGAAAAATGTTATTGCATATATATCTAAAATGTTCAACAGACTCCAATATGGAGTAAAAAACAGAGACCCTCAACCAAACACATCCTAGTCAAAATATTGAAATCCAAATAGGATCATGAAATTGTCTAGAGAGACTTATAAGTCTTAGGTGAGGTACAAGAAACCTCAATGAGATTTAATGCTGAATTCTCATGAGAAATGATCCATTCCAGATGATGGAGGATGACACGCTCAGAGTGCTGAGAGAAAATATGTCAGGAAATTGTAGCTCATGAATGACATTCCCCTATGAAGAAAATTGATAATAATTCTCAATTAGTGGAACTACCATTATTAAAGAAAATTCTTCTGATGGTAAGTAGGTAACACTAGACATAATTTGAGTCTACAAAAAGCAAAAGAACGCACTGTAAAGGTAATGGTGCAATTTTAAAATGTGTTAACTGCATATTCTCGTTTATATTTTAACTTATTTGAAGAATAAACATGTAAAATAGCATGCATATATTTTGTTATTGAGTAAATAACATATACATCTATAACATATGCATGGTATTAATGTCACATGAGAGGTGGGTAGAAATGAAGCTATATTGGATTAAAAAAACGACACCCAGTAGCAACTCAAACCCATGGGAACAAATGGAAGGAATCAGAGATAGCCAATAGAAGCCGGGTGTGCTGCCACACTCTTGTAATTCCAGTACTTGAGATTGGCTTAAGGCCAATCTCAGCTACTTAGTAAGGCCCTCTGCAACTTAGTGAGACCCTGTCTTCAAATAAAGAATATGACAATGTCAAAAAATGTAAGAGACAGAGCAATAGACAGAGCTATAACACCGTCTATTTGGAGATTTCAATCCCTCGCTTTCAATAATGGAGAGGATGGCCAAAAAATAATAAACAAGGAAAGAAAAGACTTGAACAACATTGGGACATGGTCTTCAACTAACCTAATAGACATCTCTAGAGAGATTGCCTTGCTAGCAGCAGAATATATGTTGTTACTGACTGCACAGGGACATCCTACAGGATAGAGCATATACTAGGTAATCAAACAAAACTCAATGTACTTAAGAGAAGAGCAATTATACAAAGCACAATCTGTAATTACAATGGCATCAAATTATTGAACCAGAGCAGATTTAATTTGTAAAATTCAGAAACCATGTGAAAATTAAAACAAGCACTACTAAGGAGTTAACCAGTTAAATAATTTATTCTACAAAAACTGAAGAGATGCTTTTATTTATTTATATATTTTTAACTGGGTAGCCATATGTAGAAGAGATATTTTAGATGAAAAAATATAACAAAATGTCACAATAAAATTCATGGTATGGTGCTAACATAGCTTTTAGAAGAAAATTTATGACTACATATTTTTACATTTAAAGAAAAAATTCAAAGGAAAAACTTATCTTCCACTGTTAAGAAAGACCTAAAAGGCCCTCAAACTAAATGCAAAATATCAGAGTGTTTGAAATAATAAAATGTTGTGCGGAAATTAATAAAATAATAGGAAAAATAAAAGACATAACAAGATAAAAGATAGATTACCTTCCCAAACATTAGGTAGGTTGATAAAAACACATGAAGAATGAAAAAAGAATAAGCATGACTATTGGTCTTAAGTAAATTAATATTAATAGAGACTGCTATGAACAGTGTATGTGAATAGATATTACATAATATATATGGTGTGGAAATTTTTCTAGAAAGACATAAACTACTGAAACTGATTCAAGAAAGAATAGAATGTCTGTATGTACCTATATCAAGTAATAAGATTGCATTATATTGTATGGACTGTGGATAGAACCCAAGGATGTTCTACCTCTGAGCTATACCCACAGCCACATTTTATTTTTTATTTTGAAACATGGTCTCTCTAAATTGCTGAAGGCCTTGCTAAGTTACTGAGGTTGTTTTAGAAACTAAAAATCTTCCTGTCTCAGCCTCTAAGTACTGGGATTACAGGCATATGCCACCATGCTTGGCTATAAGACTGTGTGTGTGTGTGTGTGTGTGTGTGTGTGTGTGTGTGTGTGTGTGTGTGTGAGATACTGGGGATGGAATGGAACCCAAGGACATTCTACCTATGAGCTCTAACTCCACCCCTATTTTTTATTTGTTATTTTGAAACAGGATCTCAATGAGTTGCAGAGGGACTCACTACACAGCTGAGGCTGTCTGTAAACCATGACTCTCCTGTCTCAGCCTTCCAAATGCTGAGATTACAAGTGTGTCACCACGCCTGGCAGATTGCATTTTTAATTAGTAATCTTTCCACTAAGAAGATGGCAGGCCCAGATTGATTCGCTAGTGAATTCTAACAAATATTTAGGGAAGAATTACTAACCATTCTTCACAAACATTTGCAAAAAGCAGAAGAGGTTATACATTCCAAATTAGCCTATGAGGTCTGTATAGCACTATTACTGAATGCAAAGGCATTACTAAAAAGAAAACTACAGAACATATTCTTTTAAGTAAATAGACAAAAATATACTAATAACCTCCTGGTATACTTCATTATGCAATATATGAATCATTATTCTTCATGATTTAACATTCTCAAGTCTATTCATGTATGATGTCATATCAATAAAATAGAAAAAAAGCAATATGACATTTCATCTCTTAAATAAAATATTTTAATAAAAATGAACCTGCATTCATAATTAAAACACATAAAAGTCCTACAGTTGAGAGGGGACTTTATTTTCCTTATAAAAGACATCAACATAAGTGTCAAATACTGAAGGACTGAATACTTTTATTTTAAAATCAGGAAATATCAAGGACGTACACTTTTCCTACTTTTATTCAATTTTGTACTTTTGATTCTAGGTAGGGCAAAATCTAAAAATTTAAAAAGAGTATTAGAAATATCACTACCACTATGAACTACATTATGATGTGAAACTATAATGCACCAATAAAAATACAAAATTTAAAAAATGTTATAATATAAAATAATAAATATGTAGTTTAGAAAATCAATAATTATGCTATGTGTATTTTTGACAAAATCTTGCTTATAGAAAATTCTAAGGAATGCATTAAAGACTTTCAGAACCAGTAATCAAGCTAGTAAACAAGCTTAATCAAATTTAAAGATATCATATCAATAAATAATTATCAATTATACTTATATAATTTCAGTAAATATTCCAAACATGAAACTTGTACCAGTATTGGGACAAGGCTTCAAAATGTATTAATGTACCAGTATTGAGAAAGATTTTCAATTTTTCAAATATATCTTTGGTAGTAAAGAAGCCAGGAGCTTCAGAGAAAGGGGCTGGACATTAGCAAGACAACAGAGATAGTTTCAGGGCCCTTTTCAGTGTAAAGAAGATTTCCCAAGGAAGTGGAAGGATGCCATAAACCTTCAGGAGATTCTAAACTTCGATAATCATAGGATGCCATAAGTGATAGATGATCGATTAACACATTTTGGGGCTTAGGGAAACAGGACAGACCTGCAGGAAGGAATTCCCCATATCAAAAGATGGGCCCTAGAGGAGGGGGCAGATCTTTGTGGGTTAAAAGACTGGCTATAAGTATACTCTGTGTCCAGAAATCTTTGGTGATTTTGTTCAAAGCACCCCCTCATGTTACCCTAACATGAGGATGTAACTGTCTTCTGTATTTCTATCTTTTTAATAAACTTCTTTAAATTTTCAGCAAGAGTCCAGGCTATTGCATATTTATCCTTAGCACAGGACAAGAACCTGCGGTTTTACGGGAATAGTCTTGGGGAGCCTAACAAAGGTCCCCAGGGACAGTTCTCCCAAACCATACCAGTCCAAAACTGTAGCAAAACTTACAACAATTCATTTTTTAAAAAATTTGTGGAGGCGGGGCATGCTGGACACCCAGAAGAGCTGGGGCCCAGAGTCCTGCAACCCGGGCCCTGGGTGGGATCGCATGGAACACTCCAGACCCCCAGAGAAATCAGGGCCTGGTCACAAGGCCCTGTGTCCTGGGCAGGGGTCAGGCTGGGCACGCCAGACCCCCTGAGAAACCAGGGCCCGGTCGCAAGGCCCTGGGTCCTGGGCAGGGGTCAGGCGGGGCATGCCAGACCCCCGGAAGAGCCGGGGCCCAGAGTCCTGCGAACCGGGCCTTGGGCAGGATCGCGTGGAGCATGCCAGACCCCCAGAGAAACTGGGGTCTGGTCGCAAGGGCCTGGTCCCCAGGCGGGGTTCAGGCAGGGCACGTCGGACCCCTGTAAGAGCTGGGGCCCGGGTCATAGGACTCAGAGCCCTGGGTGGGATCGGGTGGAGCACGCCAGACCCCCGGAGAAACCAGAAACCAGGCCGGTCTCAAGGCCCTGGGCCCCAGGTGGAGGTCAGGCGGCACACGCCAGACCCCAGGAAGAGCCGGGCCTGGGTTGCAGTGCTATGGAATGCCTGATCCCACAACCAGTGCCAGGGTCAGCGAGGCTGGGACGGAGCCTACGTTGAGGCAAGGCAAGTGCTGGGGCCACCGAGGCTGGTATCAGAGCCAGCCGAGGGATTAGGCAGGTGTGGGGGCCAGGGAGGCCAGAATTGGGGCCTCCCATAAGGCAAAGCCGCTGCCTGAGCCAGTGAGGTCTGGATTAGTCCACCAGGTAGCCAGGCCACTCCTGGGGCCGTCAAGCGTGGGATCAGTACTTGCAACGCAGCATGCACAGAGAAATATTGCAGAAGATAAAAACCAGATGCTTCCCCTAATCAGCAATAACTAGGAGGAAAGGGGTAATAGGAGGAGGTCAAGGCATAGAAAGGGCCCTATAGCAAAGCAATTAAGGGGACCAATCAGAGGGTATGGGATAGGGGAAGATGGAGCCTCTTTTAAAACTCAGGAGCTACATAAACAAAGGTATGAAAGTTAATCACCAAACAAGCATGAGGTCGAGGGAGGGGGAGGGAATGGGATGGGGGCTGGATGAGGGCTAATTGGAGGATGTGTGCTGTATATCCTCTCAAGTCTTGTATTCCAATGTGATATATGATTACAATGCACCAATAAAAAAATGTTCATGATGAAAAAAGAAATTTGTGGTACTGGGGATAGAATCCAGGGGCATTCTACTTCTGAGCTATACCCCAAGCCTTATTCTTTATTTTGAAACAGGATCTCAGTTACAAAGGGCTTAACTAAGTAACTGAAGCTGTCCATAAAACAAGATCCTCCTGTCTCAACCTCCCAAATGCTGGAAATTCAATTTAAATAGTACAAAAACCTTAGGGATATAGTTTTTTTAAATGTAAGACTCATATAACTAATATTACAAAATACATTTTTTGGAAATTAAATATTAAAAAAATTATGAGACATACTAATTTCATGAAACAAAACATGTAATACTGTTAGAATGGCAATAGTACTCAAATTATCCTAAACAGTCTCAACACAGACATTATCATTCCTAATAGTCTTCATTGAAGTAATCAACAAATTTATTTGAAAATTCATATGCAGATTAAAGGGATACAAAAACCTAAACCAAATTTATATTAAAGTTGGGGAATTCATACTTTAAGCATTACTTGAAATAAGTAATTTAAATTAATTACTACAAGCATTACTAAAAAGCTATTAACTAAAACTATGTGTTTTTGAAGATCTAAAGTACTGGAATGGAAAATAAAGTCCAAAAAAAAAAAAAAAGAACTAAAACATTTATGATTTTTTTTTTTACCAAGGCTGCCAATACAATTCTTTGAGGAAGAATCTTCTTTACAGTATTTAGCCTTGACAATTAAATATAAACAAGAATAAAGGATAAAATCAGACCATTCTCTCAACATCTTTTTCAAAAATTATCCACAAAATGTCTCATAAATCTGAATATAAGCATTGAAACTATAAAAACTTGTAAAAGAAAACATAAAAGTAGGGTTGGGGGTGTAGTTTAGTGGTGGAACCTTTGCTTGGCATGCATAAATCTTTGGATTTGTTCTCCAACTCAGCAAAAATAAAAATAAAAATAAATAAAGGAAAAAAAATAAAATGTATGAGTAAATATTCACAATATATAATCAAGGCATAGTGATTATATCAATGGCATAAATTACAAAAGAAATAGAGTAACTTAACCTTCACCAAAATGAAACACTTTTGAACTTCTAAGTAGGATAGCATCAAAAAAAGGGAAAAAAATGGCATAATGGAAAGTATTTGAAAGTCAGATATCTGCTAAAGAATATCTGACTAGAATATATAAAACCAAATAAATAAATAAACAAATAAATAAACAAGCCCAATTAATTATGACAAAGAATCCTAATAGACCTTTTATCAAACAAGATATACAAATCTCCCCCAAAATATGTAAAAAGTTCTCAAAAATCATTTATTATTGGGGAAAAATAAATGAAAACATGATAAAATACCATTTCAAATAAACTAGGATGATGATTTTTAAAATTTTTAATTGGTGCATTGTAGTCATACATCTTAATGGGGTACAAGATGGTAGAAGCCCACATGCACACATCACTCATTTAGACCTTCCCCGATTCCCACCCCATTCCCTCCTCCCTCTCTCCTTCTCATGTTTGGTTTATGTATCAATATCAGGAAATGTTTTTAATTTTAAAATATATCTTTGGTAGTGAAGAAAGCCAGGAGCTTTGGGAAAGAGTTGCAGATTTCTAGGTACCATGGGTAATTAGCAAGGGAATAGAAGAAACCCAAGAGCCTAGGGCCTTTCTTTTTACATTTCTAAAGAGAGGCAAACTTTCTCAAGGATGTGAGGAAATCCCAGATTCCAGATAAGCAGCTTAACACATTTTTGGAGTGTAACAAAAGGTGTGGGGGGTCTGTGCCTGAGACAGAGCTGATCCTCCCTCCTAAAACTGGAGGATCTGGTTGGGTTAGCAATATGGCATGATATCTACATATCAAATGACCTGCCTCAGATTTGGTTAGGTTGGTTATAAACATACAAAGATACGCAGTGTCCAGCAATCGTCTGTGAATTTATTCGAATCACCCCTCCCATGCCACTCCCGAATGGCATGGGTCTGCAACTGCCTTCTGCATTTCTATATTTTAAATAAATTATTTTAAATCGTGAGCCAAAGTCTGGGCTATTCTATATTTATCCTTTGCTCAGGAGAAGAACCTGTGGTTTTATGGGAATTGTTCCTGGGAGTCTAACAAAGGTCCCCAGGGACAGTTTCCCCAAATGGTAACCCTCACCCCAAACCATAACATCTTAAAACATAACAGTTTAGTGATTGATTTTGATATGCTTGTGAATGTACATCATGTGCATTAGGGAATTTCCTCTCCCCCTCACATCCTCCCCCTTAGTTAAGTTACCTTATTTGCTCATATATGGTTTCTTTTTTCTAGAGTTTCTCCTATGACCCTTTTTTCTCCTAGCATCCACATATTAGGAAGAGCATAGAATGGTGATTTAATAAATAAAAAAACAAATGAGACAAAAGCTATTGTTGGGGAGGATATGCAGTTATTTTGCATCTCCCTGATGACTAATGATGAACATCTTTTCATGTATCTATTGGCCATTTGTAACTCTTCTTTTGTGAAATGTCTATTCAATTCAGTTGCCCATTTCTTAATTAGGTTGTTTGTTTTGCTAATGTAGAGTCTTTTGAGCTCTTTGTATAGTCTGGATATTAGCCCCCTAACAGAATGGTGGCTGGTTAAGATCTTCTCTCATTCTGTAGGCTTCCTCTTTAGGTTCTTGATGGTTTCCTTTGATGAGAAGAAACTTAGTTTGATGCCATCCCACTTCTTAATTCTTGCTTTAATTTCCTGTGCTTTGGAGGTCTTGTTGAGAATGTTACTGCCTGTGCCTATATGTTGGAGTGTTGAGCCTATGCCCTCCTCTAATAGCTTCACAGTCTCTGGTCTAATTTCTAAGTCTTTGATCCATCTCAAGTTGATTCCTGTGCATGGTGAGAGGTAAGGATTTAGTTCCATCTTTCTACACATGGATAGACAGTTCTTCCAGCACCATTTGTTGAAAAGGCTGTCTTTTCTCCAGCATGTGAGTTTGGCCCCTTTTGTCAAAGATTGACTATAGGTCTTTGGAGGTGATGAAAAGTTCTCAAACAGATTATAGTAATGTTTATACATAGTCTGTGAATAAACTAAAAACAACTGAATGGTATAGTTTGAATAGATGGATTATATGTAAATTATATCCCCAAAAGGCTATTATATGTTCTTACCTCAGGAGCCACCCACCCCCATGAGTTGAGTTTCCAGAAAAGAGGCCCTGGGCTGACTGATTAATGTACCATCCACCTCAGATGCACCTGGTCATTTACCTGGGACCTGTCCCCTCCTGGTGCCCACTGGCCAATCAGTGAAAGGGATATCCCCCACCGACCTCAAGCCAATTACCTGGCCGTACAACCCTCTCTTATGGGATCCTATTAGCCCCAAATATGTAACCCCAAGCCGCTATATAATCCAGACCTCGGCATGCGCTTTCTCTCTTTTCTTTCGCTCCCTTCGTCCATACCAGCTCCCTCCCTAATAAATCTCTTGGCTATA
The DNA here is from genome assembly GCF_963383645.1 of Muscardinus avellanarius. Lineage (NCBI taxonomy): Eukaryota > Metazoa > Chordata > Mammalia > Rodentia > Gliridae > Muscardinus > Muscardinus avellanarius. Next base: position 131,977,373 of record NC_137791.1, on the reverse strand, counting down.
AGGTGGTCTCTGGTGTGGTGAAACTTTGTCCTTTCACATACACATGTATAAATAGAAGTATGATGTATAAGGTTTTTAATTGCATAGACCTCAGAGTGGATGGGCTCAGTCTGAACTCTGAACCTGCAGATTCTTAGCTATATAATTTTTAGATTATGACAGCTCAATGTGATGTATCTCATACAGTTGGAAATATGTGATGGAACTGCTTTGCATATTAAATTGGGTAAATCCTGGTAAAGCACTTAGGATAATGATCAGCAGAAAATTTCTATAAAGAGCTAGATAGTCAGTATTGTAGGTTTCATGGATGATGTGGTCTGTGTTATCACTACTGAACTCATTTTTTTACTGCAAAAATAGCATATTAAATATAAACAGGCACAAGCATGTTCTGGTAAAATTTTACTTAGAAAATAGGCAGTAGTCTGCATTTAGCCAGAGCCCATTAACTCTCTGCTGCTTTAGAACAGAATCCAGCATTTGGTCAATGCTTCTAATATAAATTTAGTTACTACTTGCTATATTCTCTGCAATCCAAACATAATCCTGCTACCATGGGGATCTGGACTTTCCCCAGTTCTAGCTACGTTATAAAGCTCCTCTTTTACTACTTTATTAATATACTAGATGGAGAATCAAGCTCAGAGAAATACCAAGATACTGAACTGGCTACAAATCCTGGATTTTGAAACAGAAATGTGTCTTAAATCAAATAGGTAGAGGTGATTCCCAAGGCCAGAGCAAGACAACACACTGCTTTGGTGCTGAATGACCTTGGAAAATGAAGTACTGATCCTTAAATCATCTACACTGATGCATGGGAAAAATATCACAGAGCCTAAACACAAGCTAAAAGAATGAGTCAAGACTCAGAGGTAGCTCAGATGTAGAGAGCTGGCCTAGCCTGCAGAGGGGCCCCGTGTTCAATGCCTAACACCACAGAATGAAGGGAATACAATGGAATAGAACAGAATAAGAATAGAATAGAATAGAATAGAATAGAATAGAATAGAATAGAATAGAAATTAAAGTGGAACCAGAGTTATGGATAAGCAAAAAGCAAGGTTCTGGTAACTTTAAGAAGGCAAGAAACTGTGGGAACTCAGGCCTTAGTGGGTGTTATATTTCTATCTACCTATTTTTAAAACAAAAAATCTTGAAATATTTAACCCAGTTAAAGACTCTTGCCTCTAGACTACTGCCTCTTACCACAATTCCTTTTAAATTTAAGTTCTGGTTTTCTTCTCAAGGCTAAATTTCACACCACATCACTAATGCTATTGCAAAACTTTGCATTCTTCCCAGTCATAAAAGCATTAGCCTACATATTTTTTTTTATTCAAGCCTGAGGCTTTGGCTGGATGGTTCTTCTCTCAGAAGTATGTGGGGAATGTCAGGTCATGAAACTTGGGCAATACCTTGAGATTGTTTTGGTAGTATCTTTTATCACTTCTCTGTCACCATTTTTTTTTCCCAATCTTGGTCCACAGACCTCTGCCGTCATCTATATTTAGGGAATAGGGTGGGTATTGAAGAAAGATGAAATGAGTTATGTGTGCACGTATACCTCTACCATCTTGTACTCCATTAAGATATATGACAACAATATGCCAATAAAATAGTTATCCTTTCTTTTGAAGCTTATAACACATACTTTCACATATGGGGAGAGTTTTAATACATGTATTTGTTAGGAAAACAGACCAAAAATGAGTGTCCCACAGACTGAGAAAAAAATGATATGGTTCTAATTCCCAATTTATTTCCAAAAGAAATATTTAAGGTTAAACAGAAAAGTAAGAATGCATATAATATTTTTAACCACTTTCTGTATACAAAGTGAGATTATTGTCTCAAATAATACTTTAGCAATATTTGAAGTATTAAAACCAATTGTACTAACATGTGACAATAGGGAGGAGAGGAGACAGTGGATGTGGAGGGGAATATAATGAAAGCTATGCCCATGTATGCTTTTTATTAAATTAAATCATCTCATTATAACATGTAAGTGCAATGTGCTAATAAATAACTTAAATAAAGATTACTGTCTGAGAAGCTAAGTCATTTTAATTACAAATCAATAAATTAAAGATGTAGTACCATTTTCTTTTTAATTTTTATTGATGCATTATAATCATACATCTTAATGGGTAACAAAATGGTAGAGGCATCCATGTACACATCACTCATTTAACCCTTTCTCAGTTTCTACCCCTCTCCCTTCCCTCCTTCTCATGATTGACTTACTGATTGGCTTTGATGTGTTTATGAATGTATATCACGTACATTGCAAAATTTTTCTCTTCCCCCTTCATATCCCTCAGTTAGGTCACCTTATTTTCTCATTTATGGTTTCTCTCTTTCTATCTAGAGTTTCTCCTATGATCCTTTTTTCTTCCTAGCTTCCAAATATTAGGGAGACCATCTTCTTTTTTACTTTTTGTGACTGACTAATCTCACTTAGCATAATGTTCTCCACTTGCATTCATTTTCCTACAAATAACATAATTTTGTTCTTTTTTATGGCTGAGTAAAATGCCATTGTATAGGTTGAGTGCAATATCTTACGTATTTATACATACATTCAAGGGTAGATTATTTTAGATTAACTCTTTCTCTTTCAAATGGGAAAATTCAGAAAAGGGAGGTGAACCACTGCTTTATTGTTCAGAATATGACCAGGCTAGAACTAATAGGATTTTAAATCCATCTTGATATTAGTGTCTTTCAGGCTTATCCAGAAATTTGACACTAAAATATTTGTCTTATACTACCTTAGATAACACAGATATTTTGAGAAGGAAAATAGGGTGGATCCATTGAGGTATACTTGGATAATTTATCAAGCACATTAAGGCAGGTATGTCTGCAAATATACAGGACTTGGGAATATACTCTTGAATAGAAAAGCCATTGCACATATGCCCTTACAAAGGAGCTACATTATTCACTTTTTCAGGATCGTAACAAAATTATTTTCAAAGAAAATGAAAATCTGTTGGGGGAGGGTTTGACTGATCTTTCTAAAGTTTATGACTGCATAATGTTGTTCCTTCTTACCTTAGTATTATTCTTTCATAATGTATAATAATGTATACAGACAACAATAGGCAATATTACCTGTTATACAAAATTTTCTATTGTCCTGGAGGTGACAGGAGGACTAGAGTACTGAGGTAGGCAGAGCTGTGAAGTACTTCGAGAGCATAACTATAAAAAGAAAGAAGAAAACTAAATAAAATAAGGATCTGCTTTCCCTAGGAAGAAATAGCTTTGTGTTGGGCTGTTTGCTTGGCAAACAGACTAAAGGTTGAAATTCATGCCCCCACACACTAAAACCTAGGGTCTCACTGTCTTGGAAAATCATGATGACTCTGTATAATGCCATTGGTTGTACATATTTTATTCCAGTTTCTTCTGAGCATGTCCATAAAACCTCCACTGAACTCCTAAAGAGGGAGCTGACAAGATATGCTTCCCATGATTGCATGGCTGTGCCTTTTTTCTGTTCCCCTGTGGTGCTACTTATACTATGTACCTACCACACAACTGCACACGTCTAGACACCCTGCTGTTTCTCCACTCAATGGCCTCCATTCCTCCCTAACCTAGGAACACAAAGAAATACACTTATGCATACTAAATCTTCTGCCTACTCACACACCACAAATGCTCACAACCTCATTCCTTCCTAAGAACACATATACACATAAACACACACATAAACTCATACTTGCTCAAAGCCTACCTTTTATTTTATGAGTCTTTGATGCTGCTTTGAGTGTGAAATATCCTTTCTTCCTCACACACTTGAAGTTTATTACATTCCTATTAAAGTTTGAATTTGTTGGCTTTGTTCTTTCCTTATAATATATATATATATATATATATATATATATATATATATATATATATATATTTGGAGGCAGAAATACATGTGTTTAATCTCACTATAGAACTTAACTAAACCTATTCATCCCAAACTATCATGTTATGGGCTAAGCTCTGTGCACCCCCAAATTAATATATTAAATTCTTAAATCTTTGTACCTTAGAATGTGGCCATATTTAGAGATGGGGGAAGGAGTCAGGTGGATGCTTACCAAGTACCGTGTGCATATATGATAGGGATCACTTGGAATTACATGATGTGAGATTACAATGCACCAATAAAAATAATTTTAAAAAAGAAGCAATTAAAATGAGATCAAGTGGGTGGGATCTAATCCAATATAACCATACTGTAACAGGAAGAGATTAAGACACAGACTCATAAACAAGGAAGACATTGAAAGGATGTAGAGAGAAGGTGGCCATTTAAAAGGCATGTACAGAGGCTTCAGAAGAAACCAAAGCTGCCCACAATGAGATCTCTAGCATATATTCCAAGGAAATTTGATAAAATGGATTCATGTTACTTAAGCCATTTAATCTTTGGTCTTTTGATAGGACAGCCTGGGCAAACAAAAACAGTAACTAATACCTGAATGAGGCTCCTCCTTCATCTTATGCCACCCTAAAAAGAATGGAGTAATGCTTCTCAAATGGTATTACCATAATTGCTTGCTTTTAACATCTTGCTTGATTTTTAAGTGTCTGAACAAAGCCATATTTGTAATCTGAGTTTGCAGATCAGGAACTGAGGCTTAAAAGAATTCCATTACTTATTGGGGGCCTTAAAGCTAGTAGTTTGTGGAAATGAGAGCACAATAAGTTTATTTTTAACTTCTAAACTCATATTCTCTCTCCAACAGTAATTTGTCATAATTAATCATTTGACAGAGCCACATGTGGTCAAGTGAAATTTACAACCAAGTTAGCCTAGTTTATAAATATAGCTGTTTTTATTTTGCTGCATAATGAAAGAATCCTTAGAATTAAACAATTCACAGTAATGTCTCTAATGAATAGTACAGCTATACCTATTGTGTTCTTGACCCAACATTAAGAATAGATGAAAATGATGTACTGATTGCATATTTATCTTTACGTAATTGCAATGCACACAAATTTCCACTAGTTCTCTTTTTTCTTATTTCTTTATTCTCTTTGTCTTTCTGTCCAATTTTATTTTCTGATGCTTGTAAATCTATATGCTTTTTTCTGACTTTCTTTTCTTTAAAATCAAAACTATTATCACACAACAAGAAGGTAGGTAGAAATAAAAGTATACTCTACTCTTTTTTTCTTTCCATAAAGGTCACAAATTGATGCAAATACACAACTAGATGGCACAAAACAAATTCATCTGAATATAACTCGTGCAAAAAAAGATCCTGTTTTTAATTAAAGCTGGTCATCTATTGGAAAATTTAAAGAAAAAAATGTGACAAAGAAATAAAATTCTCGTGAATGATTAATCAAATGCATGTTTGGAGATTTATGGTTTCTGGGACTTTATTAAAATAATCCTCTTTAGAGGGCTCAAACATTTTTTAAACTACTTTATTAATTGAGTGCAAACCTGATTCCCTGAAAACCATTAGTTTTTAATTCTGACTTTGAGAGTTGCAGGAAACAAGTGCTAAAACTCTTTCACATATAATCACTCATGTATACTGACAATAAAACATATGAATGCATTGCTTTAGCCTACTTTTCCATACTTGTGAACAAAATACCTGGTGTAAACCATATAGAGGAGGGAAAGTATATTTGTCTTAAGGTTTCATAGGTACTGTCCTCAGTCTTCTGGCTTCAAGGCCAACATCCTGATGGCACTTGTGTGACAGAGCAAAGCTGAGTTCAACTCTATGGTGACCAGAAGCAGCAGAGAGAGAGAAAGAGAGAGAGAGAGAGAGAGAGAGAGAGAGAGAGAGAGAGAGAGAGAGAACACTAAATGGACAGGGTCATATATAGTTTACAAATGCCTCCTTCAGTTACTCCCCACTTGCCTAAATTACTACCCAAGCAGTCTATTTAAATTATTAATCCACCTGGAGTGATGGTATATACCTATAATCCCAGTACTTGGGAAGCTGAGACGGGAGGATTACAGGTTCAAGGACATTTTCAGCAGCATAGTGAGACTCTCAACAACCTAGCAAGACCCTATTTCAAAACAACACCAAGAAAAGCATGATGAGAGCTGGGGGTGTAGGTTGTAGGTAGAATGCCAGAATGCCTCTGGGTTTAATTCCCAGTATTACAAAGATAAAAATGCATCATTTTCTTTGCTGTACTCGTGTGTGTGTGTGTGTGTGTGTGTGTGTGTGTGTGTGTGTGTGTGCTTTTATTGGTGCATTATAGTCTCACGTCATAATGTAAATCGGGGTGTCAATGACATGCATACACACTCTCTTGCTGGCCCTCACCCCATATTCCCCTCTCCCAATACAGTGTACCCAGATTGACAATGGAAAACTTGTGGGGAAAAAAGCATCTTGTCAAGCAGGGTGGCACAAATCTGTAATCTTAGTACTTGAGAGGCTGAGACAGAAGAATCACAGGTTCACAGCCAACCTCAGATACTTAGTGAAGCCCTCTGCAACTTAGTAAGTCCTTGTTTCAAATAAAGAATAAAAAACAGAGCCAGGGAATGCTTCTATATTCAATACCCAGAACTGCAAAAAAGCATCTATTCATTTATTAAAGCTCACTTAAAATATCATATAATAAGCAATAAAATACAAACGCATGGGCCTTGGAATTAGATAGGATTTAAGTTTGTACTTTCTAGACGTAAAATGTTCAGCAAATTATCTTCTCAAAAAGTCCATTTCTGTATTAGTCAACATTATCTAGAGAAACAGAATGGATAAAACAGGCACATGCTCACATATACACCTAATATGAGATTTATTACAAGGAATTGGCCTTGACATCACATGAGTATGGAGACAAAGTCCCATGACCTGCAAACTGGAGACAAAAGAAAGCCCATGGTATGATTTAGCCTGAGTCTGAAGGCCTGAAAATAAAGGGAGCCCATTGTGCAAATAGAATTCTGAAGGCAGAAAAGATAAGATGAAATGTCCTATCTCAGTAGTAAGGAGAAAGAAAGGGACATGTTCTTTTTCTGCCTCTATTCTATTAAGGCCTTTCAAGACACTATACAGCACTCATTCACATTGGGTAGGACCATCTACTTTACTGAATCCACTGATTTACTGATCTTTTCTGCAAACCTCCTCAGACACATCCAGATGTCTTGGCATACACTGATCCACTCAAGTTGACACATAAAATTAACTATGATAAATCTTATAGCTCAGGTTCATGCCTCCTTATTTTCTCTACAGAAAATCTCCCCTTAGAAATTTCCCATTTGACGATGTCTTTAAATAGCATTAATAGACTCAAACCCTAAGTAGGACAATAAGGCAAAAATTTCGAGTTGCAAATATACGTACACCACTGACTACTCATCATCTTCAGTTTTATTTTTTTTATTTTTTTAAATTTTTATTAATTTATTTTTAAAATTGGTGCATTGTAGTCATATATCAATCACATTGGAGTACAAGACTTGAGAGGATATACAAGCACACATCATCAAATTAGCCCTCCTCCAGCCCCCATCCCATTCCCTCCCCCTCCCTCCATCCCACTCTTCTTTGGTGATTTACTTTGATACATTTGTTTATGTACCTCCTGCGTTTTAAAGAGGCTCCGTCCTCCAGTATTACATACCCTCTAATTGGTCACATTAGTTGCTTCACTATAGGGCCCTTTCTATAGCTCAACCTCTTCCTGTTGCCCTTTTCCTCCTAGTTATTGCTGATTAAGAGAAGCGTCTTATTTATATTTTCTGCGATATTTCTCTGTGCATGCTGCGTTGCAAGTACCGATTCCACTCTTGATGGTCCCAGTAGTGGCCTGGCTACTCAGTGGACTGATCCAGACCTTGCTGGCTCAAGCAGCGGCCTTGCCTCATGGGAGGCCCCAGTTCTGGTCTCGCTGGCCCCTGCACCGGTCTAACCCCTAAGCTGGCTTTGGTCCCGGCCTTGGAGGCCGCAGGAGTGAACTTGCCTCACGCCAGGCTCCGATACTGGCCATTGGCCCCTGCACCAGTCTAACCCCTTGGCAGGATTCCAATCCCAGCCTCTGAAGCCCCAGCACCGGCCTAGCCTGACGGCAGGCTCCAATGCCGGCCTCGTTGGCCCCAGCACCGGCCTAACCCCTCGGCAGGTTCCATTCCCGGGTTAGGATGCCCCAGCACTGGCCATGTCTCACGGCAGGCTCCGATGCCGGCCTCGCTGGCCCCAGCACCGGCCTAACCCCTCGGCAGGCTCTTATCCTGGCCTCGAGGCGACAGTACCGGCCTTGCCTCAAGGTAGGCTCCGATGCCGGCCTCACTGGCCCCAGCACCGACCTAACCCCTCGGCAGGCTCCGATTCCGGCCTCGGAGGCCCCAGCACTGGTCATGCCTCAAGGCAGGCTCCGATGCCGGCCTCGCTGGCCCCAGCACTGGCCTAACCCCTCGGCAGGCTCTTATCCTGACCTCGGAGGCCCCGGTACTGGCCTTGTCTCATGGCAGGCTCTGATGCCAGCCTCGCTGGCCCCAGCACCGGCCTAACCCCTCAGCAGGCTCCGGTCCTGTCCTCGGGGGCCCCAGCACTGGCCTTGCCTCACGGCAGGCTCCGATGCCTGGCCTCGCTGACCCCAGCACCGGCCTAACCCCTCAGCAAGTTCCGGACCCGACCTCGAAGGCCCTAGCACAAGCCTTGCCTCATGGCAGGCTCCAATGCCGGCCTCGCTGACCCCAGCATCGGTCTAACCCCTCTGCAGGTTCCAATCCCGGCCACGGAGGCCTCAGTAGTGGCCTTGCCTCACAGCAAGCTCCGATGTTGGCCACTGGCCCCAGCGCCCGCCTAACCCCTCAGCAGGTTCCGATCACTGTCTCTATTATTTCAAAGGTTCCAGGTGTAATGTAGCAGATCTCTGCCTCCCCTGAGTGTTGGCCACTGGCATTGCCACTGCCTCCACCGTTTCAAATCCTTCCCAGGCTCTTTTTCCACTCTGAATGTTGTCCAGTGTTCCTAAGCATGCGTGATGGTAGCATTCGACATTTGGTGTAATTTCTTCAAAAAAATAAAGTTGGTAAGATCCGGTTTCTGCTTCTCCTGAATACAAGTCTCCACCACCATCGCGGAGAACTCTTTCAACACCGCATTTCTCCTTGGTCTCCGCTAAACTCTCTCCTTATATGTGATGTCTGAGATTCTTAACAATATAGAGAAATAGCAGTCCTCTTTCATGGCAAATTTTTCCTTAAGTTCCAGTGCATTTAGATAAGTTTTGTCTGCATCTCCAGTGTCCTGGCATCCATAACGGCTTTCTTACCTCCTCTCCGATATTTTTCTTTATCTTTTTCTGTTCTGGGCCCGGTTTCTCCAGGGGTCTGGCGTGCTACTCGCAGTTCGGCCCGGGGCCCAGAGTCCCGCGACCCGGGACCCAGCTGGCGTGCCCCACGGGCGACCCCCGCCCAGAACCCAGCGTCTACTGGGCCTGATTTCTCCAGGGGTCTCTCATCTTCAGTTTTATATTTCAAACAGTGTGCCTAAGTGGAAAAGATACTATTTTCTTTCCCATTAAAAAAAGAGGCTGAAACAAATAAAATCTACTGTGTTCACATTTTTTATCAGTAAATGAAACGTTTTTATCTAAGTGTCTAAGCAAAAAAAAAAAATCACAATTTGTTTCCATTTGTTATCCATAATATTTCATCTGTTACTGGCTCTCTTTCTGCAAATGCTGAGACTCATCTCTATTTATGATGCAGCTATACTAGAATCAATTGACATCATCCTGCTCCTGGACCAGCTGTTTCTCCATCCGTGTGTGTGTGTGTGTGTGTGTGTGTGTGTGTGTGTGTGTGTGGTGTATATTTGTGGCACTTAAAACTAAATCCAAGGGCATTCTACCTCTGAGATACACCCCAAGTCTAATTTTATGTTATTTTGTTTTGAAATAGGGCTTCACTAAATTATTATTGAATGGCCTCAACTCTGCCATCCTCCTGTCTCAGCCTTCCAAGTACTGGGATTACAAGTGTGTGCCACCACACCCATCTTTGACCGTCATCTTTACTAACTTCTATGTTTCTACTCTTGCCTTCTGTTGTCCATTTTCCAGGGAAAAAATAACTAAAGTAAAACTTTAAACATAACTCAGTAACCATTTTTCCTCAAACCTTTTCATTACCTCCCCATTATCCCTGGAAGATAATCTCAGATCCTGGTTTCCTCTGCAGTTTCACAGCCTTGGCCCTACTCACTCCTGCCTGACCTTGGCCCTTTGCATCTCTTGATTCAGTCATGTTTTCAGACTTTGTTTCTTCCCCACGTGTGTGTGTGTGTGTGTGTGTGTGTGTGTGTGTGTAACCATTCTACCTCTAAGCTATACCTCCAGCCCTATTTATTATTATTTTTTGGAAACAGTCTTACTGAGTTTCAAAGGGTCTTATTAAATTGTTCAGTCTAGCTGCCAACCACCATTTTCATGTTTCAGTCTCCTGAACACTGAGATTACAAGCATGCACCACCACATCAAGCTTCTCCTGCCCCCTTTTAAAGTCTTTGTCCTTGCTTCTTTTTCTGATAATCTCATCTTCAGAATCCTCCCATAGCTGGCTGATCTTCATTCTACAGTCTTTAATACAATTCACAATTACCCACCTCTTTATACATTTAACTTTCTATGATGTGTTTGCAGTTCTAGAATACTTGTGCATTAAGAGCTCTTTAGTGTGATGTTCACAGGTTAAGTGTCGGATGTCAAGTAAAGTGCCTGCCATACAGCCGGACCCAACAGATATTTGTGAATTGCAGTTTTGTGCCTGCTAATAGGAATACTGATAGCCCCACACTCAAGACACTGTGTGCATTAGGGATACACTGCTGCATGCTAAATGCTCTCAGGCTTTGGGTCTTCTTTTGTTTTACTCCTCGATGTTTGATGGTTTCTGGAACAATGTGAGTGTTAAATACGACCTGGATAAAAAAGTTTTAAGTTAGAAATAAATTGTACTTTGTTTTAAAAATTGCACCACATGTCTGAACATGAATATCAAAGTCCAAGGCTCTGTAGAATTTTTATCATATTTAAAAGGCTTCTAATTTTAGCTATGTCTCTAAATGGCATCATTTTGGTTGGCTTTAATTTCAAACTCCAAAGCTGGCAATAAGCAGAGAAGGAACTCAATTAAGCATAGCCCCCAGTGCAAATATTTAATTCTATTCTCATCACTTTGCCATTAATAAGGCAATCACCCGAAAACGGAGAATTGATCAACACATGGAGTAATAATGCTGAAATGATGAGGAAAAGATACTGTAATATTAGAATTTTTAATGTGTTTGCATCCATGAGTTTTAGCTCATTAAAAAAATTATTCTCTGCTAGGATCAACAATTCTTAGAAACAGACTAGACAAGCACTACAGTGTTTTCATATATGTAAAAATAATTAATGGATCATAAAATTAAGGACCTTGAATAAATGAATAAATATAGTCAAAAAGTAGCTAGTAATTTAGCACATTGCATTAGTTACCCATTCTTTATAATTATGCATGAAAGTAAAATAATTTGATAATGATAGTTACTTTAGTATCTACATAGGATATTTTGAGATTTTTCCCTCAATCAACTAATTATATCAAGGAGATAGTTGCATTTTGTACTTTTAGGTAGATGGAGCAGGTATCTTAAATATTTTAGTAGAATACAAGACCTACCTACAAAGATAAAAATAAACTATTACGTGTGATTTTTCCCTTTTTGTCTTTTCATATTTAATCGTTCATAGAGCACTTGAGGTAAGTCAATTTTTCCCTCCTTTTGTACACGTGAGACTGAGGGAATTTAATTGAGGCATTTGGAGTCCTGTAATCTGTTAAGGTTTAAATCCCACATTGTATAGCACTGTGTCATCTGAGTAGCACACCACGTGGTAGGCATTTTCTGTCATTATCTCACAGAATTTCTCTGCCTCCTGCATCTCATAAAATCCCATACTCCAAGCGTAAAGTGAGTAGCATTGATATTTTAGAGAGAAGGATGGCGATGGCACAGAGACACCAGGCTGCTTGCCTGATATTACACAGCTGTCAAAGCAGAAAAGTAGCCGTCACTCTGAGATCCCTTGGGCTCCCTTCCTAATGTATTTGGCACTAGCTCAAAGTGCAGGGGTTATGAGAAGAACCAAGCTTGCAGAAATGGCCTGAGTCTGAATTCCCTGAGAGCTCAGTTCTGTGACTTCATGACAGTTCCCTAATCTCCATGAGTTTTCTTACCTGCCAAAATGGACAACACAAATAGCCTTCCTCGTGAAGGTCCTTAGAGGTTTAAATCTAACAGTGTGTCTAAAGCTCTAAGCCTGTGCTGTCTCATTACAAATGGTCAATCTATGTGAGTAACTATTACACTAATGAGACAGAACCTCTATGTTGATCTCTCCCAGGTGATGGAGTAAGGACATGGCCTCAATAAAACACCTCCTGGCTTCCATTTGGGACTCACAGAGCGGCCTTATTTATTAGCTGATATCATTTAGTCCTACAGTGCTCATTATGCTTTGAAAATAAAAATGTCTCTTGGACCACAGGCTCAGAAGGCAGCCATGCTTGCAAGTGGGCCCCTGGGGTTGTGGCCTCAGAAGTAAGGGCAGGGTTGGAGGTGGGTCCCTGGGGGTGTGGCTTTGGAGACTCTATATGTCCCTGTCTCCTCCCTTTGGTCTCTATTCCCTGAAGAAGGCTCTGAGAAAGTGCATTGCACAGAAGCCAGCTCCAAAGTGGGGTGTGACCTATGGGCCTTTCCAGATCTATAAGCAAATAGAACTTTTCTCTAAGTTCTGTACATGTCAGAGGTTGGATCACAGCAAAGAGAATGCTGAGGAAAACACTGACACTCTAGCTGAGAACAACAGGGAATATTGCAAGAACGACTAGAAGTAGTCCCCAGATTTCTTTCCAAGAGTACAAGAATAGTCTTAGAGCTCCTGGAAATATCCCAAGAGATTCAGAAGTGAATGGAGCCAGGAAGCTGTATCAGCCCACCTGGGAGGAGATGGGGTTGGCTTGGAATTAGAGCAATCAAATGTGGCATGTTCTGGGGCAGTTTACCAAGGAAGAAGAAGGAGGAGAGGCTTTGGCTGTTTTGCCTGAAAAGCTGTGTGTTATTTTAAACATTTGCTTTAGCTAGTCTGTGGAGAATTGAGGATGAAGGTGAGTATATATTCACCTGCCTTTCTCATTGTCTTGTCTTTCTCAGGTGAGCCCTTTAGATACCAGCATAAAAATAAAGCTGTTGCAGCTAACAGCGCCTTCCAACCCCAACAGATGGAAGACATAAGCCAAAGAAAGTGTGATAAAAGGAGCCCAGGACTTGACTGTCTGCTGGCTTCTCACTTCAGTCTGGACCTCGGCCTCCTTTGTGGTCCAAACCATCATCAGCTCTCACCTGGACTGTGCATCAGCACCACTGATTCACCTCTGAACTGCCAGGCTGGTATCTTCCATGTCAATTAGCCATCCTTAAAAGGTCCAACTGAGAAGGAGCTATTAATTTGACCATCCCTGATTAATACTCTGTTAGGAAGCTCATGAATTCTCCAAGGATAACCTCAGCATGCCCTTCAAGTTGCAGAATGAGTGACACTTCTCATCCCACTTACTTCTTTGGGATATAATGCCACTTGTTCTGCTGTTTGCAAGTCTCAGCTCCCAACTTCACATAGGGCAGTGGGTCACGTTCTTTGTCTAAGAAGCTCAGCAGCCTTGTTATCCATGGACTCCTCTTCCCACTTCTCTTTTCAGAGTGACACACTTGCTTGCAAAGCTTCTTCCTCCAGAGCTCTGTTCAGTCAGCAGGCCCTGCTATGTGCTTTCACAGCCCTATGCCTCCCAGAAAGAATGCTGAGCCTGATGGGATGACAGCAGAGTCTAAGCAAGAAGGAAAAATCCCAAGAAATATCCCAAAGGGCCTTGAGGCATCAAAGGTAAAAATATAGTGAAGGGAATGAATAGTTCAAATGATGAAGAAGTCGAGAAACCAAAGGTAGAAAATGAGGCAACCCAGTCAGCAAGGGGCTGCAAGGAGCTGGCAATGGAAGAGAGAGAAGAGCTGGTTCCACTGTGTGGAGGAAATGCAGCTGCTACCGAGACAGACATGAAGTAAATACTCTGTTTCTCCCCTACGTTCCTGGACATTCAGCTCTTGCCTCCTATCACCCAAACCCAGCCTACTCAGGTAATTACCTTTAATACATCACAGACCCAAGCAAGGGCATGAACTAGGCAGAGAGGACACAGGATTGGGATTGGCAAAGGTGGCAATGGCCATCATCTTAGTAAACTTTTTAATGTTATGTGTTTTACCCATGCAGCTTGCCACGAACTATGCTTATTTGTCCTCACCATGGTATTTCTACCCGCAACGTGATTGTTGAACCAAGAATTTCAAATGGATCTGGACATTCATTCATACAGCTACTCCTACATGCTGGGCATAGTAAACAAAGCAAATTACATCCCTGCCTTCTGAGCCTGCTGAGAGACAAGGACAAATACATCCATAAAATAAATGGTAGGACAAATGGAGAAAAGTATTATGATAAGATATATGAAAGTAAAGGGGATGGGGAAATCTAGGTGCAGGTGGGGTTGGGGCATCTTGAACTCTAGGCAGAAGTGGGAGAAAGCTTGAAAGGCCAACAGGCAAGTTGGCTGCAGCACACTAAAGGAGAACTCATCTGATGAGCCCAGAGACATGGTAAGGTATGAACCTGGATTCAGATTGTTTGAGGCTTGAAGACACTATAGAGACTTTCACTTGGTTGCTTGTGTGTGTGTGTGTGTGTGTGTGTAAGGAGTTGAACCTGAGAAGATCCTACTTCTCAGCTGTAACCTCAGCGTTTTGTATTTGTTTTGAAACAGGGTCTCTCTAAATTGCTCTCTGGAATCCAACCTGTGATCCTCCTATCTCAGCCCCCTAAGCATCAGCATTACAGGAATGTTGTATTGCCTCATCTAGCACTTAACTTTTGAATAAAAATGGAAGGTTTAGAATGCAGGAATAATAGAAATGAATAAACGTATGCTAGACTGGAACCCATCTTTAAAGAGCTCTGGAAAGTTCAGCGTAGTCTTCCTCATCCACTAACTCATGGTTTTGTTGCTCTATACCCAGGTTATGCACTCAGTTTACAAAACATTTTGAAATATCTGCTGAAACATTGACAGCTGAGATGTCTCCTGGCAATCCAGAGACAAAGGGGAAGAAAGTTTGTATTATGTTCTAAGTGGCTTTCCATCTACTGTTCTTAATCTTTGCTACACCACTGTAAGCAGTCTATTATCAGATTAGGATACTGAGGTTCAGGAAGTTTATGCAACCTGTCTGATGAAATTTTTAAGTCCTTGTTAGTGATTACTTTGCACGAGGCATTCTGTCTGATACTCAACCATATTTTATTTAATCTTGACAACACCCCTTGGGATAAGATAGATGAAGCAACTAGAGGGAAATGCCCAGACTGCAAAGTAAATAAATAAATATATTTATTGACCCAGATGTATTTATTCATTTACTTTGCTCACTTTAGCATTTCCCTCTGGTTTTATTTAATCCCAGTTAAAATGAAAATAATCAAGAATATAAACATAATAAATGCTGGTGAGGATGGAGTGACAGCAGGAATTCTCTTACACTGTTGGTGAGATTGTCAATTATAACTGCCCTTATGAAGCTAAGTGTGGAGATTCCTCAGAAGACTAGGTAAAGACTAGCACCCGGAATATCTTTATAAAGGAAGTCAAAACATTGTAGAGATCCATGCACATCCATGTTTATAGCTGCACAATTCACAGTAGCCAAACTATGGAGTCAGCCTAGGTGTTCTTCAAGGTATGAATGAGTTTGGAAACTGTGTTATAGGCACACAATAAAATTTTACTCAGCCATAATAAAAAATATGCCATTTAGATAAAAATGGATAGAACTAGAAGTGAGATTAGGCAGCCAGTCTCTAAATGTGAAGTGTCATGTGTTTTCATGAGGCTAAGGCAAAACTGGGAAATAGGAGACTTGAGATAAATGGAGAGAGGTATCAGTAGAATATTGAAAGGGAATCTGGGGATGGAGGGAAAAGGAAATGAAGGAAAGAGTTCAAATAATCCTGTATGTGTTTGTGAAACTCTCCATACAATTCAATATGATGGACATGGAGGGAGATGGAGTAGGGTGGGGCCTGGCGGGAAGCTCACTGTGTGTGTATGTTTATGGCACTTTAACCTTCAATATGATGTATGATTATAATGCGCCAAGAAAATTATGTTTAAAATAAATAAATATTAGGGATAAAAGATACAATAGTAAACTCATTAAAATATTTCAATATGGCATTTCCACTCACTAAAAGTTAATTATTTCCATCATGCTAAATATTTTGAGAGTCTCTATTCACCCACACATGGTGAAGGCTAGTGTCCTTCTAATCCCACAGGAATCACTTCTGATCACTTACTGTACAACAAACATATATATGCTAAACTGAAAACTTGTAGATTATTCAAAGTTAAGGTTTGTGATGTTCATGATACATAGGAAGTAATACAGGTGAAGAGAGGTCATTAAATAGGGCATCTAGGTTCACCCAGCCAGTTAAGGGATACTGGAATTCTGATGCAGTATGACTGATTCCAGAGGTACTCAGTTAAACACTACTCGATCAGTTCTAAGAGAGCAGAGGTAAGACGAGACCACAGAATACTCTTGTTGAGGCAGATTGCTTCAGTGAGGATCCACCACTGAATTCTCATTTCTGGGAGATTTGCAATCTATTCTACATCATCTCTCATCCATCATTCTTCAGTGAATGGATAACAAGGCTTTATTACATTATTTTCAGAGTGGATTCAATAGTTACTGCCAATTTTCTCCATTTAATTTCCAGAAAGGTTAAAATGTATGTGATATTTTTAGAAGGGCATTCCTACTCCTGGAGCACGGTGTATTTAGTGGGGACATCATTTCCCCAGGAACTGAAAAGACAGAGCTTGAAGAATGATTCTGAAGATCATAAGCAATACAATACAAGATTTAAGAAGGCCTGGTGAATATTAGGTATTGGTAGAGCATTTGATATATTATACTTAATGGATATGTTGTTATATTTAAGCCTAGTTAGTACTAGGTATGCGTATAGCATTTTATATATTTTCATTGATTTGGTTCCCAGAACAACTGGGGTAAAATGAGATTAAGTAAATTTTCTAGAGACAAATAACAAGGAAGTTCATAGAAGAAATTCAAAGCTAGGAGTTTGGTTCCAATAACCTTGCCCTTTACTTCTTTGCAAAGTTGTTTCTCTGAAAATAGAGACAATGGACTTGGAAACTGATCACGAAAGAGCCACTCAAGACAGGTAATGATTGCAAAATAAATGATGTGTTCCTATGGATGTGGAGGAACATCCTGGATTGAGCCCAAATGCTTCTTGGAAGTTAAATCAGGTTCTATCTATGCTTATCTTTTTTTTTTTCTCATGCACTAAGATAACAATGTCCTAGCAACCCAATATTTTATTTGCACCTTTCTTCTTCCTTTCTTCCTTGTCTCGGATCACTTTACCCTCCATCTAGACTGGCTTTTCCTCTGTTCTGTACTTGTCCAAATCCAGTGTAGTATGGACAATGGAATCAAGGATGGAACCGTCTGTACGGATTCCTGAACTACTTCTCTCCAGCTCTGCGAACTTGTATATGTTAATATCATCTTCAGTCTGTAATCCCCTTGCTTAAGTAAGCAGCAACTCACTGTCTCTTTATGAAGATTTACTAAATAAGATTATATACAAAACTGATTCAGAATATTGCTTCACATTTAGTAAATACTAAATATATATCTGTAACAACAAGATTAACAATGATAATATCTAGGCAAGATTTAAATCAGAGGATGCTTTTTCAAGGAACCAGTCCATGACAACCATTCTAACATGATTCTTCTCTCTAATTAAATCCCACAGAACTTTCTCTCTGATACTATTTTGGTTTTGAGGATCCCCTACTTTTTCTTCAGATATATTCATAGACAAGCAAATGAGCTAGTCCACCGGTCATCAGCCATCACTTAGGGAGCAGCTGTTAGGTGGTTGATACCTTGGCAGTGAGAGGATACAACAGAGAGTAAAAAATTCCTGCCTCTAATGAAAACATCCATTATGAAAAGCCTCAATTTACAATGGGAAATACAGCTGACTTCTTAGTAACAAGTGAAAGTTACCTAGATGGAAATCTGTAAGAACATGTAATGTTTAGAGTCACAAAGAACAAATCCCCCGAGTCAAGAACTCTCTTTGATTATTTTTGATAGTTGAGAGAAAATATGTGGGATATTAGAATGGGGTGGTAGGTGGAAACACTAGAAGAGATTATCAGAGGCAGGAGATCATGAGAGCCTTTCTGGTCATGGCAAAGATTTTAGAATTTACTCCAGTGGGAAACCGTTAAAGGATTTTATATGAAAGAGAATCATGGTTCGGTTTACAATGCAATAAAGTCGCTCCGACTACAGGATGAGGAATGACTTAGAGAACCTGAGAGCATGAACAGGTTACAGCGATGCTACAGATGAGGGATGACTTTGGCTCGTGCTAAAGTTTTACTACTAGGTTTGACAAATTCATGGTTTTTCATTTCTTCTGCCAGTTGGTAATGCAATAATCAATGCTCTTCTCTTGGGCCTCAAGATAACTAGCAATTGGCTCTGCACATAGTAGGTGTGAATATTTTCTTGTAAATGAAATGTTACATATTGTGCATGATAAAACTGGAAACAGGTGAAAAAGAGCAGGGCACCTGCTCTTCTTTAGAAGCAAAACATTCATGAGACAGAAGGGAAAACAAGCCACTCTGTAATTCTTAGAGGCTTCTATTTTTATCATGGAAAAAATTATGCTCATGAAATATAAAATACGCTTGTCAGCAAATCTATCACATTTTCAGCTTTTTCATACAGCGGCTGATGTTTAAAGCCATTGGTCGTGTGCCACAAAGACTCTTAAATGACTGGCTTTTGGCAAAGGCCACAGAAATAATCACATGAACCCTGCTGTCTTCCAAAGATCACGTCTGTTTCATGCCAGCTTAGAGAAATTTAAATATATAGCCAGAAATTTGATATTCTCTAGGAAGTCTAAATTTAGGCAGAAAATATCCTGGGGTAAAGATACAAAAATCCACATTTCGGCTCATTATATTTTCCCCCAAAGAGTTCTTCTCTTTGTATTCCTTGACACATAGTGGTTAAAAGCACAGTTTTAGAGTCAAAGGCCTGAATGCTTCTTTTTTACCTATGTGACCTTGGTCAAAATAATTGGCGTCTTGAAGCCTCAAGCTCAAGATGTGTAAAATTGGCAAAACATCAGTTATAATGACAACAGATAACATTTGTTTAGTATGGACAGTGTTGTAGATGACATCCTAATCCAATATATCTGCCAATTCCTGGGTAGTTACAAGAGTCTTAAATATTATAAGGCTATACTATAATTATGTATTTTCACATGTGAGATACCACAGGCCCTAGATTATATAATTTTGGGGTTATGCCACTTGTTCCAGACCTCACACCTACTAAGTAGACAAGCCAAAATTCAACACCATGTTTTAGGGTAGGAGAGTTTCTCTGCTGCTCGACCTCCCTGACCCTTGCTTCTACTCACTGTGATGTACTGCTTTAGAAGGAAATGTGCCAGAAAGTTCTTATAAGAATTAAATGAGATTGTTTATAAAATTCATCAAGATGATGCATGATAGAGAATAAACATTTAACAAGTCAGGTTTTTAAACCTAAATACCCTAAGATTCTACCTAACTCCAATTAAAATGGCTGGTATCAAGAATGAAGACAATAATAAAAGCTGGTCATAATGTGGGGAAATAGGCATTTTTATACTCTATTGGTTGGTTGGATTGGCAATTAGTACAACCACTGTGGAGATTAATACTGGGTTTTCTTAAAAGACTAGAAATGGAACCACTTTATGATCTAGTCTCTCCTCTCCACATCTCTCCTCAGTATCTTTCCAGAGGATTTGAAGTTAGAATGTCATAGTAACACATGCATACTCATGTTCACAGCAGCATAATTCAAATAGCAAATTATGGAACTAAACTAGGTTTCCATCCACAGATGAATGGATAAAGAAAATGTGGTATACATACACACAATAGAATGTTACTCAACTGTAAAGAAGAACAAAATGATGTCCTTTTCAGCATAATGAATGGATCCAGGGAATATTATGTGAGGTGAGATTAAGCAGTCTCAGAAAGTCAAATGTTGTATGTTTTTCTCTCATGTGTGGAAGCTAGAACAAAACTAGAAAACAAAAGGAACTTCAGTCAGATGAGAAGAAAAAACGGTCAAGTAGTGAAAGGGAATTTGAGGAGGGAATTAAGAGGGGAAACACCGGGATTGAGGAAGAAAATGGTCCAAGTAGGTTTACATCCATAAAAGAAGGCTCCACTGCCAATGTCACTAATATGTATCTGGAGGGAAGGAGAGTAAAGGGGAGAGGGGACATTTATATAGAGGAAAATAGCTAAATGCTTTAGTCTGTAATGCATGTATATTTGTAGCACTTTGAATCCCACTGTGATATATAATTACATTGCATCAATAAAAATAGAAAAAAATTAAAAATAAAGTTAAAAATTAAAACATAAGGATCAAGAATAAATGACATTATGCAGCCATATAGAGAGAAATATTATTAAGAAATAGTTATTGAACACTTAATATATGCCAGGGATTGTTGTGAATATTCTGATATCTCAGCAAATAAAGCACATGCAATAATATGATTAATATTATAGAATATAATTAATAATATTATGTTAAGAAATAAGTAAATTATGCTGGATGCTAGAATGTAATAAAGGTCATGGTTTTGGGTGGAAGGCAGACAGATGAAGAGATTCTTGAATTCAGATAGGGTAGTGGGGATAGGTTTACATAGTTAATCAAGCATTTTAAAGTGGGATTATGGAATGGGCTTGATTTGAGCAAATACTTGGAGGAAGGAGAATTGAGCCTTTAACTATATGTGTGAAAAGTGTTCCAGACAGAAGGATCAATCAGGACCAAGATCCCAAGCAGCTGCAGTGTAAGCAAAACAATAAAGTCAAGGTGTCTGAATAGGGCTGAGGAAAGGAACAAATGAGCTGGTGAGGTCAGAGGCAAAATGGGAGTCAGTCATGCAGATTAAACACCGTGGCTAATATTTTTGCGTGGGAATAAACACAGGAAGCATTGCAAGGTTTTGAACAAATCAATGGAAGGATCTGACCTGCTTCAGCACCCTGGATTTTGTGTTTAAAAGACGGAGAGAAGAGACCACAAGGGACAGAGTGAAGGTCAGTTAGAACAGTGTTTGCCATGGTACCCTGAGATGGCAGAACCTCAAACCAGAGTCAGCAGGAGCAGTGGTGGATCTCTAGGATTGCTTGGGGGTAGTATTTGAACAGATGCCTGAAGAATTGAGTATAGAATGAGAGAGAAAGAGAAGTGACACTAAAATGTTCTTCCTCAACATCTGGAAGTAAAAAGTTTTCATCACTCGAGTTGGGCCAGGTAATAGGTAAATCAGATTTGGGGAAATGTGACCTTTTGAATTCCAAAACATATTTAACCATTTAATAGTTATTTATAGTAATAACAAAACTAATGGTAAAACCAAAATAATGAAGGTATCTAACAATCATTAACTGTATATTATGTTTCATTTTTTTACTAAATATCTTACTTATTCAATGTCAATGATAAATCACATAGTTTTATTATCACCATATTTATGGAAAAGGAAAATAAGGCCAGGTAGATGAAGAAATGTGTCCAGGGTAACACGGGCATTTTATAACAAAGCCAGGATGTGATGCCAAACATTTTGATTCCAATCTAAACTCTTGACAGCTCTGATAAATACATACGCATATGTAATTCTCTCACATGCTTCCAAATTCCTGCTGCTGCTCTTTGGGTTCACAGCATTTCATCTCTCTTCGACATAGTGTCATAGCATCATAACTGATATCCCTTTTTCTAATTTCGCCATTCTGCACATAACCAGGGAAGACGTCCTTCTACATTTTAGCAAGCTAATTATATCATTTCCTTGTTTAAATCCTTCAATGTTTCTAAATTATTTTCCAAATAGAATGAAACTGCCTTACCAATTTGCAGACTTTGTTCTGTGGCTGACACAATTAGGTAGGTGCTGGTATAAAAACAAGTCCCTCTCACCTTTTCCATTAATACCCCAACACTGACAGTGTGCCCAGACCCAGGGAACTAAGCTCATCGTGGCACCTACATTATATCCCTGGCCAGTCTAGGGAGCAGCATACAATCATGCTAGTATTAAAGAAGAGTGCATTGCAGATAAAATTCTTAGTGCCTAGTGAAATTTTAATTTTGACTAAATAAGGAACATATTTATCCAAAAATGTAAGGATGTCCCAAATATTACACTAGACAGGATTCATTATTTATTAAAAATTTAAATTTAGGTGATCACCTTATATTTATATTTGATAAATCTTGCCGCCCTAAACTAAAGAAAATACTTATTTGGGGCTTCAGAAAATATTTTACTCTCTTTTTCAAGGAAGGGGATTGTGAAGGAAGACAGATTCTTTTCTCGTTCTCTCTATACATACTTAGGACATTGTCCTGGAGCATTCTAATGAGGTATGTTGCAACCATCTTGCAACAGTGAGGAAAATCCAATAGAAAGTCAGAGATTCAAACTCAGTGTCTTAATATTTTTGAGCTATTGACTCATATCTACATCTACTTACTTTCTGGCCTACATTCTTTACTGAGAGAGACACACCATTATTATTTACCACTTGTGGCTTCTGCAATGCTGTTGGAGTTCTATGACCAAGTCTCCAACTTCTAGTCCCACTTTGATCAGCACCAATGATGGGAATGTGTCTCTTAGTTTTTCATATTATTTATAATCCCTGTACATGTCAGTTTCACTTAAACAGAATTTTCAATATGTCTTTCTTTCTTTCTCTTTTAATTTAACTGACACATAGCAATATAAACGTTATAACTATTAGTTAGAAACCATATATTTTGATGCATATTCAAATTATATAATGTTCAAGTCTATGCCCTCAATTATTCATCCTTTGGTAAAAGCATTTAAAATTATTTTTCTTAATCATTTGTAGTCATCCTACTAGGCAAAATCACATCAAAAGTTCTTATTTCCACCTAACTGTATATTGATACCTTTGATGATGTGCCTTAAAATTTTTTGAACAAAAGATGATTTTTCATCAATGTATTTATTTTTTTCATCAAGCCATTAACTCTTTCTATATATATTTAGTCAACATGTTCAATACGTTAGGTACTATGTGTAGTATACAGTAGATGAATGGACAGTGCTATTGGACTTAGGAGTTCATAGTCTGGTAGACTGCCTAAGCTTCAAAGAAATAATTTTGCTGAGATTTCTTAAATTCAACTGTGAAAAATATTGAATCAAAAAAATAGGAGAATATAAGAGAGCAAATTAGGATTATTTTAACTTAAAACAGGTTACAGGAAACTCTTTAAAGTGCATGATGTACTTATTCATATCATAGTTAACCACTAAGCCAAGCATGAGAAGGAGGGATGGGGAGGGAGTGGGGTAGAAACTGGGTGGGGCTGGCTGGGTGATGTGTGCATTTATGTCTACACAAGTTTTTTGCTTCATTATGATGTATGAATGAAATGAGCCAGTAAAAAATTAAAAATAATAAAAAAGAGGTTACAGGGTCAAGTAAAGTTTCTCTGAATAAATACATGTGTGCTAATATGTTGTGGGAGGTGGGAACATGGCTAAATTCAGATTTGAGAAAAGAGATTGCTGCCTGGTGTGATGGCACATGCTTGTAATCCCTGCGCTTTGGAGGCGGAGACAGGAGGATCGTGCTGGTTCGAAGTCAGCCTTGCTGGCTTAAGAGACCCTGTTTCCAAATAAAAATATAAAATAGGTCTGGGAGTGTAGCCCAGTGATAGAAGGGTTTCCAGGAACCCCAGTACCACCGAGAGAGAGAGAGAAAGAGAGAGAGAGAGAGAGAGAGAGAGAGAGAGAGAGAGAGAGAGAGAGATATTGCCCTCTGGTGAGATAAAATATCATGTGTGAAGGATCTGAGAGAGGTAGCTAAGAAAGTAAAGGCCAGTATGTCCGGTGCCAGTATGGCTGGCAGAATAACAACCCCTCAAAGATGCCCAGGATGTGATCCCCAGTACCTGTGGTTGATAACTTCATGGCAAAAGAACAGGAAAGTTGTAAGTAAAGGTTCTTGGGATGTATTTATCCTGTCCAGATGGTCTGATCCAATCATAGAGTCATCATAAGAAGGAGGAAGGAGATGCAAAGTCAGACAATATGTAACACTGGAAGGAGAGATCAGAATGATATGATTGCTGGTTAAGGGCTATGAGCCAAGGAACATAGAGCCTCTGAAACTGGAAAAGACAGAGGAGTGAGGCCCTGGAGACTTCAGAAAAAGCATAATCCTGGTAACACATTGATTCTAGCTTGTCAAAAACCAGTATTCTGATCACTGCAACATATACTTTACAAGTAGTAAGTCTGTGTTGTTTGTGACAACTCATTATAGCAGCAATAGGAAATTAATACTCATTAGTATGAGCTAAGACTACAATATGAGAGTTATACAGCTGTAAGGAGTTTGAGGAGATAATGGAGTGCTGCGTCTATCCATAGAACACCAGGAATCTTTCAAAAGGCTTAAAACATGGAAGCACAAGATTATGGTGTGAGTGAGAAGAGCATAGGAGTGAATTCTGGGAGAGCCGGTGCAAAGATTTTAGGGTGGTCCATATCAGAGTGATGGTGACTTGGATAAGAGCTATGCAGTGGTAAAAGAGGTAGACACACTGGTCTGCAACTGGAGGCTGCAATTACTTGAATCTGAGGTTCAAATATGGGGGTGATGAAGAATGAGGTGTTGTATTTTGTTTCCAGTTTTCTTACTTAAGCCAATAGGTGAGTGGAGTAGCATTTATGGAAAAAAAGTAAGAGCCGTTTAGTGCAAATTCTGGCCTATAGGCTTAGTGGAAATCATGAGATTTATTATTTTCATTTGATAGAACAATGGGATAGTCTAGGAAAATATTCAAGGAATACCTGGATAGATGGGTATAGCTTTGGATGATCAATTAATTTTAGGGTCATATATTCAAATGGATACTTGAAGTCAAGGACGTGCAAATCCACCTAGAGAAATAATATAGGGTCTGAAAGAAAGAATCTCTTAATTTGAGAACATCAGCATTTAGACTCATGTAGAATGATGTAGGAATAGTACATCCTGTGGGTCAAAGCCACATTTCTGCTCATTTATAACTGAACTCCTACTATAATATAGAAATACTCACCTTCATTTATTTAGTTTTACATGTTGGAGTGGCTGTTTTGTCATACTCCGGAAGAACTGATTAGTTTCAACATATAACCTATGTCCTTAAAGCTCAACATATTTACTATCTCACCTTTTACAGAAAAAAAGATTGCCAACCACATATGTAGATGAAGAGTGAAAAATAATAATTGAGTAATGCTGTGACAATAAAAAATAAATATTATAATTATTTCACTGGCTATACTTTAGGATTAATTCTTCCCCATTCCCCAGTTTTAAAATTCTTTTTGGATATCAGGAGCTTTTGTCACTTTGTTGGAATTTTATTTTATCCATCCCTTCTGAACAGAATATGAGCTTCTTGGGGAGAGACTGTATTTGTTTATATCTGCATCCAACAGGGCCTGATAGCACTCATATCTCATTGCAGGTGCTTTGATTATTGAATGGTCAATGGTTAGTATGTGGTCATTTAGTTCACAGTAGACAGGGATTTATTTTCTTACATTGGGTTCACTCATGAATTCGTGGCCAGCTGCAAGCAGGCAAGGAGGCTCTCTGACCCCGATAAGGGGTTGACTAGTGGTTAGATGATTAAGAATTCCTTTTGTCCAAATGACTGGAACAACTCAATCCTGTTCAATACATTTTATCCTCCAACACAAGCAGGTAATCCCAGGTATATTTCCATGACCCCGGCAGAAAAATGAGAAAAAGCATGCTCAGTCAGGCAAGAACTATACGTCTCTATATGCACTTATTTTTTATTTAAATTTTTATTGGTGCGTTATTCATGTAGTCATACATCTTAAGGGGGTACAAAATGGTGGAGGCAGTTATTAGTAAAGATATTTTGTCCAAAGCTCACACCATGACTAGATTCAGAGTCAAAGAGGGTTGTTCTGCACACTGGTAATGGAGAAGACTGCAGGTCACATCGCAAACAACAGGCAAATAAATAAAAGCAATAATAACAACAACAACAACAGTCACTTGAGAGATTCCACTAATGTTAAGGTCTTCAATGAGAGAGAATATATATATATATATATAATTTTTTTTTGCAGGTCTGGGGATGGAACCCAGAGGCATTTGAGCTCCAAGCTACATTCCTTGCACAATTTTTTATTCTTTATTTTGAAACAGGGTCTCACTGAGTTGTGGAGGCCTTACTAAGAAGCTGAGGCTGACTGCAAACTGTGATCCTCCTGTCTCAGCCTCCCAAATGCTGGGATTAAAAGCATGCGCCACCACGCCCGGCTGACAGAGAATATATTTAACTGAAGGCTTTTAAGTCAAACTACCTGAATTAAAATCTCACATCCTTTACTTAAGTGCTAGGTAGCTTTGGAGGAGGAATTTAACTACTTTTATAAAATGAAAATAATAATATATACCACATAGATTTACTACAAGGATGAAAGAGATTAGTACATGTAAGAATGCTCAGAATAGGGCATGGAACAGAGCAAATACTTAATAAAGGTAATTAGTCATAACAGTAGTGTTTCATTTTATAGTTGAGACTCAATAATTAGATTTTGAATTAAATTGTGTTTGAAATATTAGGAGAGTTGGAATGTATATCAAGACAAAGCTCATGACTGATTTTAATAGCAGGCATAACAAAAGATTAAATCCTGCTCATCAAATATCCTCTACAGTTGCTACTAGCCAAGGGCATCTTTTCTCCATATACCTGGCTTAGAATCTACTTAAATAACCATATGGCAAAACTCACTTCTAGCATCTGCAGGAGCAATATTTCCATTAAAGCTCTACACAGTCTTGCAGACAGTGATGGTTTATTAGATGCTATCATAGGGTACCTAGATCCTCACTTAGGAATGCAAGAACTTCATATCCCTCCCACTAGGAGAACTCTAAGCAGCCCTACTTTGGGATCATCACACCTGGAAAGAGACTTACCAAGGTTCTCCCCTCTATGGGGTGGAAAGCTACCAAAAACAAACAAACAAACAAACAAACACAAACGTATTAAGGCATGGACATTTTATTTCAATACTAAGTAGATCTGAAGTGGCATCCCACTTACGGATCTCTTTCCTAAAATTGAATAGAGAATTCCTTCAGAATATATTAGTCATCATTTTCACTATTGTGACTAAAATACCTGAGAAGCACAACACAGAGGAAAAAAGAGAGCAGGTCCTCAGAGCATGGCAGAGAGAGCTAGGTAAAACCTAGAAGTAGGGTATAAGACACCTATAAGGTCCCCGAGTCCATGACCCAAAGTACCCACTTCCACCGTGCTCTGCCTTCAAATCTAGCTGCATGAGTAAACATGTGAGCTTTAAAGTTAACATATGAGCCTTAAAACCCAGACTGAATCAAACGAAATTATAGCTTGACCTCTCTCTGCTCAATTCTGCATTCTTAATTCTGCACCCTTCCTGTACCATCCACAGGTGATAAGTGTATAAAGGGCCATTTGATAACCTTCATGCATGCAAATTGTCAACTCAGAGTCAGATTTCTGGAGAACTTCATCAGCAAAGGTCTAAGAAAACTAAGAGAGTCATTTTGAGCAAGAGGCTGTTAATTTACACAGTGCCCTGAGAAATAAGTTTGGGGCACAGATTTTTTTTGAAAAAAAAATTTACCATTGACTTTTGTATATCCACTTTATTGTGATCCTTTCTTTCTCATAGTCATTCATTGGCATTCCTCCAATATACTCAAAATTCATGATAGTAAGAGGCTTGGCCTTTTCAAATTCTCAAACCACATTGCATTTTATAGAGCCTTGTGCAATGGTGGATGTTTTCTGTGTAAATCAGTAACAGTATATTAATGAATTGAACACGTAAGTATAGAGTTCTAACTCAGGAAGCATTTTTAATCCTGAATGAACATGTGTGTGTGAGTGTGTGTGTGTGTGTGTGTGTGTGTGTGTGTGTGTGTTTTCTAGAGGATTGAACCATAGGGCATTCTATCTAAATGGTTTTTTATATATGAAATTACATATAAATACCGAAATCAAGACCCTAAAATAATGACATTCTGAAGATGGCTAGACAAACAAGGAATCCTAAGCTACTGAAAAACAGAGGAATTTTAGAAATAAAAAAATGGATTAAAGACAGAGAATTGGAAGCAATATTGGACATATGAAAGCAAGATCATGTAATGTACAAGCAGTTAGCATAGCAATTATGCCAACTTGCAGAAGGCCATTTGACATGTTACTTGAGAGTGCTATTTCGTGTTGACCTTTGCGTTAGAAGATGAGTCTGGTGGCAGCCGTGCTTTCAAAGATTATGAATGTTAAGTGGAAAGGCCGGTGTGACAGTGATCCTTTCCCACTGGACCCATCTTCAGATTTCCATTCATGAATGCTGCTCCTTTAGACTGTGTTGGAAGATGAACACTTGCTTTGTACAGTGTATTGGTCAAACTTTTTTCCTATAATGAAATACTCAACACAGTCTACAAAGAAGAAGAGGCATATTTAGCTCCCAGCTTTGGAAGCTCAAAGATAAATCCACATGTTGCAGATTCTGGTGAAAGTCTCCCTGGACTGGGGATGTGAAAGCTCACAACCTGAAACAGAAGCAAGAGAGGCTGGGTCCCACAATCCCTTCTGAGGTCACACACCAATAACCTACCAACCTCCCAGTATGCTGCACCTCTTAAAAATTTCACACCAGACACCTGTAATCCCAGTACTTGAAAGACTGAGATAGGACAATTATAGGTTCAAGACCAGCCTCAGCAACTTAGTCCTATCTCAAAGTGAAACATATAGCAATGGGATATAGCTTAGAGATAGAATGTCCCTGGTTTCAATCCCCAATATCCTTCAATTTAAAAAAGAACACCACTGAACCATCAAACTCAGAAGTAAACCTCCAACAAATGATCTCTTTGTGGACAAACAGCATCCAAACCAAAGCACGTGGCTTTCCAAAACCCTGGTATATTCCACAGGTTCTCATAGCCATATCTTACACAAGGAAATTAAATTGATGGGTTGTTTGAGCTACAAGTTGAACCAGTCCTTCAAACTGAGTCTTTCCCAGCTTACATGACAGAGAGAAGAGATAAAAGATAGGAAAGAGGAGAGCTTTCTACAAACATTGTAGGAGGCTTGCATTTCATGACTGAACTGAGATTTTTCCTCAGAGGTACTCTGATGTAATTGAACAAGTCACTCTGTAAGTGTAATCTGGTTAGGCTGTTCACACTTCTTCAGCCCAAACTAAGTCCTAATACATTCTGCACTATTTATTATTTCAGGGAATTTTGCAAAATGTTTTCCCTGCTGGGATGATTCCCAGGTGTTGGCCACTTACAAACTCCTAAGTGAACCCCAGCAAAAGTCTTTTGATTGTCTTCTGCCTTCCAGGTGCACAGGAGTTCATCATCCTCCCTTCCAGCTGCCTCTGCTTCCGGATTACACTTTCACTGGCCACAGTGTTTGGGGATATATCTGCCTCTGTGTTAGCTTCTCTCACCACCTTGCAAGAACTCTCCAAGCAAAGATGGTTACATTTCACATCCTACCCTTGGTTTCTAGAGTCTGGCTGAAACAAGTGTCCATTGAGTGTTCACTGATCTGAAATTCATTCTCAGTTAAAGTGTGCATTGATTGTTTTAACTGTATTGGTGCACTGTAATCTTGCACCTTGGCGATGTTCAGGGTGATGGAGACATATGCATGCAGTACTTTTTGAGCCCTCCCTCCCCAACTTTTCCACCCCACTCCCTCTTCCTCTCTACTTCTCTGTGCTAATCACATGGCTTGGCTTTGATAAGTTTATGTTTGTACATCATGATGAAGAACACGCACAATGATGTTCTTCAAGTCTCCCTCCGGCTTCCTGTCTGCCTCTGTTAGGTCCCCTCCTTCTCTCCACTAAGGTTTCTCCTTCTCTGTCCCTCCTCTGTCCCAGTTTCTTCCTAGCTTCCACATATGAGGAAAAACATCTGACCTCTAACTTTCTGTGACTGAGCAATCTCACAGCATAATATTTTCCAGTTCCATCCATTTCTATGCAAATTATATAATTTTGTTCATTTAATGGTTAAGTAGAATCCCATTGTGTATATATTCAATATTTTTATAATCCATCTGTTGATAGACGTCTAGGCTGGTTTCTAGTTTGGCAAATTATATATCATGTAGGTATAAACATAGATATATATGTTACTACGAGGATCTGGTTTCAGTTCTTTAGTATGAGGATCTGGTTTCAATTCTTTGGAGTAGATACCCAGGAATGATATAGCTGGGTCATATGGCAAATCCATTCCCATTCTTCTGAGGACCTTCCACACTGTTCAAAGCGGTGGCACTATTGTGCAATTCCACCGACAATATGTCAGAGTGCCTACTTCACCTACTTGCCAATGTTTATTACTATTTGCGTGTGTGTTGTTGTTGGTGTTTTTTTTTTCAGTACTGGGAATGGAATTCAGGGGCATTCTACATTGGAGCTACATCCCTAGCACTATTTTTAAATCTGTGTAGTTTTCTTTTATTTTGGTGGTACTGGGGATGGAACCCTTCTACTTCCAGGCTACACTCCCAGACCTATTTTATATTTTATTTGGAAACAGGGTCTCGTAAGCCATAGAGGCTGGCTTCGAACCTGCATGATTCTCCTGTCTCCACCTCCCAAGCACAGTGATTACAAGCCTCTGCTGCCACACCCTGTGTCTTTGTAGTTTTTGAAACAAGGTCTCACTGAGTTGCAAAAGACCTTGCTAGGTAGTTGAGGGTGTCTGTGAAAACTGAAAACGTCATTCTTCTGGTCTCTGCCTCCCAAATGCTGGGATTACAAGCATGTATCACCATGCCCAGCATTATTATTTGTGATTTTATTGATTTCCATTCTAACTGGGAGAGTGAAATCTCAGGGTAGTTTTCATTTTCATAGCTCTGATTACTAATGATGTAGAATATTCTTTTCATGTGTATTGCCATTTTGTGAAGTGTCTCTTATTTTGTGAAGTGTCTGCTTAGTTCACTAGCCTAATTTTTTAGTCACCTGACATGTTCAAGGCTGCATGATAAGCACTGTATGTTCTTCATAAAAACAACTTTAGGAGCTTGGTTTTTTGGCATACATTTGTAATCCTAGTACTTGGGAGGCTGAAACGGGAGGATCACAGCTCAAGGAGAGCCTCAGCTACTTAGTGAAATCCTCTGCAACTCAGTGAGACCTTGTTTTAAAACAAAGAGGTTAAAAGAAGAACTGGAAGTGTAGCTCAGAGATAAAATGCCCCTGAGTTCCATCCCCATTACAAAAAAAAAAAAAAAAAAAAAAAAAAAAAAAAAAAACCTTTAAGGGGCAATCTGCTATTTTACTCACTTTACAAATAATAATAATAAAAAAACTGATGACTAGAGGGGGTAAGCAATTTATCCAAAGTCACACAGATAGAAGGTGACAAAATCTGGATTCAAACTCAACGTGTCCGAGGCTATGTTATGGATGTTAATATTTTCACTATCATACATTTTATAGGAAAAAAAAATCTCTCAGTATTTAGCATAAAAAGCCAGCACACAGGCCAACTGCCTTAATGGTATGGGGGACAAATGTTTTAAAGGCCATCGAGAGAGTTAGATGCCCTGTCAGTGTGCTGAGGGTGCATTAATTTTTACAGCTTAAGAATAGCTTGTCACTAATTTGGAAGCTTAAATAAATAATACTTGTTATTTTTATAGTGCCAGGTCGAAGGTCTAGGTAGATACGTATTCTGCTCAGGATGTCACACTCAGGGTGGTAGCTGGGCCGCCACCTACCTGGAGGCTCGGAGAACTGTAGGCTTGACATCTGTAGGTCTGAGGTTGAAATCTTCATAGGGACTCACAGCAGCACCTAGATTAATAATTTATTGGATAACTGTGTGGGGGCAGTATGTTTATACCATGTACCAGGAATCTTAGAAATCATCTCAGACTTCTGCCTACCTGGGGGAAATACATCTATTTTATGATAATAAAAATTGTATTTTCTTACTGAAAGCTTTCTGCTGTGACAACTCTTCCATGGCTCATGATTCTTCAAAATGTCCCTGACAGGATCTTACACTTCTATTAGTGTTGAGCGGGGAGCCCAGATGCTCCAAATATAAAGTTTCCCTTGCCACCAGACTCTGCCATCACATGATGGCACAGATGAGTGCTCCCTTCTGAATGGTGAGAGAACATATGGGAATTTTATTATCAGGCTTTTATAATCTGAAAAACTGTCCACAAATAGAACAAATATAGGATATGTGGGGACCTATCTATGATAAAAATACTAAAGAGAGTTATTAGAAGGCACCATGAAAAAAATTGCAAGGTAAGAAAGATGACTAATCACAGAAGCATCTGTATTCTCACCTCTCTGTTCTGCTAGAGAACCATCTTTCTTTCATACAAAAGGGACACTCTTCTAAGAGTCATTTGAAGTAAAATGACGCTAAATAACATTTTGCTTTACACATTGGTACATCACTGAGAGTGCTTTGCTCTGCACAGAAAGTATTCTAGTGTGATCTACTACTCCTATTCACAAAGAACCAGTCTTTCCTCAATATACCAGGAAACAAAATGTCAGTATTATTCTCCAGTATATTTACTTCATGTAATATTAATGTGAAGTAAGGTTAAAACAGAAGAGTTTGTACACATGAATTGTTCAGTCTAAAGCAGTACTTTGATTTTACAGGTAAACCAATGTCTTAGCTTTTACACGATGTTCTATTATTTCTTCCTTCATTTCCTCTCTGCATCAAGGTAGAGCCTTTTAGACTTCAAACTATCTTGCCTTTTATCACAAGATGGCTTTTTGACCCTCCACTTAATATGAATGGTAGGCAACACCTAAAAGATCTTGAAAGCAGCTTCACTGAGACTAAAGTTGCTAATAATGAAAGCTGATTATACACAGCAGCATAGAAAAAATGTTCACATAAAAATTCCCAAGAAGAAAGTGAAAAAAAGTGCAAGAGTTGCTTCCTCTCCAACAGGGGGAGAATTCTAATTTAATGCACCTACCTAGATCTAATCCTCTTGGCATCACATGCCAATTTAATTATACATTTGTTCAGTCAGTTTAGAGACATTGATGAATGGAAAGTAGGCTCATTTAATTTGCAGAAGATCAAAGGAACATATTCTTAAAAGCAATAATAAGATTCTTCCATGAACTACTTAGAGCCTCATGAATTAGCTGAATCCAAAATTTTTATATTTTTTTGTGTTTTTTTATATTATGAGGTGAAGGAAACTAAATATATGCTCTGGGAAGACTTGAGTACCAGCCAGGAGATCTGAAATAGTTTCACATATCCCGCATTTTGGGTTAAAGTTTGGATGTTTAACACAAATGCCTTTAATTTGACTTCCCCTGTGAACAGAGAAGACAAAATTTCATGTGTAAGTTAATGTAGAAGTTAAGAAAACTTTTAGTACCCATTGAGGATATAGAAATGCAAGGGGAGGCTGACTTTTGGGGTGCACCATCACAGAAGCTTTACTGTGGGCAGCCAACTGCAGTTTGATGCCACTTGGTAAACTCTGAAATTTCAGGTAAAGCACATGCCTCAGCATTACTGTTAGGATTTGTAGAAAGTTCCGTAAGGGAGACAAGGTAGCCATGTTGCAACCAGGGCTTAGTTGTTGAAGAATCCCTGGGACTGTGGCCTTAGGGACTATATATGGTCCCTCCTCAACTTGCTTTTGCTTCTAGCCTTTATGATGGGAGAGAAGCATAGCCCTTGTGCTCTTTATCTTCTCTCCATGCCATTTCCTGAACTCAACAGATTTTACTTAGCCTAACTTAGACTGAACCCTTGAAATATCTAGAACTGTGACCAAATAAATCAACTTTCTCTAGTTGTGGTCATAGGTTGTTTTGGGTCACAGAGATAAGACTGTCCATGAAAACAGTTATCTTTAGCCAGATGTGGTGGCACACACTTGTAATCCCATCCTTTGGGAGGCTGAGACAGGAGGATAACGGTTCATGTACAGCCTCAGATACTTAGGCCCTTTGCAACTCAGTGAGACCCAGTTTCCAAATAATAGGGCTGGAGGTGTAGCTCAGAGATAGAATGCCCCTGGGTTCCATCCCCAGTACCCCCCCCCACACACACACAAAGTCCAAATACTTTTTGTACCTAAGGATCATGGGATCTGGGGTGCTTATAGCAACTCCTATCTATATATTTATGTAAGGGATTCTCCAAAACATAAAAATCTATAACTTCCATATATCTAGAAGCTCGAAAAATCTCCTGGGGGGTAGAGGGGGAAGCAAAATCCCTCACTCATCAGGAAAATCAGTGTTTGTGCTGAAGTAGTAAGGCACCAGAAATAAGAAATGTGAATATTAGGCTTATATCTAAAATCTCAGAATAAGGAAAAGAGACAATTGTGTCTGGAGGATTGTAAAAAAAAAAAAAAAAAAAAAAAAAAAATCCTAGGCTTTGTCTCTGGCCACGACCTCTCTTTTTGAATGGTCATATTAAGCCTGAACAAGTAGGGCTGACAGACAAAGAAATGGAGAAAGGGGACCATTACTTGCACTCACAGTTTTCTCTGACCAGGTCATACAGGTTTGGTGGAATATAGCTTGCCCACTACTTAACTTTTGAATTATCTACCCTAAAGTAAAATTCTTAGTCTCTGATTTCACTACTAATCTACTTTTTTTTCTCATAATAAAATCATATTCTCCTTGCTATTATTATTACCAGAGAAATGTTTAAAAATTTTTATTGGTGCATTATGGTCATACAACTTAATGGTGGACAAAATGGCAGAGGCACACATGCACACATCGCTCATTTAGCCCTTCCCCAATTTTCACCCCATTCCTTCCCTCCTCCCTCCTCATGTTTGGCTTAGTGATTGACTTTGACTTTTTTGTGAATGTACATCATGTACACCAGAGAATTTCCCTCTTCCTCTCTCCCATCATCCCCATTGTGCCTTCTTATTTGCTCATCTATGGTTTCTTCTCCTTCCTCTATATTTCCTCCTATGACTTTTTGTTTTTTAACCACAGAACTTTGTAGTCGTGTGTCTATCTCTTTTTCTCCTGGGATAGTGATGAGACCCTCTGTGGCTACAACACCTGATGAGCCCTTTGGCCATATATTGCCATGGTTGGACTGTCATCTCTCTCTAGTGGGCTATGACACAGAGGAACTTGATCTCAGCTCTGTCCTGGGTCCTTGGCTCTACGTGGGGGTGAATCCTATCATATCTGAAGCTGGGATGTATGAAATAGATGAACAAACAACCAGCAGCTGCCTGAGGGCTCTGAGGTCAGAGGCAGATCTGGCTTTTCAGATGAGGGTCATATACTTTTCAATTCACTAAGCAAATATTATTGTAAGCCTTCTCTGATTTCACCAAGCACTGGGAATCCAGGATATAGAAAGGATCCGGAATGAGAGGTTCAAATAGAGAAAAAAACAAACCAGAGTTTTAATAGAGGGCATGATAGAGGTGAGAGGGGCTAGAACGGAGCACATTACCTGCAGCACAGAAGCCCAGGGTCTCCTGCTTTCAGAGCCTGCCAAGGCATTCTCATACAGTGCAGTAAGCTACATCTACACTGCCTCTTCCCAAGTCAGGAAAACCACCACCCTTGACATGAACCTGCGGGTAACACTCAATATTGCAGAAGCCTGATATTAGCTGTGTTGAAATATGGCCAAAATATCTAAGCATACCTAAAGCAAATCATTCAGGTAAGAAAATAATTAGCTTAGCCTATATATTCCCTTATCTGCCTGCAGCCCCACTAATTCTTTAATCTTTGTCTTTAATGATAACTTTTGACATTATATTCTCAAAGATGCATAGTCTCAAAGTCCCAAGCTTTTGATTAATGGCTTTTCTTTAAAATGATTCTGCTACTTATCGTTCTGGTTTATAATGTTTAACATACCTTTGAGGAGATTCTGTATTTCACTGACTGTGAGATCTGTGTGTCCTGAGATCTTGAGTCAGTCTGGATTAGGCATAGCAACATGGGAAAGAGAAGCCCAAATAAACTGTTTTAAGCAAGCTACTGTGTATCACTTGGTAAGTATAAATATACAGGATCCACAATGTCAGGAATGTCTTCCATCTGTGGTTCCACCTTTAAATGCTATCATTTTAATAAAGCTCTTTGGTCCAATATGGATGCTGGAGCCCAAGGTTTTAAAATCACATTTTATCCAGTTTGAAGGACAAAGAGGAGTTATCTCTTCTTTTAGAATATGTGGTATAAGGTGCACTCACCCAAACCATATATATTCTATTGTCCAAAGATGAGTCACAAAGCCATATTTAGGTGAAGATGTTGAGAAATAGATTTTTGTGGGATTTTATGTATTATGTACTCAAATAAAATCTGTGTTCTATTCCTAAAGCAGAAGTGAGCAATGAAGACTTGTAGAGATTGCAATCAGTACTCCATTTCCAAAATAAAATAAAAGTTTTCAGTTAAAAGATAGAAGAGTGAAAACAGTTTTAGCTTACTGATATATATATATATATTGATACAAACAGTAGAATATGAAATATTAAAATCAGTATGTAAGATTTGATAATATAAAATTTAAAAACCCAGCAATAAATGAGCAAGTGATGTGAACAGATATTTTACTAATGAAGACAAAAGCAAAAGGAAATAAAAGCTTAATAGTGCAAAGTGTGTAACAATTAAATATCTCCCACATTGCTGACAAAAAAACACAAAACATAACAGCTACTTTGAAAAATACTTTGACAGTTTCTTCTAAAATTCAACATGAAAGTTAAACATTTACCATGCAATTTGGTAATTACTCCCAGGTAGAACTTAATTAAAGACATAATATCATATAAAACCCTGTATATGAATGTTTTGGGGCAATTCATTCAGAATAACCAAAAGCTGGAAATTAATCAGCTGCAAGATGTATTAAAGAACACAACAAATAAAATAATAAATACTATGGTACATTCATGCAATGGAATGCAAATTATTAAACATGTTTCCAACAAAAGAGATAAATCTCAAATTCACTATACTAGATGAAAGAAATAAGGCTCAAAATTTTGTATTATGCATTGTATGCTTTTTTTGTGGTGCTGAGAACTGAACCCAGGTTCATTCTACCTCCTGGTTTCACCCCCAACCCAATATTTTTATATGACACTGAAAATAGAAAAAACACAGTGACAGCGACTGGACCAGTCATTGCCAGGAGCTAGACATCATAAGGATATAATGTGGTGTTTCAGCTAACTGGCTCGAATATGAAACTTAAATTGCTTTTCTTGAGAAAAGTTTGGCTATAGTTTGTTTGGTCTGTACATGGGAAGGAAGAAAAGGCATATATGAGCCAGAAGAATATTCTCAGCAATAGACATAAATCCAAACACACATTGTACATGTTTTCCCACATTTTATAACCTATTTGTAGTTATGCAGAATCATATAACTGTATCTTATCGGAGTTATGTGGGCAGTGATAATAATACAAATGACTGTAAAAGAATGGAAGAATATACTGGATGATTGTAGAGCTGGTTCTTCCTCTGTTATGGAGACTCAGATGTTCTGAATTCCAGTTGAGACAATACAAGATGGTTGTTCATTTCTCAATCGGCTTCCTTCGTGAATGTTACACAAGTCTCCCTTCTTTCCCTCAGTATCAGAGTGTAATGGATGTGTAATATAGCAAAAATAAAGTTTAGTTTTTATGATCCACCAAAATGATATATAGGTATTCAAACTTAAGCATCTTATAATCCCAAAGACCATTATGTTTTAATAATGCATAACATTAGAGAATTAATTACAGGTTGTATGAAAGAGGAGCTATACAGAAGAGTTCTACCAATACATGAATATTATATTTTAAAGATATTGTAGGAAGTATATCTTTTTAAAAGATCTTTGAGTTTATAATCTTTTTATTTTTTATTATCTTTTGTCACCTTCAGTATAAAAGATATTGGTTTATTACCTATCACTCTGATATTCTCTTTTCTGAACAT
Organism: Muscardinus avellanarius; assembly: GCF_963383645.1. NCBI lineage: Eukaryota > Metazoa > Chordata > Mammalia > Rodentia > Gliridae > Muscardinus > Muscardinus avellanarius. The sequence goes on along the minus strand of NC_137791.1, from coordinate 131,938,959 downwards.
CTTTGTGTTTTCCTCTCTAGGATAAATTTTGGCTTTTCATCACATAAAATCCTTTAAAGTTTATCTATATCCTGAAAATAACCATGGCTAGTGTTTGTCTTACTGGAATTATAAACTCAAAGAGGCAAGAGTCTTTTCTGACATGGTAATTTAATCCAACTGAATCAGACAGAATTAAAGTGCTCACAAATATAGGAAAGATGGTGAGGTGTTGTTCCAACAAAATGGAATGAAGAGTGACTTCTCAAACACTTACTCAATGACTATGTATTGGGCATTTACAACTTTAATTGTTCTTGCTACATTCCTGAGTCTAACCTCATATTTATGCTCCTCCTGGCTCAGCTTCCCTAGTACTGGGATTACAGGCATGGGCTACTGAGACCAACTTACCTGTTTTTCAAATTGCTATTAAGGTAAGTACAAGTATTGTTGCTTCTAAATTTACTAATGGGAGTTTTCCTTCAATACAATGTGTCCCATCAGATTTTGGATTTGTCAAGAGTTCATAGTCATTTCTATTTCATTTAACTGTGTGTATATATGTATGTATGTATGGATGGATGGATGGATGGGTGGATGGATGGATAGATGGATGGTTCCATCTCTATTTATTTTGTTGTTTCTGTTTTATTCTGAGAATCCTGACTGACACATATTTGGGTACTACTAAGTCAAGTACTGGTATAAAATATTTAAATATCTAAAAATGTACAAATGGTTTTTAACTGGTTAATAGAACCTGGGAGAGTTTTGAAATGCTTGTTAGATGAAAATCATGTATTATGTTGAGAGTGTTGATAGAAATATGAATATTAAAGATGATTCTACCAGAATATTCATAAGTTCCAGGTAGAAAGAAAAAAAAGAGATTAGAAACTGGAAGAAAAATTGATGTGTTAGAAAATGTAAAAAACAAAAACAAAAACACCTAGTCATACTATGTTCTGGTGACTTGAGGAAAGCATTGTGTCAAACTTGGATATCTGAGCACATTCCTAAGTGAAGTGTGGAAGGCATGACATAATTTCAGATTGCTTCTTAATAGTAAAATTCAGAAAGGCGAGATAATTTGATAAACAAATTTTTAAGCAGAATGGAACCAGAATTCAAGATTTATATGTAGTGAAGTAAATGAGTAAGTATGTTTAGTGTGAATGACAAGGGTGTGGCTGGATAATCATTCCATTAAATGATTCCAGGTGCTACTCAGAGAATAAATCAGCCATCATAGCAGAGACAGAGTTATACCAGCTCCAGACTGCCTGCTTTGATGAATAGAAACAAAAGTAGAAAAAAAAAATAGTCAGACTTTTGGGATCTACTGAATAGAACCTCTAGCCAAAGCTACATACATGCAAAAAATATTATCCTTCAGGACCTGGGAAGAGTGTGTGATAATTTTAAGTGTTTTGAGAAGGCCCTCTAGTACTTTCTAAAATGGCGGTGCTAATTTATATTCTCGCTAATTGTACACAAGCATTGCCTTTTCTCCACTTCCTAGACAACATATTACTTAGCTCTTTCACAAAAGCCATTCTATCAGCTGTGAGGTTAGAGCTCATCATGGTTTTAATTTGCGTTTGGTTCAATTTTTTTTTTTAATAAATATCAGTCACTCATATCTCTTATTCTGAGTGATGCCTGTTCAGATTCTTTGCAGATTTTACATTGGATTATTTTGTTGCAATTAAGTTGATTTTCTTATACATTTTTACTATTAAAACCTTTCAGATATATTATGTGCAAATATATTTTTTCGAATTCATGGATTGTCTTTCCACTCTCCTAATTGCTTCCTTTTGTTGTGCAGAAGCTTTTAAGCTAGATGCAAAAACATATGTCTATTTTTGGTTGTATAGTTCTATCCAAGAAATGGCACAAAAAAACTACGAATATTGTATGATTTCACTGTGTGGCATAGAAGGATGTTGATTGCATAGAAACAAAAAAGACAGCAGGTTACTGGAGCTGGGGGAGGGAGAGGAGAAATGAGGAAAGAGCAAGTGTTGCTCAAAGGACACAGAGTTTCAGTTAAGCCAGGGAAGAAGTTCTAGTTATGTATTTGCTTTGCATGGTGACCTCGATAATAAAAATACATTGCAGTTTAACATTGTTGGACAAAGAGAAATGCAACACTTTACCATATACAAAAATCAAATGATAAGTAGGGAGGTTATGAACATATTAATTATTTTTTGTGGTACTGGGAACTGAACCCAGAGGCATTCTACTTTCGACTACATCCCCAACCAGATTTTATTTTTTATTTGTAAACAGGGCATTTCTAGGTTGATTTGAGTCTCACTACTTGCTGAGCTGCCCTCAAACCTGTGATCCTCCTTTCTCAGCCTTCCAAATAAAGGGATTATAGGCATGTGCCACCATGCCCAGCTGATACTAATTATTTTGACTGACTCTTTCTACAATATATGCATGATCAAATTATTGTCTTATACCCCAAAATGTACATAATTACTCTGTGTCTATTAAAAGTTAAGAAAAGAAAAAATGATCTCAAATTGGGGCTGTCATCTGAGTCAGAGGGGGAAATCGCTTTAGTGTATGCAGGCTAAGCTGCTGATACAATAGCACTGGATGCAGAGTTTCTTCTCAGGGACCAGGGTAGAGTCGAGTCGCCACACTGAGCAAAGGGGGCAGCTATACCACCTTTGTAAATCTGAAGGTGACTCTGCAATTTCAGTAGAACTAGAGAACAGAGCATTAAGTAAATGCTCATTCTGTACTAATGTCCATATTCTCAGCCTTAAGATATAATGGATTTGCCCTTCTGGGTTCCAGACATGTTTGGGAATTATGATCCTTTTGTTTTGACTTTCCCATCTGAAATGGTACCGTCTATCCTATGGCAACCCCCTCATTAGATTTTGAATGCAGGTAATTATTATGGTTTCACAGGCTCACAGCTGAAGCATAATACCTGACTCACCCAAACTTTGTCCAAGTGTTACTGAGTTGGAAGTTTGAATTTAAATTTACTGTTTTGGGTTAAGACTTTGGGCTCTTTGGATGAGAGGGAGTGCATTTTGCATGTGAAGACAAAGATTTCGAGAATCCAGAAATAGGAATGTTATTGTCTGAATTTTGTTATTTATTTATTTATTTGTTTGTTTGTTTATTTATTTATTTATTTTTATTTGTGGTACTGGGGATGGAAACCAGAGGCATTCTACCTCCAAGCTACAACTCTGGCCCTATTTTTTTTTTTATTTTTTATAAACATGATCTCATTGAGTTGCAAAGGGCCTCACTAAGCAGCTGAGGGTGTCCACAAACTGTGATCTTCCTGTCTCAGCCTCCCAAATGCTGAGATTACAAACATGCACCACCATGCCCAGCTATCAATTGTGGGTTTTAAATATGCATGTGCTGGAATTCCAACTGTCACCATTTCAGAATATAACAGTATTTAGAGATGAAGGACCATTGGAAGATAGAGTTAAGTTAATATCATGAAGGTGAGACCCAATCCAATATGTCTGGTGTCCTTTTAAAAGAGGTAGAGACAGTAGGGATGCATGCACATTTGGAAAGGTTATGGGTGAGAAGCAATAGGCCTCTGAGCCAAGTATATTGACTTTAGGAGAAACAGAAACTCCCATTCTCTTGATTTTAGATACCTAGCTTTCAGAAATGTGAGGAATGAGGTTTTTTAAGTCCATTTTGTGATATTTTGTTATGACAAACCAGGAAAACTAAGAGGATGCTATCATTGTTTTAAAACTAAGGGGAATTTGTACACATTACATTGCACTTCCTATAAGTCAAGGTTACTTCCATAGATCTATCAAAGTTACCAACACATATAACCATAAAACCTCTAGTACAATAAAAAGGAGAGGGGGAACTGCATGAGGCGTTGCTACCAATCTCACTAAAATGTACAGTGAGGAAAGAGGGGAAAGCAGGGTGGGCTGCAGAGGGAAACAAACCAAGAGATTGAGTTGTAGATAGGAATTTATCATGTGGAACATCACTACAATGTGTAATTGTAATGTGCCAACAAAATTCTAAAAACAAAAATCTGTATCATAAAAAGTCTCCCTTTTGCCTATTTACAACTAATTCTCTCCACAAAGCAGGTTCCAAGCAACAAGTGATCTACTTTCAGTCATCTCTAGTGATGACTTTTATCTGTTTCAAATTTTATAATAAATTAAATAATACTATGAACATTCTCTTTTGTCTGGCTGTCTTTACTCTGCACGAATAGATTTTCCTATATTTCTTACTATATTATTCTCTCTTATTTCTGAGTATCTGTCACAGCTAACTATGTTTCCATAGTGTTTGGAACTATGGAACTATACAGAACACAGTCAACAATGCCTCTGTGCATGTACTGCTGGTTTTTGCCCTACATAAATAAGAAAATTTGTATGTTTTTATAAAATCGTATGTATTCATTTTCTTGATTAATACACTGAAGTTGAATTTGGGGGACTTATGGTACATGTATGTATATATACATACATACATACATACATACACACACATACATACATACATACATACACACATATGACAAATGTACATTGTTGTGCAAAGTGGTTATAGTATTTTACATTTTCATCATCAATATGAGTGCTGAAATTGTTCCACATCTTCACTAACACAGATTATTCTAAATATTTTATTTTTTATTTGTCATGGCATCTTTTTATTTATTATTTATTTATTTATTTATTTATTTATTTATTTATTTATTTTGTTGGTACTGGGTATGGAACCCAGGGGCCTTCTAACTCCAGGCTACACTCCCAGACCTATTTTATTTTTTATTTGGAAACAGGGTCTCTTTAAACCAGCTGAGGCTGGCTTCGAACCTGTGTGACCCTCCTGTCTCATCCTCCCAGGCGAGGGGATTACAAGCATGCACCACCATGCCCGGCTTTGCCATCGCATCTTATTGTGGTTTAACTTTACATTTCTTATAACAAGTGATGCTAAATGTTTTATTATGCATTTGTCCTCACATATTCTAATTTTGTGAATTAACTTCTTAAGTGAATTACTTAACTTACTTTTGTGAATTACTTAACTTAACCTGTTTTACTTAACCTGTTTACTTTTGTGAATTACTTAACTTAACCTGAATTACTTAACTTAACCTGTTATAGTTAAGTAGACGATATCTCCTAAAGAGCTCACATATTAATATTCAGGGTCGATGTAATTAAGCCATGAGGGTTGTAATCCCATAACTGGATGAATCCATTGAACTGGATTTACCTGCATGGTACCAGGTTGACTGGTAGGCTGTGGCTGCAGGTGGTCCGTGTGGGTGCAGCCTTGGGGATTATATAAATGCTTTCTCCTTCTCCAGTTTTCTCTCTTATGTCTGGCCTCCATCATGTGAGGAGCACAGCCTACGTGCTCTTCCTTTGCCTCCCGCTGCAATTCCCTGAGATTCACAGTCCCCAGCCTCACATGGTCTGGATCTGAAACTGTAAGAAATTAAATCTTCTTTTTTCTAAGTTATATGGTCAATCTTTAAATTATATATGTGAAAATGCCGACGGTCACACTATCCAGTTTATGAATGAAAAATCACCATTCACCCATTTCAGAGTTATCTTCCTTATTTTTCTTATTGAATTGCATGCGTTATTTGAATACATAGATTGTAAGACCCTTCTTAGATAAATACCACAAAAGTATTCTTCAATTATATCGACCTTAGTCTTTTCACTATGAATTGTCAAAGCAACAATTTTCAAGTGTGCTGAGGATTAATTTGCCATTCTGTGTCATTTGATTTTTATCATTTTAATATGTTTATTGAAATATAATTGACAAATATAAAGTGCATATATCTGGTGTACACAATTTGATAAATTTTGTTGTATGCTATACACTTGTGAAAACACTACCACGTATAAATAGTGAACGCAGACATCACAGGCAAAGTTTCCTCGTGCCCACTGTAATGTCTTGATGTTTTTCTTGCTTGTTTACTGCCCACCTCCTCCAGGGCAATAAATAATCTGCTTCTGTCATTTAGATTAGTTTGTATTTTATATAAACACAATCATATGGTATGCACTTTTTTGTGTGGCTTTTTTCACTCTACACAATTATTTTGAGATTTATTCATACTCTTGTTCATATCTCTAGTTTATTGATTATATTCTACGGAAATACCACAGTTTGTTAATTCATTCACAGCTTGACAGGCTAGGCCCTGGACTTATTTGAACTCTTGGAATATTGCAAATAAACTCACTAGACATAGCCATGAGTAAGACTTTCTTTGGATAAACATTTTAATCTCTGAAATACTTAGGGTTTAGGTCCTATGTTAGGTGTGTGTTTAATGATTAATGAAATGACCACTACTTGAAAAAGGAGTTGTGCCATGTAAGAACTTCACGAGCATTCTACTTTATTTACCACTTCTCCATCATTACATTATTATTCCTCAGGCATGCTAACATATACAAACTTTTATCTCATTATGATTCACTTTGTGTTTTTTCAATAAATAATGATGCTGAATTTTTGTTCTTTCACCCATTTTCTCTATTAACCCATTTAACTCTGTTCATGTAGTTTTAAAATGAATCTTGAAAAGTATAGTATAAGTTCTCAAACTTTGTCCTTATTATTTTATTATTGTGCTAGCTATTCTAGGTTCTTGCATCTTCATGTACATTTTGAATAAGTTTTTTAATTTTTATAAAATTCCTTGATAAAAGTTTTATACATGTTGCATTGAAATTATAGATCAACTTATTGAAAATAAGTTGATAAATTGACTTATCACAATACTTTCTTGTATCTTTTAACATTACTGTGTGATATTTTCTCTTTATTATTCTAAAGTGGTCAATGATGTTGATTTATTGATGTTATATCCCACTCTATATTGCTGTTATAATTCTCATTTAATCTGGATATGTTATTCATTTTATATTTGTAGAAAAGCCTGCTAAAACTTTGGTAAGGACAAGTGCATCTATTTTTATTATTATTATTGCTTAGTCATATTATTATGTCTTTATTATTGTTAGTGTTTGTGTACTGGGTTCATTCAAAAAGTTGAAAATGTTTTACTACTCTATTTTATTACAAAAAGAAATTGCAAACTGTTGGTATTTAAATATTTGATATAATTTACTCATAAAGCAATCTATTTCTGCGAACTTCTACTGGAATGGCTTCCAAAAGTATGAGTTCAATTTATATAATAAATATGGATCGATTACCTTTAAAATATCTTCTATTTTTAACTTTGGGAAATTTTGTTTTCAAGAAAGTTGAACCTTTTAAATTATTTTACTGAAATTTTTGTGTTAGGGTATTAACAATACATTATTATAATACTCTAAATGTCTGTAGGCCCTGCAGTGATGTCTCCTCTTTAACAACACGGTATATCTCTGTGGTATGGGTGCCTATAATGAGAAATACTAGGCCTATAACTTGACCTATTATATGACCATCATGAGCTCCAATTTTGATAGCGAATTATAAAGAAATAGTTCACATGATTAGGGAGTCTTACAAATCAAAATCTGTAGCATGGACAAACAAAATAAGGATCCAGAGAAGCCAAAGGTATAGATGTAAAGATAAAGCCTTAGGGATGTCTGATGGAGAACCCCTCCTTGCTTGAAGAGGCTAGTCTCTTTATTCTGTTCAGGTCTTTGACTGATTTGATAAAAAGCAATCTACTTCACTTCATTTTCACCAATTTAAATGTTAATTTCATCCAAAACCACGTTCCAGATAGATGAATAAAATTAAATATGCTCACAAGACTCACACAATTAAAAAATCTCACAAATTCATTTTATCCTTGTTTTGTTTTATAGGAACACCTTTTCACTATGTCCTTACTGTTTTCTTTTTATCACTAATGTCCAACCATTTAATTGTAATATGCTTAAGTATGTTCTTCTGTGCAATTATTAGGACTGGGTTTTATTTAGTTATCAGTTCAATTTATTGAATCTGTTGTTTGTAGCTTTCATTAAATTTAGGAGACAAAGATCATTATTTCTTTGAGTATTTTTATCATTCATTTTGATTAGTGATTTATTAGATCATTTAATATTAACCAAAATGTCCCTAAGCCCTTATTACTCTATCAGTTGTTCTCAGTTTGCTCTAGATTTTAAATGTTATCACTGATGTGCCTTCAAGGACATGGACATTCAGTTTTATAGAATTATATTTACATTTCCACTCATCTAGCAGTGATTTTCTTCTAAATATTGAATTGCCATCTTTAAATTTTCATTTGGTACACTTTTATATCATTCATTTTCTACTTCAAAGTGTTCAAATTTATATCCCTAGCATGTTTAATTAATTTATTTATCTTTTTTTATTTATTTTTTATTGGTGCAATGTATTCATACATCATAGTGGTATAAAGAAAATACTTTTGTAGATATACATGCACATCTCGCCCAGTTAGCCCCTACCACGATCCCCACCCCATTCCCTCCCCATCCCTCCTTCCCACGCTTAGTTTATTTATCTTTTAATTGATGAATTTGTTTGTTTTTGTGACACTGGCGACTATCTCTGAGCTACAACCCCAGACTTTTTTATTTTTATTTGAAACAGAGTCTCCCTAGGTTAATGACAGTCGATGTAGGCTCTCCTGGGACCTGTAATCCTTCTGTCTCAGTCTCCCAAGTACTGGGATTACAATTGTACACCACTATGCCCAGCATTATAGCATGTTTTTAATACCTGTTTTGAAGTCTTTGCCATCTATTTACATCATCTCTATCATTTGTAAGTTGGCTTTTGTTGATTAGTTGTAAATTGTAGTTTGATATTTCTTTTCATCTTCAAAAATTTCTGATTGGATATAAAACATCATGAATGCTATGCTTTTTAATATTTGAAATTTATTTAGTTAGTTATTTTACAGAGATTAAATCCATAGTGCTTCACCATTAAGCCACATTTTCAGCCCATTTTTTATATTATTATTACTTATTTTGAGAAAGGGTTTCGCTAAATAGTCGCATCTGGCCTTGAATTTGTCATCCCCCTTTCTTAGTCTCTGATGTACCTGGGATTACAGGCTTGCACCACTTATTGGCTAGCAATTTATATTTTTAAAAAGAGTACTTACTTTGCTTTGATGTGCACTTATATCATTAATGGCTTAACCTTTGGAGTCTTATTTTTGGGTTTTGTTATGGCAACTAAGTAGCTTTCATTCTAAGTTTTGTTTAGCCCGTCCACTGGAGCAATTCTCTTTTCAGGCAATAGAGGCATTGAATTGAATGCCTCAAAATATTCAATGACATTTCTCATCTGGCCAATAGAAGCAGGGCTTTTAGTCTTGTATCTCTGGAAATTCTTTACCTGAGAGCTTTTTGATAAGTCCTTGCCTGGTCTTATCAAATCATGTTACATGTGTGCAACTTAGTGCTCAGCAACCTACATAAAATGATAGATATGCAAATCTTCAGAGGTTCTGTATGTAAGGGGTGGGTCTTCCTTTTATAATATTCTTCCTACAATTTCTAAATATGTCATCCTCCCCAGATTTCTATTCTTATCTTCCGAGCTAAATGATACCCACTTTTCTTCACCCTATAGTCTGGAAAGTGCCTCCAGGCAGAAACTCATGGTAATTAATCTTATTTTTTCCTTCTCTCTCAGGGCTAGCAGCCTACCAGTACATTTTCTATTGCCTGAAAACAGTTATTTATTTTGTTGTCTTTCTTATCTCTTTTTTAAAATTTCTTTATTTCTTTATTTCTTTCTTTATTTATTTATTAAACAAAGATGTCCAGTATTAACTATTCCAAGTAACCAGAGACCAGAAATGTATGTCATTTAAGTAGGTTTATAAACTTCTAGTTGACTCAAGAAATTCTCAGAGATCTTTCTTTCTTCCTTCTTTTTCTCCTTGTGGTACTGGGATTGAACTTGGAGCCATTCCACCTTTAAACTATACCTCCATTTGTACTTTTTCATTTTTATTTTGAAATAGGCTCTCCATATTACTGCAAGCTGGCCTTGAACCGGTGACCCTCCTGCCATAGCCTCCTGAGGACTGGGATTACAAACATACACCACTGTGCTCAGTTAAAAATATTATTTTTAGCCGGGTGTGGTGGCGCACGCTTGTAATCCCCACGTTTGGGAGGCAGAGACAGGAGGATCGCGTGCAGGTTCAAAGCCAGCTGTGCTGGCTTAAGAGACCCTGGTTCCAAATAAAAAAGTACAAAAATAGGTCTGGGAGTGTAGCCCAGAAGTAGAAGGGTTTCCAGGAACCCCAGTACCACCAAAAAATATATATTTTTAAATTAATCCTCCAGTTTTCTTTTCAGGAAGCAAATGCCCAAATATTCCAACAACGTCACAATTTACAAGATTATTTCCCTGTATCAATCATAACACTAAACATACAACATGTACTATTTCCTTTTATCTCTTAATAATGCCTCAGCAGGAGGTTGCCATCTCATGTTTGAAACAAGATTAAGTTATATTATGAAGTTCATACCTGTGTCCCCCAAATCTGTATGCTGAAATCATATCCATGCTAATTTGTCTATACCTACAGTTGAACCATGTGGAAGGTGTTCCTTGAGTGAAACTCTTCTGAAACCTTACTTTTAATTAACTGGTGGCTGCTGTACTCAGCCACTGGAGACCTGGCAATCATAAGTAAGATTCTACCTAAGCGAAGAGTGTGTGTGAAAATAAAATTCTTTCCAGGTGTTCTTACTGTCAGAGGTCTGACTGCAGACACAGCCTCAATGGCAAAACCACAATGTCAAAGTCCTGGTTTTCAGAACTTACATACGCCGAGGCTACACAGCAAGCCTAGAGACCACACCAAGGAAGGTCAAAAAGCACACGTATTTATAAAGAGAAAATGACCCTTGGGTCAAAACAGTGATTAGTTTTGGGGCATTATTCAAATAATTTTCTCATAGGAAATTTTAATTGCTGGGTTTAAAGCAAGCATGTATGAATTCTGGGAGGTTGTACTGTGCCTGAGAGGTCGTCCTTGGGACATATCTGCATGGACCATGTGGGGGTTGGAAGGGCCATCTAACTGTGAGAAGAGGATTTCTGTGTTTAACATAAGTCCCTTTGATAGATTTGTCTAGCTGCTTCATGAAAATATGGCCACCAAGAGGCAGCTGTATAGAATAGATATCTAGGTCAGTTTTGCAAAAGAACTGTGAAGACATGCAGAACTGGAAACTATTAAGAAAGTCCAACTTATATTCAAAACAGATGCCAAGACAAAGTGATAGCATCATTACAAAGTGATTAGTTCCTGTGAACAGCCCTCTAATCAATAAGATTAGTACCCTTATTAAAGAGACCCTAGAGAGCTCCCTCTATTCATCCAGCATGTACAGACAGAGAGGAAGTGTCTGTAACCAGGAAGTGACCCTTGCCAGACACCAGATCTTCACATGTTTTCAAATCTTGGAGCTCTCAGCTCCAGAACTGTGAGAAGAAGATTCTGTGTCTAAAAGGCATTCAGCCAATGTTATTTGGTTATAGCAGCCAGAGCTGAGTGACCTTGGCAGATCAAATAACCCTGCCAAGTGAAGTAGGAATCAAACCCAGGGTTTTTTTATTGAATCCTTTACACAGCTCACAAATGTATGCTGACCCACCTGAGAAGACACACACACAAAGAGAAATCACATTATATTACATCAAACAGTGAAATCATTCAGTAAAGCTTAACAAAATAATCACAATTGAAGTTAAAATAGGCATAACCTAACAAAATTAGCAACTTTACATATTTTCTTCATCTTGTTCTCCAATTTACAGTCCCTGATGAAATACAATTTTTGTCCTATATTTCCTCACAATAGGTGATAATAAAGCAGAAATCTAATGAAATTTCTTATCTTTGCTTTGTAGTCTTACCCCAATCTTTGTCCTTTCCAAATATATATTTATTCGAAGTTTGAATATTTCTGTCACTTAGTACTAGGTGAATCTAAGCTCATGTTTTCTTTTTGTGACTATAGATCTATAACTTTTACTGGCAACAGTTTTTTTACTATCTTCTCTGCCTCCACATTGTCCAACAAATTTTATTTCCTATACAATATCCAACAAAATATTTTATGATCAAACCACATAATATACGTGCATATATGATATAGTGTCGATACTCTTGTCCTCCCAAGGTTGTCTCAGGATCTGGCTGGAATTTAACTTTTGATGCTCACTTCTCGTCTCTTTCTTATAAGTTTGATCTTAAAGAAATGCATTAATACATGACTTCAGGGGTCATGCCCAGTAACCTCTCTAACTTTTGTTCATCTCTCAAATCTCAGATGAAAAAATTTCTGTAAGAAATTTTTCAATGTTACAGGGCCTAAAATTCTTATGTATTTTGTGCCCACTCTCGTGGTCACACAAAGGTTATTTTTCATGCAGGGTGCCAAGCTCTTGTGTTCAAAACAGTGCTACAGGAACAAAGGCTTATTCAACATCATTCATGGCTTAGAAGTGTTCTAGGCTTCAGCAGAAGTGTCTGCTGTGAGTACAGTAGTCACCAGGTATAAGTTTTCTAGGTCAGTCTTGTTTTATATCTAGTGTTCCTAAATAAACAGTAGCCACTCTCCATTTCACTCTGAAACAAATAAAAAAATAAGCCCCACTAGTTTAAAAAAGTATGTATCTTTATTTAAGGTAGAATTTTTAGCTAAACTGAGTTAACCTTCCTCTTGTCATTATTTTAAGAATGCACATGATGTACATTCACAAACATATCAAAATCAGTCACTAAGTCAAACAAGAGGAGGGAGGGGGAGAGCATGGTGTGTGACCTGGGGAAGGGTTAATGAAATGATGTGTACATGCATGCCTATACTCTCCTGTACCTCATAATGAAGTAAGATTACAATGTACCAATAAAACAATTTAAATTATAAAGGAATAAAAAAAGCAAACAAAAAATAAACAAATGAAATAAACCTGAATAGAAAAAAAAAGAATTTTGGGTGCAGACTGCTACTGACCTTGAACTATTCAGAAACTCACCATAATGTATAGGTTTCATTGGGGCCTTAGAAGATAGAAAAGGCTGAAATCTGCTTATACCTAACAGCACTCCTGAGAATCTTATTATAAATTATTAGCACCAGACTTTGGTACATAGTACTAGCTGTTGCTGATTCTATTCTTCATTTAGGGGAGGTGGGAATTCCATATGGAGTCATTTTGGACTAGAATTACAAACTCTTACAGAATTATGGGGAGAACCTGAAGGTGATACGTAGGTGTAAGAGATGAAAATTTAGATAGAGCCTATATCCTAAAGCTAAAGGAATTTGTGAAGTTAGAACTGAAATCAAAGATAAAGAATATTAATGGGAAGCCATACTGTAACAAATAGATTGTCCATGTGCCAGTATTGGGAACGGCCTAGGAAGATTTGGGAAAGCTCTGATTATTAATATATTTCAAAAGAAAATAATTGGTATATTTCAAAATAGTTGTGTTAAAATGGAGGCAGACATGGATAAAGAAAGGACTTGGTTTCTGCCTAAAAACAGGCAGCTATTCCAATGTAAAACAACCTTGCTCAAAGTAATGAACAAGTCAATAGAGGAGAGCTAGGGCTTCCTCTTTCTAAAGACAGATCTAAATGATGATCTAGACAGGGATGGGGCAGGGTTTGACATTGTCCTCCATGAAAGGAGACACCTCACCACACTTTGCTAGGGGAGGTACCTTACAGTGACGTTCCCTACGTCAGAGTCACGGAAACAAGATGGAGGTCATGGGTATAAAAGGCCAAGTCCACGTGTAAGCCCTTGGGTGTACTAATTCGAGTCATCCCCTCATGCCATCTGGGCATGGGGCTGTATTTCTATTTTCTGTATTTCTATCTTTCTAATAAACTTCTTTAAATCTTCAGCAATGGTCTAAGCGATGAATACTTATTCTTAGCTTAGGACAAAAATCCACAGTTTTTCTGTTTGTCTGTTTGTGTGGTGGTGGGGGGGGAATTACTTCTCCCCACACACACCATGCACATTTCACCCCCGCAACAGTCCAGGACTGTTCTTTGATGTTTACTTAAAGGGAGAAGATACTCCTTCACAGCATTTTTAAACTGAAGAGAGTACACAAAATCTATTTGAACAGTGAGTCCATTTGGTAGATGTAAAACTCACTATTTTATGAATATAGTAATAAAAAACAGTGCTCACAGTAAAGGGAAATAAAAAATATTTTTCTTTGACAAATTGTGTTAGACCAATATGAATGACAAGTAAAAAAAAACTATACAGTCGAGTTACACGATTCTAAACTCAGGTTCCTTGAAAAGAAGGAAACGAAACTTGAGGCATGGCCATTGAGGAAGGAAGAAATCACAGGTGTAGCAAAAACAAGTACTCCTCAAGATTAGGAATGTCCAAGCCGGGCGTGGTGGCGCAGGCTTGTAATCCCCGCGCTTGGGAGGCGGAGACAGGAGGATCACGCAGGTTCGAAGCCAGCCGTGCTGGCGTAAGAGACCCTGTTTCAAAAATATAAAATAGGTCTGGGAGTGTAGCCCGGAGGAAGGAGGGCTTCCAGGAACCCCAGTACCACCAAAAAAAAAAAAAAAAAAAAAAAGATTAGGAATGTCCAAAAGCAGAAAGCAGACAGTATCTTGGAGAATACTAGTAAGAGGAATTTTTCTCTGCTAGATTCCTCAAGATACACAATTCCAGAGCACATTAGGCTCCGCAAGGTGCACACCTCTGAATCTTGGTCAGTACAGGAGTCTCCTGAACATGTTTCTCTAGAAGAAATCCACTTACAGTCTATAAGGTTTTTTTTTATGATCAGGAACACAGAAAGCTCTCCAGAGGTGTCAGACTGTTTTGCAAACATTAAAAGATTGTGTCATGAGCCAGAACTTTTGTGAAATGAAAAAAAAATAAAAGCCATGTCAGAAACATACGACACAGGAAAATGAAGACTGGTAAATTTTGAATAATCTTGATGGAAAATTCTTGTCTGATGCAGTGATCTGAGCTTTCAAACACAGAAAATTCCTAAACATGGGAAAATGTATAATGTCACCAAGACAGAAGTCAGCACATCTTTTCTGTGAAGGGCTGGATTTGTAAATATTTCAGACTTAGAATACCAAAAGGTTTCTATGTAAACAAACAACTCGTATAGCTAAAAGAGCAGCCATGGGCAATATGTAAACTAATGGGTATGTTGTATACAAATAATAATTATTTACAAAATAAAATTAATTTCCATCACCTGTTCTAAGAGAAACAGTATGCATAGGGTACTTTTTCCCTTTATATGTTCTAAATGCATTCAACCTAAATTAATTTCTTATTGGGATATTTCTGAGACTGATTTAAAGAAAAAGCATTTGTTTATAAATTTTGGAAGTCTGCAAAAGGTTGATTTCTTGACAAATGTAGAATAGAAGAAAAATATTTAACTATTATATTTTCCATTAAATATTACCAATTATTTTTGAGGTGCTGGGAATTGAACCCAGGAACATTCTACCTCTGAGCTATACCCCCAGCTTTATATATTTATTCTTTATTTTTAAACAGGGTCTCCCTAAGTTGTGGAGGAATCACTAAGTAGCTGAGGCTGGCAATCCTTCTGTCTCAGCCTCCCAAGTACTAAGATTACAAGCATGTGCCCCCACATCAGGCTTGTTATGGAATCTTTGATAAAGATTTTAGCAATACCACATACTGATGGCTTAAAATATCATTTTGCTCCCAGTTCTTATTTTTAAATTGTGTTACCAGTATTTCATTACTAACATAATTTTGTATGGACTAAAATGCTATTTTACTTTAAAAATAAGACCTGCCATTTGACTAATACAAATTCTCCCATCTGAAGGAAATATAGCTACACAAAGAAGACAGAGCTCAGCCATTAAAAACCTCATCTTCTGGCAGAATCTAAGCAAAACAAGACAAAATAGGATTTTGATTGTTCTATACTTTTAGCTGAAAATTCTAAGATATTTAATTTGGAGGCTTATATTTCTTTAATACTTTGAAGTCTTTGAATTTTAACTTACAAAGTAATTAAATATTTTGAATTTTATCATATTCATGTGGATTTCTCAATAAGCATGGGTTTTTATTCAGAGTGGAACATATCTATTCTGACATCAGTGAGATATCAAATTATGTTTTTTTTTTATTTTTTGAAGAATCCCTACAAAGTGATATTGGACAAGGAACTGGATGTAGTCTAAGAAGAGCAACAGTGATGAAATTAAATGCTGACTTTTGGTAAAGGTGGTTCGGACATTGATGTGATTGTCCAAGGGACTTAAACCCCTGTCTCTCACTCTGGCTCCTGGTTGGCAGTACACAGTAGCTGCCTCCTCTCTCTCTCCTTTCTCATTTCTGCTACTGCTGTTTCTTCTCTAGCTAAATAAACATCATGTTATAAAGCTCTGGTTTATGGGGAAAACAAATCCTCAAAATAAAAACTGTTAGAAGTAACACACAAACAAATACCAGATGTCATTTTTATTTGTTTTGAGGAGGGGGAGGGGCAAGAAGAAAGGCAAGAGAAGTCAAAGGGTGGTCACTCCAAGGTCTTTCCGCTTGTTTGTTTGTTTGGGTGGTACTGGGAATTGAACCCACGGGCATTCTACCTCTAAATAGCACTCCCAGCCCTATTTTACTTTTAGTTTTGAAACCAGGTCTCAGTTTACCACATGCTGATCTCAAATCTGTGATCCTCTGGTCTTAGTCTTCCAGACACTAGGATTATAGATGTGCACCACTAAGCCAGGCCCTTCACTTTTTAGTATTATCACTGTGTCCTTCAATGGCTTAGCTTTATTTCTACAGTCTCGCCCTTACTGATCTCATCTTATTGTTTTCTGAACCTCTGTTTAGTCTCTTTTTAGACAATTCATTCAAAATAAAAGCTGTTAATGAACTTGGGTAGTAAATGTGTGACCTTTGCTTTAATCTGTATTCACTAAGCAACTGCAGTCATTCCTATCAAAATATTGAGAATGTATCTGATAGAGAAGATGGACAATAAGACTTGGTTTTATTTTTATTTTATTTATTATTTTATTTATCTATTTTTGTGTGTGTGGGAGAGGTGGTGGGGCACTGTTGTACCTTTGACCTATGCTCCCAGCTATTTTAATTATTTATTTATTTATTTATTTACAGAACCTTACTAAATTGCCAAGAGTCTCACTAAGTTGCTGAGTCTGGCCCCAAACCCATAATTCTCCTGTCTTTGCCTCCAAAGTGCTGAGATTAGAGGTGTGTACCATTGTGCCCTACTAATCACGAAGTCCGTGTGATCAAAGCAGCCATATATTCAGTCAGAAATCAGAACATCTGATTTAAGATACGCATTGTGAAGAAAAAGGGGGATTTTTCTTTAAACTATAGTTTTACATATTCACTTCAGACCACTTTAAATTATCCCCCTTGAAGTAAATCTATGTGTATGCACAAATAAATAAATAAATAAATAAATAAATTATTGCTGAAAGCCAAATGCTTTTTGGTGTTAAGTCACAAAGGATCCGTGTGACCTGATTAATTGAATGCACTATAAAAAGGAATCTATCCTTGAAACACATTTGCTTGAATCCTTTGGGGTACTGCCCTCAAGACCTCCTTATGGGCTTCCTTTCTTCAGTCATTTATTTTTTCCTTCTCTGAACTACATTGGCTTTGATTAATATCAATCCTTTGGGAATATTTCTCAAGGAGATTTATTTTTCCCACTTCCTCCTGGGTTTGTACAGGTTACTTAATGGCACAATTAATTATTGTTTTATGACCAGATGAAAGGTTCTTTTATTTGTTCTTTTCTTAGATATTTTTGCCCCCTGGTTGAAGGAGATGATATGAATCACTTTTCTTCCTCAAAGGAGAAGAAAGTGGACTTTGATAAAGGTTAGAAATAGTGAGTTGAAGGGAGGGAAATTAATTTATTATCTCCCTTGGCACTTTTCAGTGCCTTTTGAAAAATAAAAATCTGTCAGAAAGAAGAATTTTAAAATAACATGTGTTTCTGTCAAAAACATAAGTTGTATTAACAAACTAACTTTTATTCTATTCCTCAAGTATTTTCTGTATTAGGCAAAGGTGACAAATTCAAAGTAAATGTACTCATCAGATCTTGTGAGATAAAACTGCTGAAGTTCCTAGTAAAGCTAAATTCAACTTAAAATGTTTTGGATTATATATCTTTAAATTTTTTTTTTTTTGCATTTTTGACCCTTTTTATTATAGTTGGAAACCCACACCACTATACATCTGAGTAAGAATTTTTGGTCTGCTTCACTTTAAGAAGAAAAGATCTATTGCATAATCAAAAAGGCAAGTAATTTACATACTGGGATGACAGTTTTAGTCCATAAGCAATAATAGGGTGGGATTGATAGCATTGTACGGGTTCTACTGACATTTTGCAAGTTGATAGATGTATTGAATTAAGCATGTTCTGTGATAAAGAGCATTAATCTATTGGTTACTCCTATCAATCAGGTTTTGCTATAAAACCCAGAGCCACGGAATAGCATAGCATGCACCATAAGTCATTATTTGTGTCTTACACATTTGATAGTCCACTGGGGTTTATTCAAGCTCCATTAAGTGGACTTGCCACCAGGCGGGGTTCACAGTTCTGAGCTATATGTCTCTTATTCTTCTCATATGGAGGTTAATTGAGGCATGTTCTTTTCATAGGGATTGTTGGTAATTAAAAAATCAAGCTCAACCACACATAGATAGATGTATGTATGGATCACCACTGATAATAGCCACTGGGCAAAGCAAATCAAGTTAGGAAACCCTAAAGTCAAAATTAATGAGTGTGCTCCTTTATGGAGGCCAGGGATAGAGGAGAATGCAAAGGTACATTGAACCACGATCTGATTATGACAATTAATCTGTTCCAAGAAAGGATCTCTGAGTACCCTAATTATCCTCTAAGTGCCACAAATATTACAAATTTTCTGTTTTTTTCTTTCCTGTATGATTTGTTCATGTGCATATATTTGCACATATATCGTAATCTATTACAACACATTTGCTTATGTATCACTATCACATTCTAGAAGTCATGAAGAATGTGTATTCAACAAAAATTTACCAGATAAATAGGCTGCAAGGTACATGCAACTATACTTTTATTTTATTAATTGGTGCATTGTAGTCATTAATCTTAATGTAGTATAAGATGGTAGAGGCATACATTCACACATCACTCATTTAGCCCTTCCCCAATTCCCATCTCATTCTCTCTCACCTTTCTCCTTCTCATGTTTGGCTTAGTGATTGACTTAATGATTTAGTCACTAAGTCACTTTTGACTTAGTGATTGGCTTAGTGATTTGATATGTTTGCGGATGTACATTAGGGAATTTCTCTCTTCTTCCCCTTCAGTTATATTGCCTTATTCACTCATCTATGTTTTTTTCTTCTTCATCTAGGATTCCTCCTATGACCCTTTTTCTCACTAGTTCCTGAATATTAGGGAAAGCATCTGATGCTTAATGTTCTCCAGTTCTGTCGATTTCCCTGCAAATGACATAATTTTGTTCTTCATTATGGCTGAGTAAATTTCCATTGTGTACATATTCCATAGTTTTGTAATGCATTCATCTGTTGATAGACATCTTGGCTGTTTCCATAGTTTGGCAATTGTGAATTTTATGGCTATATGAATGTACACATGCATTAGTTTGGTAGTTTGGTTTCTATTCTTTTGGGTAGATACCCATAATTGGTACTACTGGACCACATGGTAAGTTTGTTTCTTCGTGGTAAGTATGAGGATATTCCATACTGTTTTCCAAAGTGGTTACACTAATTTTCAATCCCACCAACAATGAATTGAAGTTCCCACTTCTCCACATTCTTGGTAGCATTTGTTGTTTGTGTTTCAAATGA
Source organism: Muscardinus avellanarius (assembly GCF_963383645.1). Taxonomy (NCBI): domain Eukaryota; kingdom Metazoa; phylum Chordata; class Mammalia; order Rodentia; family Gliridae; genus Muscardinus; species Muscardinus avellanarius. Next base: position 131,919,046 of record NC_137791.1, on the reverse strand, counting down.
TTGCAATTCTAATTGGAGTTAGTTGAAATCTCAGGGTTATTTTGACTTGTATCTCTCTGATTGATAATGATGTTGAGCGTGTTTTCACAAATTTATTGGCCATTTGTATTTTATTTTTTTTATGGAGTGTGCATTCAATTCATTCTCCCATTTTTGATTAGGTTATTTGTTTTCTTATGGCTGAGTTTCTTCCATTATCTGTGTATTCTAGATAATAGTCCTCTATCAGAGGAATACTTTCATGCTTCCTTTTGTATTTACACATGCACAATAAATAATATTTTAGTGTTTTTATTAAGCCCACCATTTCATAGGTTTAATAAAAGGATTAGGTTGAACAAAGTGTTTAGAGCACTAAGAACATACAATAAATATTTGCTGTTATTATTAATATTATCAATTTTATTACATTTAAACTTACACCTAAGCCTTGTATCTCTATTTTTATTTGTAATTATTACTTACCAACATTATGATATAGTATCCCATTAATGTACAGATTGTCTCTACTGTGCCTTAAAATTAGAAATAAAAACTAGATATTAAATGCTAGGAGAAGCTCACTAAGTGCTGTGTGCATGCATGTTCCTTTAACTCTGAACTTTTGTATAATCTGAGACTATAATGCATCAATAAAAGCATATTAAGAATGTTCATATCATGCCATGTACAAACCTGAATAAATATAAAAATTCTAGATTTATAAAAGAAATTTTTTCTGTAAAAGGAGAAATTTGGTGTGATAATACACACAATATAAGTCACAATTTTTGTATTTAATAAAAAATATAATCAGGCCTTAATATGTCCCAGATGTTAGAATAAAAGGGAGACAGGACTTTAAAGTAACTGTAATAAATTGTTAACAAGTTTGTAAGTCAGGTATGGTGACACACACCTATAATCTCAATACTTGGGAGGCTGAGATATGATGATCAATGGTTCAAGACCAACTTGAACAATTTAGTGAGACTCTCAGCAACGTAGCAAGACCCTGTTTCTAAACAAAAGATATAATGGGCTGGAGGGTGCAGTTTTCAGGAAAATCCTCCTGTGTTTAACTTCCATTACTACCAAATAAATAAATAAATATAATTTGAAGAATAAGATGGTTTGGAAGCTTATAGAAGATAAAATTTCTGAGTGATAGATAACAATAATTAAATAAAATCCCTAAGGCTAAATAGGTGATGAGTAAAATAAAAAGAAGAAAGTATTAACAATAGTTTACACAATGTATAAGAAAATATTGGTGGACTGGAGATGGGATTAGTGGTAAATTATCTGCATGCACAAAGCCATGTTTCAATTCCCAACATGTCCAAAAAAGAAAAGGCAAACTTCACCCTTATTACCTAATCACCCTCCAAAACCCACAGACAAATACCAGCACTTGGAGTAACATTTTAACATATACATTTTGATAGAACATATACATCCAGGTTATAGTAGAGGAGAACACCTTTTAGAAGATTCCATTGTCTGCCGTGAGGCAAGGCCAGTGCTGGGGCCTCCAAGGCCAGGATCAGAGCTTACCAAGGGGTGAGGCCAGTGCCAGAGCCAAGGAGGCCTCTATTAGAGCCTGCCGTGAGGCAAGACCGGTGCTGGGGCCTTGGGCCTGGGATGGAGCTTGCAGAGGGATGAGGCTGGTGTCAAGGCCAGTGAGGCCTGGATTGGGTTTTTCCATGAGGCAAAGCCGGGATTGGAGCCTGCCATGAGACAAGGCTGGTGCTGGGGCCTCCGAGGTCGGGATTGGAGCCTGCTGAGGGGTGAGGCTGGTGCCAGGGCCAGAGAGACTGGTATCAGAGCCTGCTGTGAGGCAAGGCTGGTGCTGGGGCCTCAGGGCTGGGATCGGAGCCTGCCATGTGGGGAAGCTGTTGCTGGGGTCAGCAATGCCGGGATTGGTGCATGTGATGTGGTGAGGCTGTAGCTGGAGCCAGTGAGGCCGGGATAGGAGCTTGCCTAAAGGCAAGGCTGGTGCTGGGGCCTGCGAGCCCGGGATCGGAGCCTGTCATGAGGCAAGGCTGGTGCTGGAGCCAGCGAGGCCAGGATCAGAGTCTGCCAGGTGGCCAGGCCAGTGCCAGGGGCTTCAAGAGTGGGATTGGAACTTGTAATGTGGCATACACAGAGAAATATCAAAGAAAATTAAAAATCAGATGATCTCCCTAATATGCAAAAACTAGGAAGAAATGGGTAATAGGAGGAAATATAGTGGAAGAAAGGGCCCTATGGAGGAGCAACTAAGGTGACCAATCATAGGGGATGGGATGGGGGAAGATGGAATCTCTTTAAAACACATCATGTACGTAAACAAACATAGTTAATCACTAAACCAAGCATGGGATTGAGGGAGAGGGAGGGAGTGGGATGGTGATTGAATAAAGGCTAATTGGATGATGTGTGCCTGTATATCCTCAGAAGTCTTGTATTCCATTGTGATGTTTGACTACAATGCCCCAATAAAAATATATTTAAAAAAGAGGTTCCATTGTCTTTCTCTATGTTGCATCTCATTCTAGCAACCAAGAGACCAATGTATGAGTAGCACCAATAAAGGTATAAAAATTTTAAAAAGTACAGTTTCTACAAAATGTTTCTTGGTATTTTTACCACTTCAAAGATGAAAGATCACTATTTGAGTAATTTTATGTGAGGGACTGTCTTTACACACATAGGGACTCCAGCAGTGATCGCTGAGCAGGTCCATAGACCCAGTGATCAAATGATCATAGTGACTTTGACTAAGACTCCATTTATCTCTGCATGTCTCACTATAAAATAAAGCTATGAGGGTGCTTCAGGTCTCCAGTGACCAATGCCAGCTTAGACCACAGCCTTATCCTCTGCCTACAAATAGGTAAACTGTTTAGCTATGGTCCTTTCTTCAGTGTGCATTTATCTAAATAAATGGTGATGGATTCTTTAAGAAGAGACTTGGAAAATTATTGAAATATCTGCTTGCTGTGGTGTAGCAAGATCCTTTTCTAGGGACTTAGGCACCTTTATAAATATGATGCAACATTTTTATTTTATTTTATTTTATTTTATTTGTGAAACTTTGGGATTAGATCCAGGGATATTCTACCTCTAATATTCAACTCTAGACCTATTTTATTTTTTTATTTTGAAAAAGGATTTAAGTTGCTGAGGACTTCATTAAGTGGCTGGAGATAGCCTCAAACCTAGGATCCTTCTGTCTTAGCCTCCCACATACTGGAAATACACGTTTGCTGCATTACACTTGGTGGCTAGAAGGCCCTGAAACTATTTCTGTTGTCTTGCTAATCTCCCTTGGTCCCTTGAATCCTGCAGCTTCTTTTTTATGAAGCTCCTAGCTTCTTTGCTACCAATGATATATTTGAAAAATTAAAAATCTTTGCCAATAATGGTATATTAATAAATTTTGAAGCCTCTTCCCACTACTGGTACAGTATGAATCCAATATTTAATATTTTCTAGAACTCAGGGACTACAATTATGAAATTTTGCGTGTCTGGTCTCAGCTGGATACTACCTAGTTCTAGAACTGTCTTTGCTACTCTGACCACCCATTGTGAGGCTATAAGACCAGGTAGGTGACAAATAATTCTGCTCCCAAACTTATCTTCATACTTAAATTTTCAAACCTAGGATGGTATAAATGATAAAGGTGATTTTTCTTTGTAAACCTATCCTGAGATAGAAACTTTATCATACAAATAAGTATTAAGGGCTAATACCTATTTAAAAAAATAGAATATTGTATAGAAGAGAGGAGGTAAAAACTATGATGGAGTCCTGAAAAGCTCCAGCCAACCCTAACGAGAACTCTAAAGCATAATTAGTGCATGAGAGATAACTGCATACTGTGAATACTGGCAAGCCTCTGGGTTTCTGCCTACCAGTCTTGCCTTAGAAGGAAATGATACCTTTCAGGTCCACAACAACATGCAAATAAGATAAGAGAAGTAAAACCCTCAATAAGAAGATATTATACTATCAAATATGTCTAAGGAAAAATATATTCTTCATGCTTTGTTGTGAGAAAAATTCAAATTCACAGAGCAAGAAACTATCCCATATACATTAAAAATCTGACAATACCAAATGTGAGGGAGGACATGGCGCAACTTGGCTGTCATACAATGATGATGGGAGGCAAAAAAAATAGAGCCACTTCTAAAAACTGCTTGATAATTTCTTCTCACATTAAACATGCATTTGCATGTGTCTCCAGAATTCAATTTTAAGGTAATTTTGCAATAGAAATAAAAGCAGATAATTGCACAAAGACTTATAAGAATGTTTACAGCAAGAATAAGCTTAAGAGCTATGAACTAGAAATAACCCAAATATTCATCAACAAACAACTGCATTAAAATGCTGAGGCTATAGCCAGACAATGGAACACTGTTTGGTAAGGATAAAAAATTAAAGAAAATTAAACACACACCTAAAATACAATTAGAAACTAGAGATATGTGCAACTACACAGATGAAGTAAAAACACATTTTGGCGAGCAAAATGAATCCAGACAAATAAGTGTATCTAAATATCATGCTATTTATTTAAAAATGTTAAAGAACGTAAAAAAAATATGAAGATAGAAGCAAAAATGGTGGTTGCTATAAAAAGGTGAGGACCATAGGAAAAGAACCAAAGGTACTTCTGGGTGGGAGCAACATAACTTACCGATGATGGCTTTGGTCACACGAGGGTGTGCATTAAACATTCTCATCAATGTGTAAACTTAAAAGTGGCCTGTTAAGTTGTGTTTAAGTTTATTCTTCAAATGAATAGAAGATAAACATTGCTATAATCCAAAAACACTGACCACAACAACTGAGAGGAAGGAAAATTTATTTGCTCATTGTTTTTTGAGATTTGGAGATTTGTTCATGTCAGGCAAGTGCAAAGGTCACAGAGTGGTGGTGGGGAGTGGAAAGAAGGGAAACTAGGTTCTGCTCTCACATCACAGAGGAGGGAACAGAGAGAGGAAAGAGAGCAAGGGCTCCACTCTCACACCATAAGGGTCAGAACCCAGAAGTAGGAGAGCAAGCAAGCAAGGAGATTAAAGATAAATACACAGCCCCAGAGGCCACAACCCCAGGGTCTCAAACTCCTCAACCAGCCTAGGTTACCATCCAGGCCATGGTAAAGCCATCATAATGGATGTATCTATTGATAAAATTACAACCCTCATGGTTTATTGGCATTAACTCTGCACCTTAATACATTAACTCTTCAGTGGACATTGTACATCTAACTATAACAGAGCAATAGAAACATACAGGTACACAGTGCTTGTTCTGTGTTTTTCTCCAGGTTGCAATCCACTCTCTTCTCTTCCCCATATATAATATTAAAATTGGTATTGATAACTTTATATATGAATATAGGATTATTTGAATTGTTTTTGTTGTCAAATCTCTCACTTCCCCTCTCTACCCCCAAAACAAATACTCTTCTACTATTCTACAAGTATCTCTCCTTATTTATCTCAAGTCATATTTTTTCCCCAATTTCTCTTTAGCATTCAAAGATGAGTGAAAAAATGGCCCTTAACTTTCTGGGACTGGCTAATCTTGCTTAGCATAATATTCCCTAGTTTCATTCATTTTCCTGCAAAGTACTTAATTTTGTTCTTCTTTATGGCTGAGTAACTTTCCGTTGTGTGTATATACCATAGGTTTATTATCCATTTATCTGTCAACGGACAGCTAGGTACTTGAAAATAATGTTATGTTTGGTTTAAATTATTCTTCAATTAAAAAAGAAAAACATTTTCCCCTTTAAAATGTAAATAAACATTTTATAGAAATCATTCATTTAGATTCAATAGAATTGTGCTAATAAACACATATACTTAAGGCAAATACTAAAATTGCATCCATCCTGTGCTATTAAGTACAATAATTTCAATTCAAAAAGAATTTAAGATGAAGGACGTTATAGGACATAAAAGCGATTCACAGATTCTTACACATAGTTACTAGCATGCTTGACAATATATTGTCCAAATCACAAAACTATAAAAAACCTACAGAAAATACAAGAAAAATTTAAGTTAGAATCTAATTGAATTTGTCATTTTCAGTGAATAACAGAACAATGGGCAAGAACTAAGAGGATCTGAATTATATAATAATATAATAGAGCTAATTGAGGTAGCAATTTGCTTTGCAAGATAACATAAAATGCTTACAGAATATGTTAAGATCACAATTTCACCATCATCCCTGTCAAAACAAGAAAACAGACTAAGGCCTCTTAAAAAAATAAATGGAATGTGGCATAGTGGTTGGTCTCTAAAAAACCAAACTAGACACAAATCCTAGTTTATTAGCACTTTAAGTTTGCACCAGTTACCAAACCTATGTTTTTATTTCTTTGTAAACAGGCAGGAATAATAATGGTGCCTATTTCATAGGTAATCTGGGAATATTAAATGATTCCATGACTGTAAAGCAATTAGTTCTCGGGCCTCTATATACATAGGACCATCATCATTTTCATTGCAGGACAACCTGTTTATGGTGATGACTAAAGTTACACAGGTAGTAAACTAGCATTTGTGTTTGGTCATAAAATTCTAATAAGGAGGAACTCTACCAATAATCGCAAGTGTAATATGGCGAACTTCGATTTTTTTTCCCTAAGTCCTTTACTGCTCACAAATTTCTATTAATGCTGTGGGCCTTCTTGGGATTTTAGGAGCCAGGTGGGATAGATTAGTCTTGAATACAGTTTCAGCTCAGACTTAAGAGCTTCTCTTATGCCTTGCTTTATGACCAGAAATACAAGGGCAGTGGTACACAAGCTTGCTTCTTCTGAATGTTAGGAGCTACTGGGAGCAGGAACCAGCAGCAAGGACAGTTTGGCGCTCCATCTAAAAACCAAGTAGAGAAGGCCATTTAATAAAAACAAATTTCTCTGTTTTTATATGTAATATTGTTTCCAGAGGCAAATAACAAATCCTACCTTTTACAATTTAACAGGACATATCACTTTTCAATTTTTATAGACAATTGAGTTTTAATCTTAAAGTCATTTTCCAAGAGCTTAGCTGTAACATGAAACATGTGATTCATAAACTGTGAGCCTCATTTTCTTATTAGTGTTGACACTACAGACTTGAAAACCTTACTTCTACACAAGTAAATGGCTAATGCCAGGTTATTGCTGAAGATCAAATTCTTATATTTAGAATAGACAGAATAGGCACCAAGTCCCTAATAAGAAAAGGAAATGTATTTTGAGAAATAGAAGCTGAAAAGCTAGATACAAGCGACAGTTCTTAACAGAAATATTAAGAGTACAAACCTTGAGCTGGGTGTGGTGGCACATGCCTGTAATCCTAATACTTGGGAGACTGAGATAGGTGGATAGAAAGTTCAAGATCAACCTCAGTAACTTAGTGAGTCTCTTAGCAACCTAGTGAGAACCTGTTTTAAACACAACATAAATGGGCTGAAGGTATAGCTCGGAGGTAGAATGCTGCTGGGTTCAATTCTCAAGTACACGAAAGAAGAAGAAAGGAAGAAAAGAAGAAAGGAAAAAAGAAAGAAAGAAAAGAAAGGGAGAAAGAAAGAAAGGAAGAAAGAAGAAAGAAAGAAAGAAAGAAAGAAAGAAAGAAAGAAAGAAAGAAAGAAAGAGATCCTAGAGGGTTGGGGTCCCTGTTCCTACCTTCCAGATGCATGATGTTTGGTAATTTATTTGAATTTTGGATACAGAATTTTTGTTTTCTTATCTATAAAATAAAGATAACAATATAACCCATTTACAAAAATTTGTGTAAAATAATGTAGTGAATATAAAATGATTAGCAAAATGCCTGGCATGAGATATGACTTCATCAGCTTTTGGCTTTCATTTACAAAGTATATTTTCTTCTAGCTCTGTGCACAGAACCAGACCCTATGGAAAGGTCAATTTATGTATTCATAAAGAGGGTGATCATCACTGTACTGCTGAGTCACATAGAGGGCGAATTCCCAACCAATAATGTAGATCTCTCAACTTGGCTTAACTCTATCAAAGATTTCACTAAACCAAAAAAAAATAAATAAAGAAGTAAATAAATAAATAAATGAAATTTCTGTAAAGGTGAAAGAAATCCGAATCTATGTCCTGATTTTTTTAATCTAATAGCAACAGTGCACACACTCATTCAGTCAAAACATGCTGTGACCTTGCAATTTACAATGCTCTTGCATCTTAATAATAGTATAAATTTCAGAAGCACTTTCATTTATACCACATCATATTGCCTTCAGATTGTCCTTCAAGACCAATCAGAGCAGGCATTGCAATTGTGGTGATGCTTGTGACTTAAACCCTGAAGAAACAAAGGAAAATAAGGCTAGTGGAGGCTCTATTGCATGTGAAGCATTTGTCTATGTGAATTAATTTAGGTATTTCATGTGCATCAACATATTTAATCTTTCAGGTACCCTATGATGCAGGAACTATTGTTATTTCCATTTGACAGGAAAACAGAACCAAAGAAAGACTGAGGAACTCAGGCATAAAGCTGGATTATCCACATTGCAGTTCCAGGGGGCAGGTCCTCACCACTAACCAGGAGGAAGCAATTACCCAGGTTGAAGGGAAGCATGAGCAGAATTGTTGTTGCTATAGCACCTGGTTTGCAACCAGGAATAATATTAGTGACTGTAATAATATCTAATGATGTGGCTGGTAAGTGATTACTAACTGAATGATGACTCTTTTCACCAAAATAATCAGTTAGAAAATATAATAAAAAAAAAAAAAACTTTCTTTGCAACAAAGGCAGGAATGGCAGAAACTCCAGGAGCAAACAATCAAGTGTCTTTGGGACTTCAGCCATTCAAGAATACAATTTAGAACTCTTTATAGAAAGATACAAGAAGATGTCAATAAATAGAACAACATTTTGTTATAGAAAGATCTGAAGTTGTTAAAATGACATTTCTTTCCAAATTAATCAGTGAACATTAAGTGCCAAATAGATGATTTGATTCTAAAGGTCATATGAAAAAAGATTATGTAGGACATTAGCATTTTAAAGTTTTTAGGGAAAATGATAAGAGAAGATAAGCTTATGAATTATCAAAACATCTGGGCATGGTGGCACATGCCTGTAATTCCAGTACTTGGGAGACTGAACAAGAGGACCACAGGTTTGAAGCCAGCCTCAGAAAAATAGTAGAACCCTTAACAACTTAGAAAGAACCTGTTTCAAATTTTAAAAGGGCTGGGGAATAGCTCAGCAGTAGAGTGCCCCCAGGTTCAATTCCCTGCACCACACCAAATATATTTCCAAAATATGCAATAAAACTCCATTAATTAAAATAATTTTGTATTTTAGGTATTTTAGGTCTAGAGAGACAGAACATTAATACAGAACATCAAATTTTAAAATATTCCCAAATTAGTATGAGTATTTTTATAAAAGAATAAATAGCATTTAAATAACTAGCTGTTATTTTGATGGGGAAGGTAATGGAGGGGAGGGATGAAAATGATCAAACTAACTGATTTAAGCATCAGAATCCCAATATCTCTTACAATTTCTTTATTCTTTACATGAAAAATTTTCAGACAAATAAATAATTAAAACATAGTAAAGTATCTAAAAGAAAATGCAAGATAATTAAATAAAATATTTATGGAAAAGATCTGAGCATAAAGGCCAAAACATATGAAATAACACATTATTAAAATTAACTTTGGCCAGGCGTGGTGGCGCATGCTTGTAATCCCTGCACTTGGGAGGCAGAGACAGGAGGATCACGCAGGTTCGAAGCCAGCCGCGCTGGCTTAAAGAGACCCTGTTTCCAAATAAAAATATAAAAAATAGGTCTGGGAGTGTAGCCCAGAGGTAGAAGGGCTTCCAGGAACCCCAGTACCACCAAAAAAAATTAACTTTGTAAATATTAAATTATTCTGAATGTCCTAAGAGACAAATTATTAAATGCAGTACAGCCATCAAATAGAGGAAATTATTTGGTAAATATATGCCTAAAGGTTAGTTTACTTTAAAATCATTTTAAAAGTTTAAGGAGCTCTAGAAGATAAAATGACTGAGAACTTCAAAAGTGGGTTCACCAAAAAATAAACAAAATGCTACATATATGTTAAATGACATTAAATAATTCAGAGAAATGCAAATTAAAACCCTAGGGTTGTGTCTTTCAACTATCGATATGTTGTATTTACAAAAACGTTAGGATATACAAGAAAAGTGATTGGTTGCATAATATTTTGTTGCTGGCATTAGTACGAATTAATGGAACCACTTTGAAAGGAAATCCAGCAATATTAGGCAGTACTGGAAATACACACCTATGTTTTAATACAATAATTGGAACTGTATGAAAATTCCCTTTAGCACAACTCTTATATGTAATGCTAATATTTTGTTAGTGATGTCAAGCATGAAGTTTCCAATGCATTTTCTGCTTAGTGTCAGGTACTATCTTAAACATGATCACAGGACAGACAATGGCTTTCTGTGCTTTTAACAACTCAGCTTTTAGATGAACAACATGAAAAAAGAAAGCTTAGATATTCAGTCTTCACATGTAAACACGCATCTAGTGTACTGATTTCTTTTTTTTTTATAACAATTTTTTATTGAACATAAATAGTATACATTTACACTATATTTGGTGCCCTCCCCCCCACCCCCATTTCCCCCCCCACCAATGGTTGTCCAGGTTAACCATGTCTTATTCATAATTTTACACATGTTCAAGTGTAGACCCTTATTAATCAAGACCGGCCTTCCTCCTCTCCTATCTTACCATCCAAACTTAGCTAGTATTTCCCCTTCAATATCTGGAGTCCCTCTGGTATTCTTTGGGTTTCCTAGTTTGGGCATATTAGAGGAAACATATGTATCTTCTTCTTCTGTGCTTGGCTGATCTCACTTAACATAATGTTCTCCAGGGCTTTCCATCTTCTTTCAAATGATATAATTTTGTTCTTCTTTATGGCTGAATAGAATTCCATTGTGTGTATTTCCCATAGTTTTGCTATCCATTCATCTGTTGATGGTGATCTGGGTTGGTTCCATATTTTGGCTATTACAAATTGTGCTGCTATGAACATAGGTATGCATATGTTGCTGTAGTTCTCTGAATTCAACTCCTTTGGAAAGATACCCAGGAGTGGTATAGCTGGATCATATGGTGGATCTATTCCCACCTTTCTTAGGAATCTCCACACAGATCTCCATAGTGGTTGAACTAGTTTGCATTCCCACCAACAGTGTAAAAGAGTTCCTCTTTCCCCACATCCTCGCCAGCATTTGTTGTTATTTGATTTCTTTATGCTTGCTACTCTGACTGGGGTTAGATGGAATCTCAGTGTAGTTTTGATTTGCATCTCCCTGATGGCCAGTTGTGATGAGCCCCACCCATTGCCTGCTAGCTCGAAGACCTAAAAATAGCGCCGAGCGGAAGCTCTGTGAGGCCCATTAAGCAGTAAACAACTTTCAGGAAGTCCGGTAACCGGAGCATGGGGCGCACGGGAACACCACATACCACTGTTTGTAACAAATGAGCTAATTTTGCATGGAGCGAGTGATCTGAGGCTGATTGGCTGCTTGGGATATATAAGCGGGGAGCGGGGAGCGGAGAGGAGGAGAGTATGTAAGAGCCTGGGATAATAAAGAGTCCGAAGAAGATCGTCTCCGGTGTCGTGCTTGAAAGCGGCAAGTGGTGGCCCGTACGGGGAATCTCTCTCAACGAGACGGTCAGAACTTTGGACTTTCCAGGGCAGCCGGCTGGTAAGTTCTCCTGTGAAGAGGGAGGCTCTACAAAGTAGAGGATCATAAGATTGTTCTTTCCCAACTCCGTTTGAGGACGAAGGGGAGCTCCTTTGAGGGGAGGATTTATAGGGTAGTATACTCTCAGGCTGGACCTGAGGCTGAATAGGTATGGGAAATAATCCATCTCATCCAATACAAAAGGCTTTAAAAGCCTTATTAAACGAAAAGGGGTTAAAACTTAGGGATAAGACTATTCAGGGTTTTTTGAGCCAAGTGGATGAGGTGGCCCCTTGGTTTGCAGTATCAGGAAACTTGACCCTGGCAAGTTGGGATAAGTTAGGGAAGGATATTAAAAGGGCAGAGAAAAACAATCAAGTCACGGGAGGAACTTATCCTTTGTGGCGCCTCGTCAGGGCATGTTTGGAGCAGAAATACTACAAACCGCTAGTGCGAGAGGGACAAGTGGCACTTGATCTGTTAAAAGAGGAACGGTCCACTTCCTCTCACCCAGCTAGTGAACTAGGCTCTGAAGGGGAGGGGGACTCGGACGAGGAACTTGCGGCAATAGAGGAGGAAGTCAGCAGATTAACCCTAGCTACGGGCCCCTCGCAGGGCTCTGTTCCTCCGCCCTATAATCCCTCAGCTCCAGGACAAAGCAGAGGCCGCTCCTTTAATGAAAAGGTATGGCGTGAGCCGGAAATGTTGCTATCCAGACAGGCTTTTCCCGTGTTTCAACCACAAGGAGGAGGACCTCGGTATCATGAGCCTTTAGATTATAAGCTTGTAAAACATATTGCTGAGTCCGTGCGGACTTATGGTACCAATGCTGCATACACCGTAGCCACCTTAGAAAACATTTACAGGTATGCCATGACCCCTGGAGATTGGCAGAACTTGGCCCGAGCGGCTTTGACCCCAAGACAGTATTTAGATTGGAAGGCTTTCCTTATTGAGTTCGCAGCAGAGCAAGCAGCGGTGAATCAGGCCGCAGGACAACCTGCCTGGAATTTGGATATGCTTTTGGGACAGGGACAATTTGCTAACAACCAGACCTGTTACCCTCAACAAGTGTATGATCAGATAAACAATTTGGCCACCAGGGCATGGAAAAGTTTGCCTAATAAAGGGGAGGTGTCAGGCAATCTTACTAAGATAATTCAAGGTCCCACTGAGCCTTTTTCTGATTTTGTGGCTAGGATGGTAGAAGCTGCTGGACGAATATTCGGGGATGTCGATGCAGCCATGCCACTTGTTAAACAGCTTATTTTCGAACAATGTAATACTGAATGCAAACAAGCTATAAATCCATATAAAAGTAAAGGTTTAGAAGTATGGATGAAGTTATGTAGAGAACTCGGCAGACCTTTAACCAACTCGGGGCTCGCTGCGGCTATCATGCAAGCATCTGGCAGGCAAAAGGGCAATAACAACACCCGACTAGGAAATTGCTTTTCATGTGGGGCGGCAGGGCATTTAAAAAGAGACTGCCCAAAACGAGGCTCTCTCTCTCAAAAGAGCCCACCAGACCTATGTAAGAGATGTAGAAAAGGCAGACATCCCGCCTCAGAGTGCCGTTCCGTTAAGGATATTGACGGCAATATCCTACCGTCCCATGATCAGTCGGGACAGGGTCGCCCGCTGTCAAAAAACGGGAAACGGGGCCCCCATCCCCAGGGCCCTTACAAGTATGGGGGCCAACAAATGTACAATGCTATAGAGACACACCAAACACCCCAATGGCCCAATCTCCAACCGCCCAAGGAATCCGGAGAGCCACTCCCGGTTCAGCGGGATTGGACCTCTGTGCCACCACCCGGCTGGTATTAACCCCTCGAATGGGAATTCAAATTATGTCGACTGATATGTCAGGGCCATTACCCCCAGAAACGGTGGGCATAGTTTTGGGGCGATCATCATCCACCGTGAAAGGCCTAATAACTCATCCTGGAGTTATTGACCAAGATTATGAGGGCGTTATAAAGGTTATGGTCTCCGCCCCCAGAGGAATTGTTGCCATCTCTCCTGGTGATCGGATAGCGCAGCTGTTATTATTACCTAGTCTACATTCTCTCTTCCCTTCAAAAAAGGAACAGCGAGGAGAAAAAGGGTTTGGGTCCTCTGGTACTAATATAATATCTCTCGCCTTTGATATGGGAAAACGACCTTTAATTACTTTGAAAGTGGAGGGAAAGCCGATTCTAGGATTGCTTGATACAGGGGCAGATACTAGTGTAATTGCTTCTAAGGATTGGCCCCCCGCCTGGCCCATAAAAAAGGCTGGCACACAGCTTAGAGGATTAGGATACATTAAAACACCTGATATTAGTGCTAGACCCCTTCATTGGGAGGACCAAGAAAAACATTCTGGGACCTTTACACCCTATATGCTGGAAATTCCGGTCTCCTTGTGGGGTCGAGATCTACTTCTGGACATGGGATTCCGATTACATAATGAATATTCTCCCCAGGCGCTACATATGTTTAACAAGCAAGGTTTTCATCCATCATTTGGATTAGGGCGAAACCTACAGGGACGGAGGAGCCCTGTCCCCACTGAAGGACAAAACACTAAACAGGGATTGGGTTTTGTGGAGTAGCCACTGGGGAGGCAATTCCCATCACTTGGAAGACGGGGGATCCAGTATGGGTTTCCCAGTGGCCTCTCCCCCGTGAAAAATTGGAAGCAGCAAAAGAGTTAGTAAAAGAACAACTAAAATTAGGACATATCCAATCATCCACATCACCCTGGAATACCCCTATATTTGTAATAAAGAAAAAATCAGGAAAATGGAGACTATTACATGATCTCCGAGCCATAAATGAACAAATGCAAGTTATGGGACCAGTCCAACGTGGACTCCCCCTTCTCTCAACTATTCCAAAATTCTGGCCAATTATAGTGATTGATATAAAAGATTGCTTTTTCTCTATACCATTAAATCCTCTAGATACCCCACGTTTTGCTTTTACTGTGCCATCCCTAAACCAAGAGCAAATTGACCAGAGATATGAGTGGAGAGTGCTCCCCCAGGGTATGGCGAATAGCCCCACTCTTTGTCAACTATATGTGGATGCTGCCTTACAACCTGTTAGGGATAAATTCCCTCCATTGCGTTGTCTCCATTATATGGATGATATCCTATTAGCCTGTGAAAATGAAAAGGTACTGGATGAAGCGTATTGTGTGCTTGTTAAAGCCCTTGAGGAAAAGGGTTTAGTTATAGCATCTGAAAAGGTTCAAAAGGGCACCGTCACCCATTTTTTGGGAAATATTCTTTATCCCAATTTTGTCACGCCTCAAAAGGTCACCATTCGTACAGACCAGTTACACACTTTAAATGATTTTCAAAAGTTATTAGGAGATATTAATTGGATACGTCCTGCTTTAGGAATCCCAAATTTTATGCTAAAACCTTTATATGATATCCTCAAAGGAGATTCTTCCTTAACCTCTCCTAGAATGCTGACTGCTGAAGCCCGGGAAGCCTTAAGTTTGGTAGAACAAGCTTTAACTAAGGCTTCCCTTAAGCGCATTTCACCGAGGGATTCTATTTGGGCATGCATACTGGCTACTGAGCTCCAACCCACTGGGGTCTTATGGCAACAAGGACCTCTATTATGGATTCATCCTAAACTATCTCCTCAAAAGGTTATTGAGTATTATCCCTCTATGGTGGCAAAGGTTGTTGTTTTTGCCATACAGCAATGTATTCAACATTTTGGCCAAACCCCTAATAAGCTTATTGTTCCCTATAGTAAACACCAAATATTAATTTTACAAACCTCCCTGGATGATTGGGCTATATTACGATGTGTGTTTAATGGAGAGATAGATAATCACTTACCTAAAGATCCTATATTACATTTTGCAACTCAACATCCTATTATCTTTCCAACCATAACCAGAAGAACACCTATACCCTTCGCTATCAATATTTTTACTGATGGATCAAAATCTGGCCTTGGAGCTTTTATGATAGAAGGACAAAAACCCATAGTTGTTCAATATCAGCATATATCACCTCAGCTAGTTGAACTAAATATTATATTAAAAGTGTTTGAGAGATATGATTCTTCCTTTAATTTGTTATCGGACTCCTCCTATGCTGTAGAGATGATAAAGTCCCTTGAATGTGCGGGGCAAATATCAACACATACGCCCATCCACTACTTGGCATCTAAAATTCAACATTTAATTTTGATGAGGAAAAATCCCTTTTATGTACAACATATTAGGGCACATACAGGCTTACCAGGGCCTGTTGCCCAAGGTAATGATTATGTAGATAAGCTTACGAAGATGCCCATGATTTTCTCTCTCACCCCACTTCAACGGGCACAAGATTTTCATCGCCAGTTTCATGTAAATGCTAAAACTTTACAGATTAAATTTAAAATTCCTCGTTGTCAAGCCCGTGACATCATCAAGGCCTGTGGTACTTGTGCACCCTTTATCCCCTCTTCTAATGTTGGTGTTTGCCCACGTGGGTTGCTCCCCTTACATTTATGGCAAATGGATGTGACCCATATACCTGAATTTGGCTCTGTTAAGTATGTACATGTTTCTGTTGATACTGTTTCTGGAATTATATATGCTTCTACTCACACAGGGGAAAAAGCTCGTGACGTTATCGCTCATTGTCTTGAAGCTTGGGCAGCATGGAATGTGCCAAAAGAAATAAAAACTGATAATGGTCCGGCTTATACCTCACAAAAATTTCAGTCTTTCTGTAAACAGATGGGCGTAACATTAAAACATGGCCTTCCATATAATCCTCAAGGACAGGGCATTGTTGAACGCGTCCATCGCACAATAAAAGAATGTCTAATAAAACAAAAAGGGGGAATAGGTGAGAATCTGAAACCAAGGCAGCGATTATCTTTGGCACTTTTTACTTTAAATTTTTTAAATTTAGATATTAATGGCAAATCGGCCGCAGATCGCCATTTTTGTCCTTCTAGTATTCCCCATGATATGGTAAAATGGAAAGATGTCCTCACCGGAAAATGGAAGGGACCTGATCCGGTACTCACATGGGCCAGAGGCTCTGTTTGTGTTTTCCCACAGGACGGAACCGATCCGATTTGGATCCCAGAGAGACTGACTCGTCAAATAATATCGCAAGATGGCGCCTCAGGGATGGATACACCTGATCACCATGCTGATCTGGACAAAACCAGTATGGAGTGAGCAACAATGGGGTATTTTTACAGCTTTTCCATTTCCATTACCATTGAGTTGCTCCTCCCAGACCTTCCCTAGAAATTTTACTACAAATGCATCTCTAGAACTTCTCGGGAGCTTTCCCAACATCTTACAGGCAACTGGAGCTGGGAGTTTGATAAACTCACCGAACAATTACGTGCTGAAATCATCAAGGTCAACACCACCCGAATCGACCCCAAAGTGGCCCAAACGCTGGCGTCCCGGATCCAGAAGGCAGCATTCCATCTAAAAGAATGGGCCGGGTTGGGAGCATTGGGATTTTGTTTTATTTTCCTGTGCATTCTATGTCTCTGTTGCCTGAGACGTTTATTTCTGCAGAGGGCCAAGGATCAGATGCTCCTAGCTCAGGCTTTCATGGCGGTTGAAGCAGGACAATCGCCTACTGTTTGGCTAGCCGCAATGGAAAAATCATAAAGCAGAATGTCAGCAAGGACTGCACTTGGGACCCCGGGAGGGTGCATCCCAAGGAGGATATGCTCAGCTGCATACGGGTTACCACTGTATTGCTCGCCCGTCCCTGCAAAAAAGGTGGTGGCAAATAATTGCATAAACTATAGCAGGGGTTGAGTCCTCTATCCTCTTCTGCTTAAAAACAAAAAGGGGGAACTGTGATGAGCCCCACCCATTGCCTGCTAGCTCGAAGACCTAAAAATAGCGCCGAGCGGAAGCTCTGTGAGGCCCATTAAGCAGTAAACAACTTTCAGGAAGTCCGGTAACCGGAGCATGGGGCGCACGGGAACACCACATACCACTGTTTGTAACAAATGAGCTAATTTTGCATGGAGCGAGTGATCTGAGGCTGATTGGCTGCTTGGGATATATAAGCGGGGAGCGGGGAGCGGAGAGGAGGAGAGTATGTAAGAGCCTGGGATAATAAAGAGTCCGAAGAAGATCGTCTCCGGTGTCGTGCTTGAAAGCGGCAGCCAGTGATGAAGAACATCTTTTCATGTATCTATTAGCCCTTTGTATCTCTTCTTTTGTGAAGTGTCTATTTAGTTCATTTGCCCATTTCTTGATTGGGTTGTTTGTTTTGCTAGTGTAGAGTCTTTTGAGCTCTTTGTATACTCTGGATATTAGCCCCCTATCAGAATGGTGGCTGGTAAAGATCCTTTCCCATTCTGTAGGCTTCCTCTTTAGGTTATTGATAGTTTCCTTTGATGAGAAGAAACTTTTTAGTTTGATGTTATTCCACTTGTTTATTCTTGCTTTAATTTCCTGAGCTTTGGAGGTTTTGTTGAGAAAGTTACTGCCTGTGCCAATATGTTGTAGTGTTGAACCTATGCTTTCCTCTACTAGCTTCACAGTCTCAGGTCTAATTTCTAAGTCTTTGATCCATCTTGAGTTGATTCCTGTGTTTGGTGAGATATAGGTGTTTAGATTCATCTTTTTACAAATGGTTAGCCAGTTCTCCCAGACTACCCTAGTGTACTGATTTCAAATTTCATAAAGCACATTCGATTTCAACATTATCATGAAGTATCTTACTGATAGCCAAAACTATTTCATATGTTGCATATTACTACTCAACAAGTCACCCCAAACTCAGAAATTTATTTCTTACTGTTCACATAGTTGGCTGGACCCAGATCATTAATTATTGTATGTATCTTTTCTGAGTTCACTCACGTGGTTGTGATCATCTGGAGGCCTTGATGGGGCAAGAGGGTTGGGAATCCCTTCCTGCCTTTCTAGGATCCATGTGAACTTCTGCTGGGCATCTTTATTCAAATGGTCTCTCATTAATGAACGGCTTAGCACAGACTCCTAAATGTGTAATAGGTAAGTTCTACCAAGGTACTTATTTAACTTTGTACTTATTTAACTTTGTCTAATATCACGTTTTCTGAGTTCTCACTGACCAAAACAAATTAGATAGTCAAGTGTAGAATCAGTGGAGGAAGGGTTATAGGAGTGAGAGGCTTGATAAAGGCATGACTTTCAGAGAGCCTTTGATCTGATAACCCACCGCAGCATCACACATGTGACACATGGGATAAGGTGAGCTTTGAAGTAGATAGTCTAGGATAGAGCTCAGAAAATTGTGGCCTTTTTTTCTTAATGCAAAGCTTTCTGAAGCATAGAAATGCCAGTTTAAGAATTGTCTATGGAGGGTTTTGAGCTATCAAAGTGAGTTGGGCAGTTGAAAGAAGACCATCTGGCCAGCCAAGTCTAAGATACTATCAGGTCCTTTACAGAGAAATCTTAAAGACCTGCAGGTCCTAGGAAGTACATCATCTCTACATTGCATAGTTTTACATCAGCTTTTCATGCTATCGCATACTCTTCAGCCCCTTCCCTCCTTTGGCAAGCATTGTAGGTCATTCTTGTTTCTCAGTTCATGAGGAATACTGTTTTAAAATGTCATTCCAATAGCCAGGCGTGGTGGCGCACACTTGTAATCCCCGTTCTTGGGAGGTGGAGACAGGGGCATCACACAGGTTCAAAGCAAGCCTTGCTGGCTTAAGAGACAGTTTCCAAATAAAAAAGTATAAAAATAGGTCTGGGAGTGTAGCCCGGAGGTAGAATGCTTTCCAGAAACCCCAGTACCACCAAAAAAAAAAAAGTCATTCCATCCATTCCATCTTTATTTTACTATGCTTTGATTTTAAAGTAGTGCTAAATGCAAGCTGTGGTCACTGCAGCAGGCACCCAGGATTACACAATTGCATCATGACAGGAATGCTTATAGATATTCCCCAAGGAGTCACACTGCGTGCCACAATTCTGAACAGAACTTTTAACTCTGGAGCGATAGGCAAACACAAAGAGAGGGCACTTTGTTTGGATATTCATGTTGATGTTTTGCATTAGGTTCCCTGTAAATAGCAGTAGGGCTTTGGCAAATAAATTACTTTCTTTCAATTTTTCTCTGGGCCCTATGAGACAAGATGTACGTAAAGGAGAGTTTAGGTAATGCCTCAGGAGACAGAAACCCTTCCTGTCCTCTCCTGACATACTCTGTAGACAATACAGTATCTGTAAACTATAAAAATGCAGAAGTCACTTGTCTTTTTACGGCAATAGCTTACTCTGTATCGTACCACTTATTAAATCAACAGCTCAATGAAGCACGAATCACTCCACTCTACTACACATTGAGATTTGCTAAGAATTAATGTTTACTTGTCAGTTGTATAATTTTTCTTTATCCTTTTAACCTAAAAGCACCCTTCTATTTTAAATTATATTTTTCTCCTGCTGTTCCACCTACCAAGATTGCTCTTATTTTTCTGGTTTTCTAACATAATCTAGCTCAAGATATTACTGGTGCGTTAGCTATCCTGTGTGGTTTTCTGCACAGTTACCTATAGAAAAGATATGTTATATGATGCTCTGGCTTTGGTATTTATTTCATTTTGATCTTAACGCCTCTAATCTTCTGTTTTCTATCTTTGATGTACAAATACTATCTACCTTTTAAGGCTGTGCAGATAAAAATATTAGGTTTAAAATAACAGGAACAGCCGGGCGTGGTGGTGCACGTTTGTAATCCCCGCGTTTGGGAGGCTGAGACAGGAGGATCGCGCAGGTTAGAAGCCAGCCACAGCTGGTTAAGAGACCCTGTTTCCATATAAAATATAAAATAGGGGGCAGGCATGGTGGCACACTCTTGTAATCCCCACGCCTGGGAGGCAGGAACAGGAGGATCGCACAGTTTTGAAGCCAGCCTCGCTGGCTTAAGAGACCCTGTTTCCAAAAATTAAAAAAAAGTATAAAATAGGCCTGGGAGTGTAGTCCAGAGGTAGAAGGGCTTCCAGGAACCCCAGTACCACCACCAAAATAAATATTATATATAATATATATAATGTCTGGAAGTGTAGTAGCCCGGAGGTAGAAGGCCCCTGGGTTCCATCCCCAGGACCACTAAAAAAAAATAATAATAAAAAAATAAAAAAAGGAACAAAAATATCATCTTTATAAAGAACTATGGTAGATAAAGACCTATGAATTCTTAAAACCCCTCTTTGACCATTTTTGTTAATTTATAGCATTTTCTACGTGTCTACCTTAGCATGGGTCATTTTAAATTCGATAGTTATTTGCTAACACTACTGTTTACATGTCCTTATTTTGTGGTCTTTGAAAAACAATAAACTTTCATTGTGCTCTTGTAGTAGAAGAGAGTTATAGACACTACACTAATATGAAGAGTAGGGGGAAGAAGAAGGAAGGAAGGAAGGAAGGAAGGAAGGAAGGAAGGAAGGAAGGAAGGAAGGAGGAAGGAAGGAAGGAAGGAAGGAAGGAAGGAAGGAAGGAAGGAAGGAAAGGAAAAATGATTTGGGAACATGTGATTTCTAGGCTCTCGCTATAACTGCACGTGAAGTCTGTCTTTTGAAACAGAACTGCACTTGGCAAAGAAAACTCTAGACCTGATCAATATTTTAAAGAGGTAGATGAATAATTCTGAAGAAACTTTTAAATGACTTTCCAACCTTCCTGAAATTCTAGGACTTAATCATCTATTTTAAAAGCTCCCTTCTCCTGCCATAGTTCAGTGCTTTAAAAATAATATTTGATGGGGAAGATGGAATAAATATTCAGCTGATTGGCAGCTGAAATGGAAAAGCCATTCTTACTCAGACAAAAATGCTTCTGGAAGAGAAAAAAGTTCTGGGGGTGGGTGGATTTTGCCTTTAAAATGCAACTTGTCTTCTCTTTGAACAGCCTTCCATGAAAAGGCATTGCTGAGCAGTGACGAGTTTAGATTCCTCAAAATATCAGCACTTGGTCATTCTTGTGGGGGCCCTGTGGCATCGCTAGTTAGGGGTCTCTGTAGGGAGCATGGACGCAGAGCTGGAGTCATTTGCTATCCCCCCTCGGTAACTCTGCTCTTTCTGAGGCTGTGTTTGGCTCACAGAGCCAGTCAGTCCTTCATATCTCTCACTCCTTTGAGTTCCTCTTTTGCTTCAGTGCTATTTACTCAGTCTGCATCGCTCTGGTCCCTCTTTTTCTAATTAATTGGTCACCATTCAAACACTAACAGAGCCAGACGTGGTGGCGCACACTTGTCATCCCAGCATTAGGGAGGCAGAGACAGGAAGAACAATGATTCTTCAACAGTTTCAACTACTTAGCAGGCCCTTTGGAACCCAGTGAGATACTGCTTCAAAAAATTAAAAAAAAAGACTTAGGCAATTTTTAAACACTTTTTAAATTTTTATTTTTATGTGGATCATAAATAAATAAATAAATAAATAAGACTACAAAATAGGGCTGGAGGTATAGCTTAGAGGTATAATGCCACTCTGCCCCTGGGTTCCATCTCCTGTACTAAAAAACAAGCAAACAAACAAAACAAAACAAAAATACTAACAGGGTCTACCAGGCATCACCATCATTATCCTTCCACTTCACTCTGTCTCTGCCCTTTCAGTCTTCCCACTGTTTCTGTCCTCTGCTGGCCAGACAAGAGTCTCACGTCTCAACATCTCAACAGTGACTCCAGACTTTGTCTATTGTCAATATGGCAACCATATGATTTGTTGTCCAATCAGACACTCCTTCAAAAGTGAAATAAATGTCTAATAAATTTGTCAGAAAATGGGTATAAAACAGGCCTGTTTGGGTAGAGCCAACTCTGACAGCTTTGTTTAGCTTTCCTGGTTTGCCATTTACCTCCACCTATTTAGTCTCCATTCTGGCCAGTGGGATTTTATGCACTTTCTAGACAGCTAAACAGTGCTATTCCCCAGATGTAAGAACTCATTGCAAACTACATCAAACGAATCACAGTCAGGAAAGCAGAATCTCTGTGAGCTCATAACAGAAACTTTAATGTAGGGAATTGGAATTGAACACTCCAGTGATAGGATGTTGAAGGACACCTGAAGGATGGTAAGGGGACCTAGAGATGAGTGAATCTGCTACTGCCTTTCAGGACAGAGGCCCACAGTAAAAGTTGAAATCAAGGTGAGCCTGCCAGTGGGTGCTAGAAGCAGGGAGGACAAGGGTATTGCCAAAGACAGTACCTGGGGAACTAACTCTGGATTATTCCCACTGTCTTTCTCATTTCTCAGCTGGGAGAAGCAATAAGACTCCAGATTCCAAGGAAAGAAGACTGTAAAAAGTATCTTTTGAGGTCAGTTTGGCCATAAAGAATAAAACGAGGCTAGCAGCCCGGTGTGGTGGCACATGCTTATTATCCCAGTATCTGGGAGGCTGAGACAGGAGGATCTCATTTCGATGACAGCCTCAGCTACTTAGTGAGGCCCTTTGCAACTCAGTGAGACCCTGTTTCAAAATAAAGAATAAAAAGTAGGGCTGGGGGTGTAGCTTGGAGGTTGAATGCCCCTGAATTCCATCACTGGTACTACAAAAAATAAATAAATAAATAAATAAAATAAATAAAACAAGGCTAGTAACACATCCTAGAACAAACTGGTAACTACAACACAATGATGAACCAAATCTACATATGTGCATGCCTTTGTTATAGAATATATATTGAACTTATGTTTCATTGACACTCACACAAGCCACTTATAAATTTAATTAGAACTAAACTGTGTTCATTGATTTGCTTGCAGTAACTAGATTAGGAAAAGTAGTTATTTTCCTAATTCATCTGCACTGCAATTAAAAATATCATAGAATCTGAACACTGCAAGGAACAGTAACAATGACCTGGCCAAATCACTGGATTAGTGCTTCTACTATGGGAATATCAATTAGGCATGATCACCTTAGAGATTTACTGCAGATTGTGTGGATCAGAGATCCTGTGAAGAAGTATTCACCTCCTCTTCAATGAAAACAGCCTAGGAATCAGTCTGCCATCCTCCAGGAGTTCAGAGATTCTCAGCTACCTTTAAGGAAAGGCATGTGCATGTGTTGGGAAAAGTCATTGGTGGGTCATTGGAAGTTTTGTTTATAAGGTGCACAGCCATGGAAGCATATATTAAATTCATTGACCTTGGAGTCAGAAAGAACTGAATTTATGTTCTTATCTTTTCTTATTAGCAATTTGACCTTATGCAAGTTTTAAAATGCCATATTAATATTACCTACTATATAAGATACTTATAATTACATACTGAGAAAATATTTAGAGAAGCCCCATCACATTGGCAGGTTTGTAAATGTTAGTCACTATTATTATTTTCTTTATTGTGTTTAGGCATTTTTCTCTTAATGAAAACCGGCTAACCCCACATCTGCTGAAGTGGCTGTGTGCACTGAGCCTATGAATAGGGGAGCACAGGCTAAATAAAGGATGCCAAAAATACACAGGCATCTGAGTAACTAAAATTAAAGCAATGGAAGATGAAACAGTATTTTTAAAAATATTACAAAATTCAACAATATTATCTAGCTTGAATTTTAGAAAGCAATGAGGTAGAAAATATCAAATTCTTATTCAAAGAAAAGACAAGAAATGAAGAACAAATATATAACTCAAATTTATCAGAGTTGTTAAAGGGGTCTCTGTCTTTTTCTACTTTTAATATCTTGTTTTGGTTAAGTTGCAATGAATTATTTCTCGAAATACCAAGCACTCTGCTTTTTTAGGATATTTTCTGTAATTCCACTGTAGTTCTGAAATGACAGTGACATTGTGCTTATACTGGGCTAAAAATGTGTTAAGTGGAGAGGGCAGAGAAGGAAATGGGACCTGTTTGTGACCTACCTTGTCGCCCTTTAAACCTTCTGTTCTTTCCCACACTAAAGTGATGAGTATCAATAGTAACTTTGGCTGTTTTTCAGAGAGAGAGAAAGAGAGACAAGATTATTTGAACTTAGCTCAGAAAATTTCATTCTTATTGCCATAAATAATATCCGAGTTAGAATATTAAGCAAAACAGATGGCATGGAATGTTGTAAACATGATTGTAGGTCATGTTTTATTTGTGTAGTATAGAGATTTGACCTTTAACAAAATGTTGACTAGTAAAATAGTAAAATAGACAATGGCTTACTACTGTTAAAATGTATGCTGTAGTCTCTGTTCTTTTATTTACTCTATGATTTTTAAAATGTTTCTTCACATTTCATCTATAAAATTAGAAATTCAGACTAGAAAGCTTCTGAGATATTTTCAGTCCTAAAATTTTAGAACTTCCATAGAGTATAATGCATATTATAATTTGTGTAATGTAATATAGTTACTTATATAGAATATAATATATGCAATTTCACTATACTGTTGTATACACACAAAAATACTCATACATACACATTCTAAAATCTGTTCAGATATGGAGTTATAATAAATTGTGTTCTTTATACAGCTCTGAGATGTTAATAACAATCATACATTGTTTATATAATTTAAAATATACTTTTTTCCTAAAGACTGAATTATGATTATGGCAGACCAGCTTTTATAAAAAAATAGTCCACACACAGTGATTATGCATTCTATGAAATATTTTCCAAAACCAGTTTAAAGCAGTTGAACAAAGGCAGAAATAGGAATAAAATCACATCTTAAACAAAGAGAAACCCACCTATTGACAGCCACACGTATACACCTTTGCTTCATGGAAACTTTCAGGCTCCAATGGTAAACAGTCAAAATAAACTAATGAAAAGGACACACTGGTAATGCCCAGAGTTTTCAAATTAGATATCAGAAGTTATCATGAGACAATCCCAGTGGGAAAAATACCAAATTTAAAAAGGAAAGAGCCACATTGAGTAATCCAAAATTCTGTTTAGAAAAAGCTCCTAAGTCTTTGACTGTAACAGAGGCAAACAGAGAGGATTCTAAGAAGGTTAGTGGAACATGATGGTAAACAGCATGTAATATAACTACTTTTTGTAAAAAATATTAACATTTCAGAGAAAAATAGTAGAATTAAGTCTCTAAAATGTATTTTCACAATATGTAGTTCACAATAAAAGTCACTAGATATATGAGGAAAACAGAAATGTGATAGAATGTCAAAAAAAGAAATGGACTTGTTGATACACATAACAATTTTAATATATCCAAGAAAAGGGAAAAGAGTTAGTGACGGCTATGGTGTAGTCAAGAAAATGGATCCAATGGGTGAGCATGAATATGATGGGTAGGTGAATATGATGAAAAGTAAGAAACAAGGGAGATTTTAATGGTGATGCCTTTCTTTTATCTCATAGAAATTAAAATAATTGAATGCAGAACCACAAAAGAATCTGAATAGCTAAAGTCTTCTTGAGACAAAGAACAAAGTTTGCTTGGGAGGCAGAGACACGATGATCACAGGTTTGAAGCCAGCGTTGATGGCTTAAAAGACCCTGTTGCCAAAAAAAAAAATTATATATATATATATATATATATATATATATATATATATATATATATATATATATATATTGGTGTCTGGGAGTGTAGAAGACAGGTAGAAGGGTTTCCAGGAACCCCAGTGCCACCAAAAAATAAATATATAAATATATAAATAAAAAATAAAATAAGATAAAGTGGTACTCAACAATACCTTAACCTATCACCCCAGTAAGAGAACACCTAGCATGACACACCCAAGAACTCATGCAGCCATGATAAATTTGCTGGGTCTGAAACTTTGTGGTTCAACTTAATAAAGGTGGGGGTGGAGTCTGCTGTTAGGCACAGCAGAGGCTGAGGCAAATTCAACCTCTGCATCAGTGGAAAGCGTGAAGAAAGACCTATGCTTAACACTAGATGCACTAGTAGGATCTCCAGGATCAGCACAGACCACCCAATTTTGGTAAACCAGAAGGTGTCAGACCAGACCAATCTAGCTATGGAAAACAGAGAATCTTACACTGTGTTTGGTCCCAGAGGCATCCACCACCTACACAAGCAGGTAGGGACTCAGGCTCCACATTGATTGAAATCAGGGAGGGTGACCTACACTTAACACTAGCCAACTTAACAAAAAAGAAAGAATCAACCCAAATTATGAAGGTAAATGATAAAAAGGAGATATTACCACCAACAGTATAGAAATCCAAAGAAGTATCAGAAGCTATTTTGAAAAATTATACTCCAAGAAAATGAAAAATTTGGAAGTAATTGACAACTTTCTAGATAAATACAACCTTCTTGAACTGAGTCAAGAAGATATAAAAAATTTAAACCAACCAATAGCAAAGAGATATATAAAATAGCAATAAAGAGCCTGCCATCAAAGAAATGCCCAGAACTAAATGGTTTTATCAGTGAATTTTATAAAACCTTTATAGAAGAGCTAATCCCAATACTCCTTAACCTATTTTGTAAAATAGAAAGAAATGAGACTCTCCCAAATATATACTATGAGGTCAAAATCACATTAATATAAAAACCAAATAAAGACAGCTTACAGAAGAAAAACTAAAGTCCTATGCCACTGATGAATTTAGATGCAAAACTGCTAAAAAAAATTCTAGTAACACACATTCAAAACTACATTAAAAAAATCATACACCATTACCAGGTAGGGTTCATCCCAGGGATGCAAGGTTAGTTCAACATATGAAAATCAATCCATGTAATTTATTACATAAACAGAACCAAAGACAAATATTACATTATCATTTCAATAGATGCTGAAAAGGCATTTGATAAAATTCAACATCCATTTATGCTAAAAGCATTGCAAAGAATCAGAATAGAATGAACATACCTCAACATCATAAAGTCAATTTACAATAGGCCCACAGCCAACATCATATTATTTATTTATTTTATTTTTATTTTTATTTTTTATTTTTTTGGTGGTACTGGGGGTGGAACCCAGAGGCTTTCTACCTCTGGGCTATACTCCCAGACCTTTTTTCATATATTATTTGGAAACAGGGTCTCACTAAGTTGCTGAAAGCCTCACTAAGTAGCTGAGGCTGGCTTCGAACCTGTGCGATCCTCTTGTCTCAGCCTCCCAAGCGCGGGGATTACAAGCGTGCACCACCACGCCCGGCTGCCAACATCATATTAAATGGAGAAAAACTGCAAGAATTCCCACTAAAAGCAGGAACAAGACAAGGATATCTAGTATCACCATTTCTCTTCAATATAGTATTTGAAATTCTAGCCAGAGTAATAAGGAAAAAAAAAATCAAAGAAATACAAATTGGAAAAGGAGAACTCAAACTATCACTTTTTGCAGATGACATAATAGTGTACTTTAGAAGAGAAAAAAAATAATCAACCAAAAGGCTCATTGAACTGATCACCAAATTCAGCAAATTGTCTGGGTACAAAATTAATCTTAAAAAATCAGAACATTTCCTGTATGCTCACAATAAATCTACCAAAAAAGAAATCTCTAAAACACTTCTACTCACGATATCCCACAAAAAAAAAATAAAATACGTAGGAATGTACTTTCAATGAAGTAAAAGAATTCTTCAAAAATATTATAAAACGTTGAAAAAAGATGGAAAGATCATCTGCGTTCAAGGATAGGCAGAATAAATATAATCAAAATCGCCATACTTTCAAAAGTGATCCACAGATTCAATTCAATGCTCATTAAATTACCAAGTTCAGGCTGGGTGTGGTGGCGCACGCTTGTAATCCCCGCGCTTGGGAGGCTGAGACAGGAGGATCGCACAGGTCCGAAGCCAGCCTCAGCTATTTAGTGAGGCTCTCAGCAACTTAGTGAGACCCTGTTTCCAAATAAAATAGAAAACAGGTCTAGGAGTATAGACCAGAGGTAGTAAGCCTCTGGGTTCTACCCCCAGTACCACCAAAAATAAATAAATAAATAAATAAATAAATAAATAACCAAGATCATTTCTCATAGACATAAAAAAATCAGTCTTTAAATTCATTTGGAACAACAAAATACCCAGAATAGCCAAAGTAGTTCTCAGCAACAAAAAACATGCAGTATGAATCACAATACCTGACTTTAAACTATACTACAAAGCCATTGTAATGAAACAGCATGGTACTGGCACAAAAACAGATACATAGACCAATGGAGCAGAATAGAAGATTCAGAAACAAACACACACACACAGCCAATTGATTTTTGACAAAGAGGCCAAAAACATACACTGAAAAAAAGCCTGTTTAACAAATGGTGTTTGCAAAACTGGTTAACCATATGCAGGAAAATGGGGAAAAAAAAGCCCATTTCTCACCCAGCACAAGAGTCAATTCAAAATGAATCAAAGACTTGGAAATTAGTCTAGATATCTTGAGGCTTCACGAAAAGAGCATAGGTCTAACACAAAATCCATAGGCACAGGTAAAAACTTTCTCAACAAGATTCCAAAGCCTCAAGAAACTAAAAGGCGGAATCAATTTGTGGAATTGCGTAAAACTGAAGAGCTTCTGTACAGCAAACGAAACTATCAAGTACCTCAACCAAGAACCAACAGAATGGGAGATGTTTACCACTACTCCTCTGATAGAGGGCTAATATTTACAATACACAGAGAACTCAAGAAACTCATCACTAAGAAAACAAAAATCCAATTAAAAAAATGGGTAATTAAGGTATAATTGGGTGATGTGTGTATGTATGCCTCCACCATCTTGTACTCCATTTGGATATGACTAAAATGCACCAATAAATTTAAAAAAATGGGCAGTGAACTAAATAGACACTTCATGAAAGAAAAAATGCAAATGGCCAATAAATGCATGAAATATTTTCAACATTATTAGCAATCAGAGAGATGCAAATAAAAACTACCTTGAGATGTCACCTAACACCAATTAGAATGGCAATTATTAAAGACAAAAACAACAACAAATGCTGGTGAGGATGTTGAGAAGTATGAACTCTAATACATTGTTGGTGGGATTACAAATTATTTCAACCACTTCAGAAAACTGTATGGAGGACTGATTCTCAGAAGAATGGAAACGAACTTAATATATGGTTAGCAATACCACTTCTGGGTATCTACCCAAAAGTAACTACCAAACTAATGTATGCATATCTATTTTCATAGCTGCACAATTTACCATTGTCAAACTATGGAACCAACCAAGATGTCGATCAACAGATGAATGGATTACAATACTATGAGATATGTATACAATAGAATTTTATTCAGATATAAAAAAGACAATTAAGCCATTTACAGGAAAATGGATGAAAATGGAGACCATTATGCTAAGTAAGATTTGTCCATCACAAAAAGTAAGAAATCAGATACTCTCCCTAATATGCAGAAGCTAGGGAGAAAATGGGTCACGGGAAAACTTTAGATGAAGAAGAAGATACTATGGGTTAGCAGATAAAGCTAACTAACTGAGAGGGTTTGAAGGGGAAAAGAGAAAAGTTCACTAATGTACATGATGTACATTAACAAATATATCAAATTCAATCACTAAGCCAAACATGAGAAGGAGGGAAGGATGAGGAATTGGGCCAGAAATTGGCTAAGGGCGAACTGGGTGATATGTGCATATATGCCTCTAGCATCTTGTACTCCATTAAGATGTATGACTACAATGCACTATTAAAAATTAAAAAAAATAAATGATAATTAAAGTGAGATATTGATCAAAGGGTATAAAATAATTGGACAGAAATAATAAAATTTTGTAATTTATTACATGTGTTGGTAACCATAATAAATAATACACTGCACATTTCTAAATTAGCCAAAAACTAAATTTAAGTTTTTAACATATACACACAAAAAGTACATAAAGTAATAGATTTATTAGTTAGCTTATTATAATTATTAAACAATATAAGCAAATATAAGAATATTTTATTACACCTATGAAAACATAACATATACAGTTTTACTTGATTAGAAATTGAATTTAAGAAGAAATAAAAAAACACAATTGGAAAAGTGCCTCTTGTTGATAGAGTGGAAGACAATATTGTTAATATGTCATTATTACCCCCCAAAATCTACAGAATAAATTCAATTTTTATCTAAATCCTAATGGAAATTGTTGCAGAAATAGAAAATCTGTCCATAAAGTCATACAGAATCTTAAAGAATATGGTATAATCCTTCTTAAGTTTAAAACTTATTACAAAGCTAAGATATTCAAAATAGTTTATTATGGACATAATTCTTGTGTTTTCTCCAAATTCATAGATTGAATCCCCAATCATAGTGTAATGGTCGTGAGAGGTGATGCCTCTAAGAGAAAATGGAAATAAATGAATAAATAAATGAATCATAGTGTGGAGCCCCTAATGAATGTGATTAATATCTTTATAAAAGTCTCAAGAGCACTTAATTCTACTTTCTACCATGTGAGGAGACAGTGTGAAGATCACAGTATAGAAACCAGAAAGAAAATTCATGCCAGGTACCAAAACTGCTATACCTTGTTCTTGGACTCTCTAGCCTTGGAAATTGTGAAAATAAATGTTTCTTATTTAATCAACCTAATGTATGGTACTTTCTTTTAGTAGCATAGCCAATTAAGATAGTGTAGTTCTAGCATAAAGAAAGATATAGAAAACATACTCAGTGGCACATGCCTGTAATCCCAGTGGTTGGGAGTCTGAGACAGGAAGATTGCAGGTTTGAGGCCAGCCTCAGCAGCTTAGTGAGAGCCTTGATGATGCAAGAAGAAACTGTTTCAAAACATAAATAAATAAATAAATAAATAAATAAATAAATAGCCATGTTTTAGCTCTGTAGAATGCCACTGGACTTGATTCCTAGGGTAAAAAATAAATAAATAAATAAATAGCCATGTAATCCAAGAGAATAATAGAGACCAATGTATACTGTCAAATGATTTTAATAAAGAATATAAGATGAACAGGGAGAAGAATAGTCATTTCATAATTGTATTAAAAAGATGTTGAACTCTTATTTTAAACTACATATAAAAATTAGCTTAAATGGATTAAAACACATGCAAAAGAGCTAAACCTATAAAAGTCTTAAAAAACATGAGAAAAGCTTCCTAATATTAGAATTGGCAGTGATTACTTGGATATAATGTTACCAGCATAAGCCACAAATTTTAAAATAGATAAATCAGACTACATCAAACTTAGAAACTTCTTTGCATTCAGGGATACAATCAGCAAGATAAAAAGACAAAATAAAAATGAAACAAATGGCTACAAAATAGAGTCCAGATTATATATAGAACCCCTACAAATCAATAATGTAAAAAAAACTCAATTAAAAATAGGCTAAGCCAGATGTGGCAACACATAACTTAATCCTCGTAACTGGGAGGCTGATACAGGAGGATCACAGGTTAGAGGGCAGCCTCAGCAGTTTAGCAAGATTCCCAGCAAACTAGTGATACAGACACTAGTGATATATAAAACAAGCTGGAGGTGTACTCAGAATGACCTGGGCTCAATCCCCAGTACTGAAAACGAAGAAGAAAAAATGGTTAAGAAATTAACCATTTCAAAAGGTGATATATAAAAGGATTACAAACATAAAAAAATGCCATCAGGAAATATAAATGAAAAACACAGTGATGTGTAACCTCACACTCATGAATATTTGAAGAAATTGGGAACCTTATTGACTGTGGGCATAAATGTAAATAAATGCAACTGCTTCTGGAAGGCAGAATCCAAAATAGAATTAACACATGATCCAGAAATTCAACTTTTGGATCTATATTTAAAATAATTGGAAGTGGGAATTGACACACAGATATACATACACACTCATAGGTATACATACACATACGTATATAAACTCAGATATATATATTAATCATATATAAACTCAAATATAATATTAATGTCGTATTTCATATAATATATTTATATATTTTGAGGAGATTACACTCAAGGTTATTGGTCTATTTCTGAGAAAAACCTCCAGACCAGCCATTTTTTTTTTTTATTTTGAAATAGGGTCACACTCACACTGAATTGTATAAGACCTCATTAATTTGCTGACATTGGCCATAAACCTGAAATCTTCCTGTCTCAGCCTCCCAAGTTCTGAATTTACACACACACGCACACACACGCACACACACGCGCGCACACACACACACACACACACACACACACACACACACACATATATATATAATCATGCTCAACTATAGGTATTTCTTTTTCTTTTTTTGTGTGTGTGGTACTGGGGATTGAACTCAGGGATATTCTACCTACAAGCTACATTTCCAGCCCTATTTTTTTATTCTTTATTTTGAAACAAGGTCTAAGTTGTGGAGGGCCTCAATAAGTAGCTGAGGCTTAGCCTCCAACTCGCATCTTCCTTTCTCAGCCTTCCAAGTACTGGAATGAAAAGTGTGCACCACTACACAGGCTCCCAAACGTAGATATTTCTATACTCATGTTCATAGCCACAGTATTCATAATAGCCAAAAAGTGGAAGCAAGCAATGAGTACTGATGGATAAATAAGATAAACACATATAATGGAATAGTTTTAGCTCTATCTTTTGTAAAGAAAATTGCTTCTGATTCATGCAACACCATAAATAAGCTTTAGCGACTTTATGCTAAATGAAGTAAAGTCATCATAAAAATATCCATCGCAGACAAATATTGTATGATTCTAATTGTCTGAGATAGTATAGTAAAATCCATAGAAACAGCCACTGGTGGTGACCACTGACAGGGTAGACTGAGCATAGTATAAAATGGAAATTGTTCAGCAGGTGCAGAGTTTTCTATTGGCAGAATGAAAACTGTCCTGTGGATTGGTTGGACAACGATATAAATGTATTTAACACTACTGAAAATATACTTAAAATAGAGAGATAAGCAAATGAGTCAACCTAACTGAGGGGGATGGGAAGGGGAGCAGAAGGAAAGTTTCTAATGTACATGGCATACATTCATAAACATATAAAAGTCAATCACTAAGCCAAACAGAAGAAGGAGGGAGGGTGAGGACATGGAGCAGGGATTGAGGAAGGGCTAAATGAGTGATGTGTGCATGCATGCCTCTACCATCTTGTACTCCATTAAGATGTATGACTACAATGCACTAATATAAATAATTAAAGTAGAAAAAATGGAAATGTCAACCATCAACCACAACTGTAAGATATTCATGAAAAAATACAAGGAGTTTCTACTGTCTTCCATTGGGTTATATGGAAAATTAATAGAAATAAAAAATAAAATGACAACCAAATAAAGATGATCAATGATGTCCAAAATGTTCTTCCCTAAAAAAGGATATAAGAATGCCAAATAAGCACATTTTTTTTTAAAGTGCTGAAAATAGTCAAGAGGAAAATGTAAATTTAAACCAAAATGGGATACTACTTCACACCTACTAGAATGCTGGTGGAAATGTGGAATGAGTTTTGTTTTCTTCACACTGTTCTAAGCTACCCACTTGGAAAAACAGCATGCTGTTCTCTGTTCTAAATTCGGAAGTTGGAGATTTAATCTGATGGAGATCTTTTGTCAGATGAAGGCAGTGACTCATTTCAGTCTTCTACCTTCACTCCAGCACCGTCCTTGAGGCTGTGCTGATCTCCTGCTCCCCCTAGTCTGCAGCTTTGATAATGAGCCGCCCCTGCGCAGCTGTCTTGCTTAACCAGCTGCCTCCCAGCCTAAGCTTCTCTGATACATGGCCTCAGGTGCCCTCCGCAAGAATGAATGCAGAAGCTGTATTTGGTCATCATGTTAGAACGTCCAGGGGAGACATGTATATTGGGTTGGAGGTGTATGAGGAGGGGCTTTTGATTTTAACAGACTATGAAAAAACAGACTCCATTTAGAATCGGGGCAGATTCTGTGGATTTAGCCTCATGATGGATTGGGATGTGTTGTACTGAACTTAACCAAGGTAAAAATAGGTCATAATAAAAAAATAAAATCCTGTGCTAGAAACCGATAGGAACCAAGCACATGTTTCATTTAGTTTTACCATATGTCTGTAAGACAGGGATTTCCACTAAGAATCAGAGAGGTTGAAATGATTCTACAGAGCTCAAATCTCTAGTAAGGGATTGAGATTTTTTTTTAAATTTAAGACTCTTGATTGAGTACATCAAACTACTGAGGTAACTGAGTAGACATACAAATTTATTGTGTCATTCTCATACCATAATATTCACCATTCGAAGCTGTGCCATTCAGTGAACTTTTGTTTAATCACAAAGTTGTGCTATCAATACCATCATCAAATATACATTTTTCTCATTTTAAAAGAAATATTTGAACAGAGACACCCTATTACACATTTTCTGAGCATCTGAGAAATCATTCATCTAAATTCTGTCACTATAGATTTGCCTAATTGGACATTTTATACAACTAGAATACAGTAATACATTGTCTTTTGTGCCTGATTTCTTTCACTTAGCATTGTCTTTTCAAAAATAACCCATAACTGAATAGTATTTATTTATATAAATAAAACACATTTTGCTATTACTCTTCAGCTGATGGACATGTGAGTTCATTTTTTTGTTGCTTATTATGAAAAATTCTGATGTAAACATTTGTGCAAAAGTTTTCTGTTGGAATATGTTTTCCCTTCATTGTATACTCTGTGTGTGCACATTAGCTGGATCATGTGTTATATTTTATATACATGTTTTAAAGAAAATGTCATGCCATTTTTTAAAGAGGCTACATACTTTATACATTACCAGAGAGGTATGAGGGTACCACATTCTCCAACAATCTAGCGTTTAGAAACCTATGTCACAAATAAAGAACAAAATGTTTCCAAAATAAACACTAAGTATAGCACTTTCTAGGCATCTGTCACAGCCTTTCCCAGCAGCAGTCTCATTCCAGCAACTTTCCACTGGAAATAACTTGGTAGCTTCTACCAGTAAAAATGTAGGGAGAAATGTCAACCCCCATTTTCTCTTCCCTGTTTTGATCCTGAGACACATTTGTATGACATCTCCTTAGAGGGAGACTGGAAGACCTATCTCTGCCAGAAAGAAAAATATGACACTCTATGCCATTTCTTAAATTTTTATTGGTGCATTATATTCATACATCATATTGGGGTAAAAAACTTGTGTGTACAGACATGTACACATCACTGATTTAACCCCTACCCAATTCCCATCCCATTCCCTCCCCATCCCTCCCTCCTCTGCTCGGCTTAGTGGTTGACTTCGATATGTTTAAGTACATTGTGGGTTTTAGAGATTTTCCTCTCCCCTCCTCCTTTCTCTCTGTTAGGTTGTCTTGTTTGCTCCACCATAGGATTTCCTTTTTCATCTAGAGTTCCTCCTATGATACAATTCTCCCTAACTCTCACATATTAGGGAAAGCATCTGATTTCTTATATTTTGTGACTGAGTAATCTCACTTAGCATAATGTCCTCCAGTTCCATCCATTTCCCTGAAAATGATGTAATTGATTTTTTTTTTGATGGCTGAGTAAAATTCCATTGTGTACATATTCCACAGTTTTTTAACCCATCCATCTGTTGATGGACATCTTGGCTGGTTCCATAGTTTGGCTATGGTGAATTGTGCAGCTATGAACATAGATACACATGCATTAGCTTGGTAGTTTGGTTTCTTTTCTTTTGGGTAGATACCCAGAAGTGGTATTGCTGGATCAAATGGTAGATTTGTTCCCATTCTTCTGAGGATTCCCCATACTGTTTTCCAAAGTGGTTGCACTAATTTGCAATCCCACCAACAATGTCTTAAAGTTCTCACTTCTCCACATCCTCGCCAGCATCTATTGTTGTTTGTGTTTTGAATGATTGCCATTCAAGTTGGAGTTAGGTGAAATCTCAGGGTAGTTTTCATTTGCATCTCTCTGACTTCCAGTGATGTTGAGCATTTTTTCATGCATTTATTGGCCATTTGAATTTCTTCTTTTTTGAAGTGTCTATTTAGTTCACTTGCCCATTTTGTTATTGGATGCTTTGTTTTCTTAGTGTTGAGTTTCTTGAGTTCTCTGTATATTCTAGATATTAGTCCTCTATCAGAGGGGTAGGTGGCAAAAATCTTCTCCCATTCTGTTGGCTCTCAATTGAGGTTCTTGACAGTTTCCTTTGCTGAACAGAAGCTCTTCAGTTTCATGCAGTCCAATGTATTGATTTGCCTTTTAATTTGTTGTGCCTTTGGAGTCTATGCCATTTTCAATGGTAACCCCAAACTAGATGTCCCTTTCAAGGAAGGTGAGAAAATTCTGCTTGCTTGAAAAGGAGATTGAACCTCCCTGTTGCAAATACTATCTTTTGCTATTGCATTCATTTCAGCCCTCTATACTTACTGTGAAAGAAGGTCAGAGATCACTGCCAGGAAGATCAGGAGGGATTTCTACCCCAACTTGCTATGTAGCTAAATTTCTGTAATATTGAGCCAAGCATGGTGGCACATGCTTGCAATCCCAGTACTCAGGTGTCTGAAATAGGATGGTCACAGGTTTGCAGCCAGCCTCAGCTACTTAGTGAGGCCTTCTGAAACTTAGTAAGACTATTTCAAAATAAAGAATTAAAAAATAGGGTTAGTGCAATAGCTTAGAGGTAGAATGTCCCTGGGTTCTACCCCCAGTACCACATACACACACACACACAAAAAAAAAAATCTGTTAATTCTCATTAGGAGGCAGGGATACCTCTTCATGCTTGAGAGGAAGCCTAGGCACTGCTTTCACCTTCCTTCCTGTCTTTCTATAGCAGTAACTCTAGATCAGAATTGTCCCATTGTTAGTAGGGTGTGGTAATTCTTCTTGCTCTGACAGGAAATTGGCCATTCCCTGAATTGTTCTCCCTTGTTTGATCCAGGAATAAATACAAACATATATATTTCCCCTGGAAGTATCTTCTACATGTGTTGAACATTCCAACATTTATAACCCTTACCAGAGGGACTGACTCCTAAATTGCCTAGTTCTAGGAGCTGATAAAACTCCACATCTCTAAGTTTCCCAGACCACAGACCAACACAGAAAAATGACTTTTAAATTTGAAAATGTTCACAGATTTTTCCCAAGAGTTATATAGTCAAAAGTCTTATAAAGTTATGATAATAAGCTTTATCTGTTCTCTTTGGTGTTGGGAGGCAGGGTGGAAAGCAAATTCTGGCCATCAGCACATCTGCAAGGAAAGAAGGAACTAGAATGCATATCTCACATTTCAAATTGTTCAGCTGCATTCCGAGTTACTGTCTCTTCCTCTCTCAGGGCAATATCAATACTTGATATTTTAATTTTTGGGGGTGACAAGAACCGAGAGAGAAGTAGGTTGAAAAAACACGATAATTTAAAGGCATCTAAAGTTGCTGTTCAGGCTCACTGATGAGAAACATCACCTACACTAGATTGGCTCATAACCAATAGGAGTGGCAACTCTTTTATCCAATTCTGGGAGAAAAGCGCAAAATGGCAAGGAAAATAGATGAGTGAAGAAATATGTTCTAAAGATGTTCACAATCATAATGAGAACAATATAATCTCTAATAGAAATGTCAACAAACAGGTAATTTTTTAAAAATAGAAATCATCAAGGTGCAAAATACAATAACTGAATTCCAAACTTCAATAAATGGTGTTTGACAACACACTAGATCAAGCAGGAGAAAAGATTAGAAAACTTGAAGACTTATCAGTGGAAATCTCATCTCAGGAGCAAAAGAAAAAAAAAAAGTGAAGCAAATTTCAGGGACATGGGGAATACCATGAAGTAGAATAATATATGCCATTTAGATAAATCCGTGGGAGAAGAAAGAGACAGAAAACACATTCAAATTAATAATAGATGAAAATGCCCTAAGTTTTGGGAATGAAATAAAAATCCAGATCTGGGAAACTTAACAGATATCTAATAAGATGCATACAAAGGGAGCCATATACAAATTCATTATAATCATATGGATAAATTACAAAGACACAGAAATAATCTTGAAGCATGCAAAGTAAAATTATCATGTTCCATATAAATAGTTCTCCATAAGACTATAGGTATTGTTTTCAAAAGAAACCTTATACACCAGAAGCAAATGCAACGATATATTTTAAAAGCTGAAGGAATTAAAACTGTCAAACAAGGCTACTACACAGGACAGTAATCCTGTCTTTTGAAATGAAATATACATATTTTTCAGATAAAAGCTGAGAAATTTACTAGGTCAATCTTGCATGAAATGCAAACAATAGTCCTTTAAGTTGAAAAAGAGATTTAGGGGTTTCATCCCATTTTTATCTGGACCCTCACTTTTAGGCCAGTGCAAGGCACTACATCCTAATAGGAAGATGTGGTAGAGCAAAGCAGCTCGTCTCATGACCAGAAAGGAAAAATATAGAAGGAAGAATCTTCAGGGTCCCACTATCAACTTCAGTGCACACCCCCAATATCCAAAGGATTTACCACTAGGCTCTACCTCTTAAAGATCCCACTGTCTCCCAGTAGTACCTCCTTGGGGATCAATCTCTTAACACATAAGTCTTTGGAGACACTTCAGATCTCAACTATCAGGCATGGTGACACATAACTGTCACACTAGCATCCTGAAAGACAACAGCAGGAATATCATGAATTCAAGGCCAGTGTGGGCAATATCCTGAGAACTTCTTCCAAAAATAAATGAATGAAATTAATTAATTAGTTAATTAAAAGAGGTCCACACCCTAGCAATGAGCATGATCTGAAATCAAAAGTAGGAAAAGAAAAATTGTATGCAAATGAAAATCAGAAAAGAGTAGTATTAGTTGTATTAGTATCAGATAAAATATAGCTGTTAAGAACAAGAAATAGGATCAATCTCAGTGTCCATCAACAGGTGAATGGTTAAAATATGTAGTTTATATACAGTGGGATGCAAGTCAGCCATGAAAACAAATGAAATCCTGTCACTTGTGATGACATGAGTGAATCTAGAGGATGTTATATGAAGAGAAATAAGCCAGGCACAGAATGACTAATACAACCTAATGTTAATCAGACATGGGGCCAAAAGGAGTTGATCATCTCCAAATAGAGGTGGGAATAGTGATTCCCAGGGGCTGGGGAAAAAGAGGGAAAGAGAAGAACTGAGTGTAGGTTGGTCAGAGTAGACTAAGACACAGTTAAATTAAATTAATATATTTGGGCATTCTTTCATACCATATGGTGAATACAGATAAAAATGCATATTTCAAAACAGAAGGAAAGAAGCTGGGCATGGTAGTGCATGCTTGTAATCCCAGCATTCCAGAGGCTGAGACTGTAGGACTGCGGTTTGCGGACAGCCTCAGCTACTCAGTGAGGCCCTCTGCAACTTAGTGAGACCCTGTTTCATAATAAAGAATAAAAAAATAAATAGGACAGGGGTGTAGCTTGGAGATCAAATGCCACTGGGTTCCATCCCCTGACCCACAAAAAATTAGAAGAAAAGATTATGATATTCTCTCCACAAAATTGATAAACATTTGGAATGATGGATGTTATTTGTACTTATTTGATTATCACACAATGTATATATATATATATATATATATATATATATATATATATATATATATATATCTCCAACACACTGTGCCTCATCAGTATGAGAAATTATTATGTATAAGACTAAAACAAAATAAATTGCCTATTCATATCTGGGCTTATTTCTAAACTCAGTCTTATTCCATTTTGTTTATGTGTCCACGTTACAATATCAGTGTCAATCTATTTGGGTTAATTCCATTTTTGTTAAATTTTGACATCAGTTGTTTTTCATTTTCCAACACTCTTTTCATTTTCTATATTTATTTTACTATAATTTGTGACTCTATATGGATTTGAGGATCAGTTTTTCCATATCTGCAAAAAAGATAAGGCTATTTATAGGGAATGCATTGACTATGTAAAATGTTTTAGGTAATGTTGACATATAGACATTATTAATACTTTTCACCGGTAACCTCAAAGCATGTTTCTATTTATTTAGACTTTCCATTTATTTCTAGGTATTTTATCTTCTGAAGGTTATTCTAAATGGAAGTGAATTATTCAGTACCCTTTTTGAATTGTTTGATGCTGATACACAGAAACACAAATGATTTTTGCATGTTGACCTTGTACTCAGAAACTTTGCTGAATTTGTTTACTAGGTCTAGTAGATTTTTGATGAATTATTTTAAAATTTTATATGTACAATCATGTTATGTAAAAATAAAGATAGCTTTACTTCTAACTCTATAATCAGATGGCTCTTCCCTCTTTCCCTTCTTCCCTTCTTAACCCTTTCTTTTTTCTCTCTTTCTTTTTCTTGCTAACCTACCCAGTACAACATTGAATAGGGATAAAACAAGATCCACATATAACTTTTTTAGAGCAACATCTTTCAGTGTTTTACCATTATATATAATATTAGCTATGGATTTTTAGAATATTTTTATATTTTGAGGAAGTTTCATT
Source organism: Muscardinus avellanarius (assembly GCF_963383645.1). Taxonomy (NCBI): domain Eukaryota; kingdom Metazoa; phylum Chordata; class Mammalia; order Rodentia; family Gliridae; genus Muscardinus; species Muscardinus avellanarius. The sequence continues at coordinate 131,877,928 of NC_137791.1, read as the reverse complement.
ATATTTATAGTTTTATGAATATTCTTCTTTTCTTCTTAAAATTTTTATTGGTGCATGGTAATCATACATCATAATGAAGTTCATATCGATAGAAACATACATGCTCACTATAATTGATGAGCTTTCCCTGCTCCCACCCCACTACCTCTCCTTCTTCATATTGAGATTGGTATAGATAATCTTGTATATATACATTCTATCAATTGAAGTGTGTTATTTATCAAGTATCCCTCCTCCCTACCCCTTCCCCTATCACCCTCCATAACTCCACTGGGGTTTCTCCTTTACAAAGAGTCCCTTTGGTATCCCGGTTTCTCCCTTGCCTCCACAGATAAAGAAACATATATGACCACTAATTTTTTAAGACTGGCTGATCTCAGTATAATATTGTCTAGGTGAATCCATGTTCCTACAAATGATATACTTTTGTTCTTATTTATGGCTGAGTTGAATTCTGCTTTTGTGTATATATCATAATTTTATAATTTATTAAATTATTGGTGGGTATATAGACTTGCTCCATAATTTGACTGTTGTAAATTGTGCGGCCATAAACACGAATATCCATGTCTCACTATAATATTCTGGCTTCAATTCCTTTGGAAAGATACCCAGAATTGGTATCGCTGGATCATATAATAGTTTCCTTTTCAAATCCAAACCTCTCACCCTGCACAAGAGTCAACTCAAGATGGATTAAAAAAAATTCTGGAAATTAGACCTGAGACTTTGACATTACTAGAGAGGACATAGGACTGATGCTACAACATAGATGCACTGGTAGAAACTTTCTAAATAAACTGAGAAGTGATAAATAAGATGCCATTAAATTAAAAAGCTTTTATGTAGCAAAGGAAACCAACAAAAATCTTATTATGAGAAAGCTAACAGAATGGGAGAAGATTTTTGCATAATGTACTTGTTTTCTTATCATAGATGCTGTTTTTTCTTAAATCCTTTTCATGTGTCAATTGAGACAATTATGTACACCTTCTACTTTATTTTGTTTGATAGGTTTTCTTATGAAACTTTATCCTGGCATTCCTGGGGAGACTCCTACATGCTCATGATATAGAGTAAGTTTAATATACTTTTTGATTTGGTTTGCTAATATTTTGCTGATCCAATTTTTTTTTTTAATTTATTTTTTATTGGTGCAATGTATTCATACATCATAGTGGTATAAAGAAAATACTTTTGTAGACATACATGCACATATCGCCCAGTTAGCCCCTACCCAATCCCCACCCCATTCCCTCCCCATCCCTCCTTCCCATGCTTGGCTTAGTAGTTGACATCTAGTATTATAGCAATTTATACAATATTAACATTGATAATCTCACATAACAGTTTCATTTGTCTGGTACCAAACTCTTGATGACTTAAAGATAACATTTCAATATTTCTTTTTGCTTTCTTTCTTACCAGAGAATATTTTTTTCTTTTTTTTTTTTAGGTAAAACTATCATACATTTATTTATTTATTTTTCAGAAAAAATCTATCCTGATATGGAATATGGACTCTAGATACCCAAAACAATCTCAAAGAAGAACAAGGCTAGAAGATGTATATTTTCTGATTTCAAACCATATAAAGCTACAATAATTGAAACAGTGTAGTACTGTTCTAAAGGCAGATATATAAACCATTGGAGCTAAATAAAAGCCTAGTTTGATAAAATTCAACATCCATTTATGATAAAAACACTGCAGAGAATTGGAATAGAAGGAACATATCTCAACATTATTAAGGCAATCTACAATAAGCCCACTGCCAACATCATATTAAATGGGGAAAAACTTCAAGAATTCCCCCTAAAAACTGGAACGAGACAAGGATGTCCACTATCACCACTTCTCTTCAATATAGTACTAGAGACTCTAGCCAGAGCAATAAGGCAAGAAAAGGAAATCAAAGGAGTACAAATAGGAAAAGAAGAAATTAAGCTTTCACTATTTGCAGATGATCCAATTTTTAATCTATGTTCATAAGGAATATTGATTTGCAGTTTTGTCTTGTAATGTCTGCTTGTGGCTTTGTTATCTGAATAACATTTGACTCATTGAATGAGTCAGAAAATATTCCTTATCTCGTGGAAGAGTTTGAAAAAGATTAATAATAATTTTTCAAATCTGTTACAATTCACTGATGAATCTGTCTGATTTTAGTTGTTTTTGTTGAGAGCTGTTAATTCCTGACTTAATATTTTTAGTTAAAATAACATAGTTCAAATCATCCTCTTCATAAACCATTTTTTCAAATCTATGTCTTTCTATAACTTTATCCATTGCATCTAAGTTTTCTAAGAAATGTTGGCATATATTTTTATAGAATGCTCTAAGGAAATAAATAAATATCATAAATGTTAGGTAAGGGCCAAAAGAAATTGTATAACCTTCAAGTATGTACCTGAATTGAAGAAAGAATTTATAAAAAACATAACCCAATTATCTGGTTCCTCTCTAAGGCTTGTTAGGTATTTTGGAGACAGTGTTACTTCCTCCTTTTACAAGAAACTATCCATTTTTTAACCTCCACATTAACCGAATATTCCAGTGATTTAAATCTTATTTTAGAAAAGTACCCGGGTCACATTATTTTAGGCCCATATTCAAATTCCTTTACTCCATTTCATATTTTCTACAACTTCTCTACCTGTAGAAAGATTTGAAATGGGATTCAATTACTTGAGTTCTTTCTGATGTTTTATAAAATTATATTTAAATATATAATCCACTCTCTTCTTTAGAATTTTTGTTGTGGATTCACAGAATACCTTATAACATGGTTTCAGTTCCAAAAAAGAAAAAGAACAAATGTTGTATTTAAAGACAACTGATCTACTTCCTTTTTTCAATGTACTCAAACAATATATCAGACAATATTTCTTGTCTAATATGAAAAGAAATTTAGGGTCAAATTTACTCTCAAAATATTAGAATCTGTTCCACCTATGTCCAGAAACAACTACCCTAAAATGTGTTAAATATGTTTGTTTTTTTTCTCTTTAAGTCTATAACCTTCTAATAATGCAGTGCAAAAATATACAGTAACTATGGGGAGAACCCAGACTATCTTCCCTATCTTCCTTATTTCACAGGTGGAGAAACACATGCAGAGAATTAGCACCATCCAAGTCTGTTTGAATCCTCTATTGCTGTTATTGCTTGTCTTATATTCTACTTTGCTTCATAAAATAGGAACAGGGTATTGGGGATGCTTGTAGATATATGGAAGAGAAAAAAACAAATCTATAATTTATTTAGTAAGGGATACATTTCTAGGTTCTATATAAAAATCTTATTTTTTATTTCAAAAATGCATAAAGTCTATAGGCTATGTTTCTTAAGAAAGGTTATAAAACTGTATTATTTTAATAGTAGCTTGAAACCAGGCTCATCTGTTTTTATATTTTTAACTTTTAATTTGTTTAGTGGCACCGGGCGTGGTGGCCCACGCTTGTAATCCCCGTGCTTGGGAGGCAGAGACAGGAGGATCACGCTGGTTCGGAGCCAGTCTCGAAGGCTTACGAGACCCTGTTTCCAAATAAAAAAATATATAAAATAAGTCTGGGAGTGTAGCCCGGAGGTAGAAGGGCTTCCAGGAACCCCAGTACCACCAAAAATAAATAAATAAATAAATAAATAAATAAATAAATAAATAAATAAATAAATAATTTGTTTAGTGGCATTTAATAAAAAACTGCAATAATTTATTATTATTATTTTGAAGTAAAACCTCAAATTAAATGTAACAACTTTAGAAATCTGTGTTTTCGGTCTAATGTAGTATAAGTTTCAAAACAGTTTCTGATAACACTCTTTTTCTAACCTCCTTTCTCCCTTTCCAGCGTGTAACAGAATCACCGTTAAACTCCTATGCAAAGTTTCTTTGTACAGAGATATTTATAAGTTGGCACCAATTTTACTGACAAAATAGTCAGCTCTCACCTTAATATTTCCTACCTTTACATGTATTGAATGCAGTTCTGGGTAGATGTGATAACTGGAACTTCTGCAATTACATCATGTCCATGAGGAAAATACAAATAGTACATTGACTCAAAATTTATTACTGACCTAACTCACTGCCCATAGACCTCTAGAATTTATTTTACATGAGAAAAATAAGTGTCTCCTTAAGTCATTAACAATAAGCTTTCCAGCAATCCATTTCATATAAAATTATATATATATATATATATATATATATATATATATATATATATATTACTAAATAGGACAGATTATCTCATTAGGCAACTATCCAGATATTATAGTCAGATAGCACACTTATAGCCCATATTTTAGTTAATTTAGTAAATGGATTTCTTACATTTAATTTGATTAAAGAAAGCCTTGAGACTTTTCCCATACCCTTCTCCTGTCTCCCAGGATTTTGATGCTATATTTCCCGGATATGCCAATAAAGCTTTGGACCTCACCTAGGGGGAAGCAGTGCCGGAACGCTCAGAATCAGCTGCTTATTTTCAGAAGCACCAAAAACGTCAGCTTTCAACACAGTATTTATGCCACCAACACCTCTAATTTTTTCTAATGCAAAAGCAAAGTTCAATACTATAAGCATAGTATTCATATAGCAAACAGAAAAATTTTAGGATGTCAGACGTATATATTTTATATGCTTTCATATTTTATATGCTTTCATATTTTATATGCTTTCAATCTTTCCTATTTCCTATTACACAACGGACTGTACCTTGGGACACTTCTTACCTGGTACACTCAGGAGTGTTTAACCACTGCTTTAGGTATGTAAGCCTCCTACTAGCCCAGGCTTCAGGTCTTGCTTGAAAATACTTTCATTGGTTCTGCTTCTGCCTGGACTTTGTTTCCTCCAGTAGCAGTGTTCATTTTCTTCCATTACAGCGAACTTTCCTGAACAACTCTCTGCTATTCTGTCTTCCAGGATCCTCCTTATTTCTTTTTAAATGCTTACTATCAGTTCTAATCATTTCCCCTACTAGTTTGTATTTGTCATATCTATCCCTCGGACTAAAATATTAGTTTTACAAAGATATGCCTCAATGTATTCCTTGACCAATAAAGCCTGCACATTAAGGCATAAAATATCCATCACACCATGGTAGAGCTTTAATGATGATTTTAAAATGTTCTCTTATCAATTTGTCTCTTTTTCTTTTCTTCAGAGTGTGTTGAGAATTTAATTCTTTAATAGAATCTTAATATTGATAAATTAATAAAGGAAGAAGGCAAAAATAGCAGCTAATGAATCACAATGGAGTTGGTTTTAATTTGACTCAAACTTACACCTAAATGCTATGTGGTGCTCTGAGGTGCACTGGGGTCAACATTCATCTAAGGTCAGTCAACATGTTGACTTTTGTCTTACTCTTTACATTTTCATGATAAGCTTAAAGAAAACAACATCCACTTTTTATAATTAAAGAGGCTGAGAATTGATTGTGTTGTAAACATCGTCCAACATGGAATTTCTTTCAGTATTATTTATGACAGGTCATAAAGATCATCTTAGGAAATTGGTTTGCAAATGTCAGTCTTAATTAATAGGTATGAAATTGTTCACTGAGATGAACAATTTCATATGAATTTTAAAATTAAAGATGATTATTTTTAGAAGAGAAAATGAGGACAGATTGCTATGAATTTCTAGGCTGAGACTGGAAACATCATATGTGAATATGGCCTAAAAGATAAGTCAAAGTTTATGAAGAAGTTAAGGATAAAATGAAGCCCAGGGATATTGGAACTTTTTAGGCAGGCCAAAAAAGAGTAATTCATAGCTCCTCTTATTGTACAAAAACCTTGACTAACTTTTTCTGTGGTCACATTGAAGGTAAGACACATCTGGAAGAATTAAAACTGATAAAATGTATTTATTTAGTTAGGTCCACTGAATACAGACAAAAGAATTTAAAGAAATACTAAAATGGGATTTTGAAAATACAGTGTCTTCAAGTTCAAAGTGGATTTCTTTTTTGTTGTTGTTGATGTTTTTTTTTTCTTTTTTCTTCTTTTTGTTGTTTTCTTTTTTTTTTCTTTTTTTTTTTTTTTTCTTTTTCTCTAAGGATGGAACCCAGGGGCATTCTACCTCTGAGCTATACTCCTAGCGCTATTTTTATTTTTTATTTTTTAACATTTTAAAGTTTAACAATTAAGAGTCACAAATCCAGGAGTTCTGGAACCATTTCTTAAATATATTTTCACACCCCATAGTGCCAAGCAAAGAGCCTGGTACTTTGCATTTTCTCAGTAATTATTTGATAGTAATGAATATTTCACTTTATTTTATTGTTGCACTATAGTCTAACTTTTGCAATATAGTCTAACTTTATAATGTGAGTCATGTTGACAAAGACATATATTCACACAGTACTTGGTGCCCCCCCACCCTGTTCCCCATTTCCCTTCCTCTCAATACTGAGTGTCCATGTTAACAATGTTATATTTACATTAAATAATCTCCATTCATAAACTCAGCCTTCTTCCTGTACTCTTTGTTCCTGGCTTCTTTGAGGTTTCTCCTCCATTATCTGATTCCCTCTGGTATTTCTAATACTCCATAGCTTGAGCATACCAGAGAAAACATACGTCCCTTCTTTTGCTGCACTTGGCTAATCTCACTTAACATAATATTCTCCAGGGCTTTCCACCTTCTTATGAATTAGATACTTTTGGTTCTTTTTTATTGTTAAGTAGAATTCCATTGTGTGTATTTTCCATAATTTTATAATCCATTTATCTATTGATGGAGACCTAGGTTGGTTCCATATTTTGGCTATTGCGAATTGTGCTGGGTATGCACATGTTACTGTAGTTCTCTGATTTCAACCCCTTTGGAAAGATACCCAGTAGTAGTACAGATAGATCATATGGTGGATCTATTCCCAGTTTTAATAATAATAATAATAATAATAATATAGGCAGGCGTTATTAATAACAGAATTAAATTAATGATAAGTATAAATAATCTTGAGATGTTGTAAAATGTATAATGTAATTTAACTATATCTGTAAATTCTATTGATAGAAAAATTATAATAACTGCATTCTACTATGCTTGGTTGTCTAAGTTTATACTATTTAATACGGAAAATTTAATTTTGATTAAAAGTTTATGGAAACAAAGATTTATATTTTTGTATTCAAAGTCACACAACCTTTAGGGATCTGGAAAGCCCAATTGAAGAACTCTTACATGGTACTTCTCAGCCTTCTTTTAAGAGCCCAGTGACTGAAGAGTTTAAAAAAAAATTAAAATAGCATCAGAGCAATGGACATGTATATTATACCCACTGAAATAGCAATTCAACAACCTTATATGAGCCAGAGCACATTTATGAAAACTGCAGAATCTGATTAAGGCACTGAAATATTTCAAATAAGACAATATCAAGATGCCAAGAAGGCCACATTGAATGAGGTAGGTAAAGCAATTTCCTTTTGTACTTATATTGCTCTTCTATAAGTCAGCATGGTGCTGAGGGAAAGAATCTTGGTCAAATAGTTCTCCTATGGGGAAAGGAAAGAGCAAGTGTTGCATCTATTTCCTGAGCCTTTGGGGGCACAATTCAAAAGGCCTGCTACTGAAGTATACTCAGAAAGCTGAGCAAACTTACATAGCTGGAATTTCTAGAGTGACTAAGAAAGGAGGGGTGAGTGGATCTCACTAGAGTCATCAGCGTTCCTGTCCCCAGCAGCCTGCATAGCCCACAGCTAGGATCCCCACCATCTAACACTGATAACACCTTCTAGCACAGACTTTATCATCTATGTGGCTCACAGAAATTGATGGAGCATCCATCTGCAGTTGCCCAAGAAGGCGCAGACATCAGCACCCAGCATGAATTGCAACTGTCATGAGGATCACATTAGCCAGCAATGTATGTGTCCCTTAGGACCTGACAAGGACTGCAGCCCAAAGCTCTGCTTTCAGCAGTCAGATGTTTTGTGGGTTTGAAAGCATGTGATCCTGAGACTCTTTCAGAAACAAGGGAGAAAAGTACGAATTTGCACTCAATGTTCTGGAATCTTGTTACACTGTCCAAAATAATGGGGTATTTTGCATCACCTGGACCAGCTTTGCATGATTAAAAAACAACATAAAATCCTATAATTTATAAAATTCTTCAATTTTTCCTACTAGAGGAAATATATACATTCATCAGAGAGTGCTTAAGGAACTCCAGAAATCTCTACTCCACCTGGTTGATGAAGGTCTTTCCCTGACAAATTCAGTTTCTAAAGGCTAGACAAGGTGACTTTCTTCAAATATGTTAACACTGCTGCAAAGCTAAATATGGCAACACCAAAAGGATAAAGTAAAACTGTGGTAACTGACTCTAATAAAATGCATTTTTATAAATTGTTTGGCAGAAATTTAACATAAACATTTAAATGGAGCTCAGTGAGCTGCAAAATAGCAAAGATAGAAAATGGAATAAATTGAGAAAACGTGATGCATGAGCAAAATCATCAACTGACATAGAAACCATAAAAAGAAGTAGAATTCAAGCAGAAATTCTGGAGCTGAGGATTTTAATAAGCTAAATGTAAAAATTTTAATAAGGAATTTTAACAACAGACATTTTTGAAAGTAGAAGAATCATAGAATTCAAAGAAATGTCATTTGAAAGTATCTGGTCATTATAAAAAGAGAAAAATGAATGAATGAATGAATTGTAAGATACATAAGAGGAATTATCAAGTAAGCCAATATACACATGATGACTATGTAAAATATATGACAAAAAGAAATATAAATTATATGTTATGGAATAATACTTGAAAAATCTCTAAATGAGAGGAAGAAAATAGACAAAAAAAATTTATGGAGTCAGAAAAAAACAAGGAAACATGAAAAACAAAAACACATAAACAACAACCAGAACAAAGTCAAAGGACCAAATAGGATGATCTATTGTTTGTTTCAGGTATGTGTACCCTGAAGCCCATTATTATCAATTTTTTTCAAAATTAAATCCAGAAGTTTGAAATCTATAAGAGAAAAATGACTCATTATGCACAAGTGAACCTCCAAAAGACAATCATAAAAGTATTTTTCAGTAGAAATCTTGCATCCCAGAAAACAGAGAAATGATACATTCAAAGTGCTAAAAGAAAAAAAGCCAATCGATAATTTTCTATCTAAAATATTTAAAAATAAAATAAAGAAAAGATAGAGACAATTTCAAACAAAATTTACAGGAATTTAACACCAACAGATCTGCTTAATACAAAATTTCAAAAGTAAGTTTGTAAGTCAACACAAAAGAACACTAAACAATAAAACAAAAGCATATCAAAGTATAAAACTTACATTATAAAAGTAAATATAAAGGCGGACAGGATATCACATTACTCTGATGGTGTAAATCACTTACAATCTTAGTATAAAAGTCAAAAGATAACATTTTAAGAATATTTATAGCTATGAAAATTTGTTAATGGATGTACAAAAAAAGGTAAATTGTGTCCTCAGTAATCTAATATATGTTGAAGGCTATTAATAATGTAGATATAATTGAAATGTTAAAATAATTGAGGTTAAGATGATATCGACTTAAAACAGACTATTACAACTATAAGATGCTTTATGTAAGTCTAATGTTAACCATAAAACTACTTATAGAAGATACACAAAGAAAATGAATCTAATTTTTATCACAATAAAATCAACAAAACACAAAGGAAGATAGCAATAGAGGTAAAGAGAAGAAAAAACACCCAAGAAAAACTGAACATAATTAACACAATACCAATACCAGGTCTTCCTCATCAATAAATTTCTTGCTGGGCGTGGTGGGGCATGCTTGTAATCCCAGTACTTTGAGAGGCTGAGATGGGAAGATCCTGGGTTTTCTGCCAGGCTTAGCTACTTAGTGAGGTTCTCTGCAGCTTAGTGAGGCCTTTTTTTTAAAGCAAAAAATAAAACTTAGGGATGAGGGTACAGCTTGGAGGTAGAATGCTCCTGGGTTTCATTCCCAGGACTGAAAAAATAAATAAATAAATAAAAATAAAAATGTGTTTGGCCAGTGCTAGAAAAAATCTTAAGGAGAGTCAGTTGGGTTGTTAGAGCTGGGTTAAACAAGACAATGAGATTTTATGTAAGAAGAAGGGTGCAATAGACAGGGGGCTTATTAGTAATCTTTAAGCAAGACAATAAGGACATTTGGTAAACTGGGGGAAGAGTTTACTTGAATAAGACAGGCATTAATGGTCAGCAAAGACGCCTACAAAATGACACATGTTCACAAGATGGAGTCATTTTCATTGAGAAATGGGTCATAGGAGGAGCTCTAGATGAAAAAGGAGATCCTATAGAGGAGCAAATAAAACAGCCCAACTGAGGGAATGGGTGGGGGGAAGAAGGAAGCGCTCTAAAGCACATGATGTACTTAAACATATCGAAGTCCACCACTAAGCCAAGTGTGGGAAGGAGAGATGGGGAGGGAATGGGGTGGGGATTGGGTAGGTGACTACTGGGTAATGTGTGCATGAATGTCTACACAAGTTTTTTTAACCCATTATAATGTATGAATACAATGCACCAATACATTTTTTTAAATAATAAAGAATAAAAAACAGGACAGGGCATGTAGCGCAGAGGTTAAATGCCCCTGTGTTCCATATTCAGATCCACAAAAAGCTAAAATAAATAAAATAAAAATATAATACAAAGAAATTTTTAAAAACATATGACCTAGGCCGGGCGTGGTGGCGCACGCTTGTAATCCCCGCGCTTGAGAGGCTGAGACAGGAGGATCACGCAGGTTTAAAGCCAGCCTCAGATACTTAGTGAGGCTCTCAGCAACTTAGTGAGACCCTGTTTCCAAATAAAGTATAAAATGGGTCTGGGAGTATAATCCGGAGGTAGAAAGCCTCTGGGTTCCACCCCAGTATCACCAAAAAAAAAAAAAAAAAAAACATATGACCTAACAAGACTGAATTATTTTTAATATATAAAAATTTGAATAGAGTAAAAATGAGTGAGGAGATTAAATTAGTCATTACAATCTTCCAAAAGGAAAAAAAATACCAGAATCACATGACAAAATCTCATGGTGATTTCTAACAATTGTTTAAATAAAAATTAATCTAAATCCTCCTCAAACTATTAAAAATTTTAAAGAGAGCAGAACACTAACAATTATTTTACAAAGAAACATTGATAACAAAATTATAAAGTATAGTATAAGAAAAATTTTAAAGGCCAATTTTTATATAAGTGAATATAAGTGCAAAAATCTTCAAAATATGCCAGTAATCTGAATTCAGTAGCACATTAAAATGATAATGCACCATGATCAAGTAGTATTAATCTCTGGGATATGAGAATAGATTAATATGTAGAATTAATAATTATAACATATTAGTGTCTTCTTTAATTGAACAGGGAATAAAAGTCACATTATCACAAAAATGTGTGACAAAATTTTTTGCATTTTCATGATAAAAACATTCAATAAAATAGGCAGATAAAGAATGTGCTACAGCCTAATAAAGTCCATTTATGACAATTCAACAGCTAAAGGTGACAAAATGAAAGATTTTCCTCCAAGATTAAGATCAAGACAAAAATGCTCATTTCTACCAATTTAACCCAGTACTTGATGTTCTAGGTAGAGCAATAAGGCAGAAAAATAAAATGAAAGATATTTGAGTATGGAGAAAAATTAAAATAGTCTTTGTAAATGGAAAAATCTGACACATAGAAAACTCTAATTCCTCCACAGAAAACTATTAACATTAATACATTTAGTAAATTGAAAGATAAAAAGTCCATATATAATAATCAGATGGGTTTTATAGACTGGTAATGAGCTATTTTATATGTAATTAAAATCAATTTTGATAACATTAAAATGAATAAAATAGTTAACAATTTACACAGTTATTATGAATCAATTTTTATTTTTTATTTGTACATTGTTGTCATACATCTTATTAGGGTACAGGATGGTAGAGTCAAACATGTACACATCACTTATTTAGATATTCCCCACTTCCTCCCCCATTCGCTTTCCCCTTCCTCTTTCTCATGTTTGGCTTACTAAGGACTTTGATACATTTGTGAATGTACATCATATACATTATGGAATTCCTCTCTTGCCTCTCCCATCCTCCTCAGTTACGTTGCCTTATTTGCTCATGTACAGTTTCTCTTTCTTCATCTAGAGTTCTTCCTATGACCCATTTCTCCCTACCAGTTTCATATTAGGGAGAATATTCAATTTTTCACTTTTTGTGACTAAGTAATCGCACTTATCATAATGTTCTCCAATTCCATCTAATTGCCTGCAAATGTCATAATTTTGTTCTTTATGGCTGAATAAAATTCCATTATGTACATATCCCATAGTTTTGTAATCCATTCGTCTGTTGATGGACATCTTGACTGGTTCTGTAGTTTGGAAATTGTAAATTATGAGGCAATAAACATAAATACACATCCATTGGGTTGGTAGTATGGTTTCCATTCTTTTGAGTAGATACCCAGAAGTGGTATTGTCGGATCATATGGCAGATTCTTTTCTATCCTTCTGAAGATACTCCATACCTCTTTGATAAGTGGTTGGATTAATTTTCAGTCCCATCAACAGAGTTCCTATTTCTCAACATCCTAGGCAGAATTTGTAGTTTGTGTTTTTAATGATTGCCATTCTAACTGGAGTTAGGTAAAATCTGAGTAGTTTTGATTTGCATCTCTCTGATGGCTAATAATGTTGAACTTTTTTTTCATACATTTATTGGACATTTGAATTTCTTCTTTTGTTACTATGGCTGTGTAGTATGGTTTGAGTTAGGCATTGTGAGGCCTCCTGCATGGTTCTTGCTGCTGAGAACTATTTTGTTATTCTAAGGTTTTGTTGTTGCAAATGAAGATAAATACTAAGCTTTCTATATCTTTGAAGAATGACTTTGGAAACTTAATGAGTATTGTGTTGAATCTGTAGATGGTCATTTTGATATATTCTGCCTATCCAAGAACAGAAAAGATCTTTCCATCACCTAAGGTCTTCAATTACTTTTTCTCAGTGTTTTATAATTTTCTTTATAAAGGTCTTTTACCTCCTTGGTTAGGTTTATTTCTAAGTATTTTAGATTTTTTGTAGGATATCCTGAGTGGAAGTGTTTTCTAGATTTCTTTTTGGTGGATGTATGGTTGGCATACAGAAAACCTTCTGAATTTTTAAGATTAATTTTGTATCCAGATGCTTTGCTGAATTTGGTTATCACTTCTATAAGCCTTTTGGTTGAGGTTTTGTCTTCTAAAGTACAGTATCATGTCATCTGCAAATAGAGATAGTTTGAGTTCTTCTTTTCCTAATGTACTACTTTGATTTTATTTTCTTTCCTTATTGCTCTGGCTAGAATCTCAAGTACTATACTGAAAAGAAGCAGTGCTAATGGACATCTTTGTACTGTTCCTGTTTTTAAAGGGAGTTTTTGAAGTTTTCCCCATTTAATATAATGTTGGCTATAGGCCTATTGCATATTCCCTATATGATATTGAAGTATGTTTCATCTATTCTGATTATCTACAGAGCTTTAACACAAATTGATGTTAAATTTTGTTGAATGCTTTTTCAGTGTCTTTTGAAATGATCTTGTGACTTTAGTCTTTGGTTCTGTTTGTGTTATGAATTACATAGATTTTGTTTTGTTTTGTTTTATGTATAACCAGCTTCACATCTTCTTTTGTGAAATATTTACTTAGTTCACTTGTTCATTTGTTATTGGCTTATTTTTTTTAGCATTGAGTTTCTAGAGTTCTCTCTATATTTGAGATATTAGGCCTCTATCAGAGGAATAGTTGAAAAAATTTTTCTCCCATTTTGTCTGCTCTCTGTTAAGGTTCTTGACAGTTTCCTTCGTTTCACAGAAGCTCTTCAGCTTCCTGAAATCCTATGTAATGATCCATTTTTTAATTTCTTGTTCCTATGAGGTCTTGTTGAGAGAGTTTGTACCTGTGCATATGTGTGGAAATCTCTGACCTATGCCCTCTTCAAAGAGCTGCAAGGTCTCTGGTCTTATTTCCAAGGATTTGATCCATCTTGAATTGACTCTTGTGCAGGGTGAGAAGCTGTGGTTTATTTTTATTTCTCTGCACATGGTTAGCCAGTTTTTTTTGACACTATTTGTTTAACAGGCTATCTCTTTTGCAGTGTAAGTTTTTGGCCCCTTTGTAAAAAATCAATTGGCTGTAAATTTGCAAATTCATGAGTTTTCTATTCTGCTCCATTGGTTTATCTGTCTGTTTTTTTTTGTGCTAATACCTGAATAAACTTAATCAAGTAGGTATAATAATTATAAACCTGCAACTTTAAAACTACATTACATTTTGAAAAATTAAATAAAACAAGAACAAATGAAAATACATCCCACATATTTGGATTGGAAGGCTTAATATTGTTAAGATATCTATATTATCCAAACAGTATACAGTCAATTATTTTACATCACATTCCCAATAGCACCTTTTATAAAAGAAGAAAAAATCCTAAATTTCAAATGATCTTGAATAGCCAAAGTTATCATGAGAAGAAAAGACATAGGATTCCATTTCTTGATATCAATTTGTATAACAAAACTTTAGTAATGAAAATTATTTTATAAAGGCATAAAACCAGACATGAAAGATGGATGGAACAAATAGTCCAGAAGTAAAACCATACATTTACAGCAAACTCATCTTGTACAAGAGCACTAAGAATCTACAATAAAGAAAAGATAGTCTCTTTAACAATGGTGTTGGAAAAAACTAAACACATACATGCAAAAGAGTAAAGTTAGCAACCATCTTACTCTAAACCCCAAATCAAATACAAGTGGATTAAAGACTTAAATCTAAAAACTGAAAAATCAAAATTAATGACAGAAAATATGAGCCAGGCATGATGGTGAACACCTGTAATTTTAGTACTTGGGAGGTGGAGACAGAAGAATTATATGTTTGAGCCTAGCCTCAGCAGCATAACAAAACTCTAAGCAACCTAGCAAGACCTTTTTTCAAAACAAAAACCATAAACAGTCTGGGGTTGTGTCTGGGAGGTACAATATTCCTGGGTTCAATCACCAGTACTACAAAATATAAAAGACAAAGAAGAGAGAGATAAGAAAGAGATGAAAGAGAGAGAAAGAGACAGAGACAGAGAGAGAGAATACAGAAGTCTTCATATAATTTTCCTTAGAAATAATCTCCAAAATATGTCAACAAAGGCACAGGCATCTAAACAGAAATAGGCATGTGATACTACAGAAATAAAAATCTTCCACAAAGCAAAGGAAATTATAAGGGCAATTAAAAGACAACCTGTGGAATGATGGAATGAGAGACAAAGATTTAAAACCATATATCTGAAAGGTTAATTGACAAAATATGAAAGAAACTCCTATAGCCTTTCTGGAAAAATGCACTGACATTTTTAAAAAAGAAAATTAACTACTAGATGATTCATCAACATAGACTATGTTGTATGTAGAAGAATTGAAATCAAACTCTTGAAGAGGTATGCACACTCACATATGCATTGCATCTTAGGATGTGGAAACAGCAAAATGTGTACCAATTAATATATAAAAAATGTGATATAGACATAAAACAGAATAAATTTAGCCTTAGTAAAATAAACCTTCCCATTTGTGACAAAATGGATACCCCACTATAAATCAATCAGAACAAATTCTGCATAATTCCATGTCTATGTTGCCTAAAATAGTTTAATTTCTAGGAATGTAAAATAGAATGATATTTTTATTGATGGGGTGAATAGTAGGTTATTAGTCAATATTTATAATGTTACACTTACACAAGATGAGTAATCTCTAGAGATCTACAGCACAAAATAGTGCATACAGGTAAAATATAGCATTATATTTATATATAATTATAAATATAATTATATATATATATATATATATATATATATATTTCTGGAATAGCATCATTTTGAGTATTAGTAGTATTTACTGTAGTGTAAGCACATATTTTTTTTCTTATTTTCTGCATCCCTACTGCTTAATATATTTCTTAACAAAATTACATTAACAAACTACTTTTATATAACTTATAATTTTAAACACTGTGATTATTTCTGACATTTTAAAGGTGAAATATTATAAGAATATAGATAAGCCTTAAATATCATGTGGATTAAGATATAATTAAGTTCTAAAAATAATTCTGTAAGATAATTTGGTGGTGTGATTTTAAGATTTTAATTTTACCTTAAGAAGTCACCTGGGGAATAGTTTTCACTTTTTTTTTTTTCCTGTGAGTTGTTACTCCAGTGTAATCATCTTGCTCTGAATACAACACCTGAACCCTTACTCTTACAATTGTCTGGGATGGTCACTTTAGGAAATGGATATGTGTGGGAAGTGCAATGATGAGACTTTCTTGCCAGATGTTACAAGAGAGCAGAGAAGGAAATCCCAGGGATTGAAAAATCAAAAGTCAAGGAGGCTGATAACAGGAGATTTGGAAGCCAGAGCTTAAGGAAACACAGGAGTTAGGCATATGGTAGATCAGTGGGATTTGCTTCAAAAGAGCACTCTAGCAGAAGAGAAAATAATCCCCCAAACTAAAGATGGTCAAGGGCAAGGAACTTGGGATTAGCACAACTTGGAGTCCCTAACATTTAGACTTTGAAATGAGATTAACAAGAGTCCCGGTTGGAGAACTATTGACTTATCTTCTTTGACCAATTTGCAGGAAGCTCAGATTTGGTTCAAAGAGTCAGAGGAAGACAATTTAGGTGGAGAAGACTCATTGTCACAATGTTAGACTTATGTTTTAAGAAAATACATGCTGAGTTGGGTGTGGTGGTGCATTCCTGTAATACCAGTACTTGGTAAACTGAGGCAGGAGGATCATAGGTGCAAGGACAGCCTCTACAACACAGGGAGCCTCTTAGTAACCTAGCAAGACCCTGCTTCAAAATAAAAAATATATCTGGAAGTATAGCTCAGAGTTAGAATATCCCTGGATTAAACTCCAGAAAAATGATACTACTACTACTATTAATGATGATGATGATGATTTAAAAAAGCTGAGGATATAAAATCATAGACAGAGCACTCCTGAGTTCACTCACCAGTAGCAAAAGAAAGTACCTCCTGAAGGCAGTAAGAACACACCGAGGGGAAAGAGGGTGACAAGACTGGGGTCAGGCAGAACCTGGGTCAGCCAAAGAGAATGAAATTCATGTTTCCAGGCCTATCTCCCACCAACGCCAGCCCAGTGCTTCATGTTACTCAACTTACATTCTTCATCAGAATGTCTAAAAGAAGAGACTGAAAAATCCACAATCAATTTCTTCAAATTTTCTCTGAATCTGTTTTGCCTAGACTCTTTTCCATCTTAATTACTGTGGTTTTCAGAGTGCATCTCCGTTTATTCTCCCCCATTCTCTCTCTGTTTTCTATACAAGAATCTTTATTTTTTATTATTTTTAAAATATATTTTTATTGATGTAGTTATACAAGAATATTTAAGGTGTCAATAACAGGTACACTCTACCTTAAAATATATTACTGGTTACTCTCTGCTTGGGACACACTTTCCTTTCTTTAACTCAATTACCCGTAGGAAATGGCTCATCTGTTTTTGTGTCCACTAATCAGTGAGCTCTATTTGAACCATCTCAATTTTCACAACACTTGGAAATTTCTATGCTACTATTTAATAAGGTATTATACCTACTAACAATTGTACCTTGTCCACACTAGATGAGATACCCACAGAGAAAGAAATATTCAGCTGTTTGGTTCACTAATATGTCCATAGAACCTTGAATGGTGACTTTAATATAGTTGTTACTCAAGAACATTTTTTTAACTTTGTATTGAACCCAGAAATGTTTTGTCTTTGTGCCATAACCTCAGACCTATCTTATATTTTATAATGAAGAAGGTTCCTACTAAGTTACTGAGTTTTTTTTAATTAAAAAAGACTTTTTTTGTTAAATAAAATTGTATTGGTGCATTGTAGTCATACATCTTAATGGGATTAAAAAAAAAAAAAACTTGTGGAGATATACACGCACACATCAAACGATCAGCCCCTACCTAATCCCTAACCTTTCCCGCCCCCTCCCTCCTTCCCATGCTTGGTTTCCTGATTAACTTTGATATGTTTGTTTTTTTGTTTGTTTGTTTCTCTTCCATATATGGTCAAGTTATTTTTGACAAGGTTTCCAAGAACATTTGGTGAAGGAAATAATAATCTTTTCACTAAAATTGTTGAAAAATAATAACTACATGAAAAAGAATAAAATTGGGCCCTTACCTAACACCATATACAAATATTAACTCAAAATAGATAAAAGACCTACATGTAAATCTTAAGACTGTAAACTTTTAGAAGAAAACTAGCATCATAAAACTTCACAACATTGAAATTGGTAGTGATTTCTTGGATATGATTCCAAAGGCACAGGCAACAAAAGAATAAACAAACAAACTTCATAAAAATAGAAAAATATTGTATATCCAAAGACAATGTAAACAGAATTAAAAGTTACTGATAGAATGGGATAAAATATTTCCAAATACTATATCTGAAGGTATATTAATATTCCAAATAGAAATCCTAAAAATTAGCAACAATAAAAGCAAACAATACAGTATAGAAATAGGAAAAGACTAAAATAGATAATGTATCTCCAAAGATTTTTATATGACCAATAAACACATGAATGTCACTCATCATTATCATAATAACTAATCATTAAGGAAATACAAATAAAAGATATAGTAAAATACTACTTTACATTTGTTAGGATGGCTACTTAACATGAATTACATTGCCCCAGCCCTTTACTTTTAGTTTGTTACTATCTTTACTTGTAAGGTGTGTTTCTTATAAGCAGCAGATGGATGGATTCTGGCTTTTAATCCATTTTGCCACTTTATGTCTTTTTATTGGGGAGTTGAGGCTGTTTACATTCAGTGTGATTATAGAGTGATGATTTTTAATTCCCAACATGTTAAGATATTATTTCTGTTTGAAATACTGTTTATTCTTTGCTTAGTTGTCTGCTGGACGGAAAACCTTGTTTCTCTGGTTCTGGTGTGTATTACCTATTTCTTTTTTGTAGTTAATCTCTTTGAGTATTTTCTCTAGCGCTGGTTTTGAAGACATAAATTCCTTCAGTTTCTGTTTGTCATGAAAGCTTCTTATTTTTCCATCTAATTTGATAGATAGTTGTGCTGGGTAGGAAATTTTTGGCTGGAAGTTGTTTTCTTTCAGAGTTCTGGATATGTTACTCCAAGCCCTTCTGGCTTTCATGACTTGGTTTGGGAAGTCTGGGGTGATTCTAATTGGTTTGCCTCTAAATGTCACTTGGCCTTTTGTTTTTGTTGCCTTTATGCTTCTCTGCTTGGCTTCTACATTGGTAATTTTGACAATTATGTGGCATGGGGAACCTTTTCTCTGATCCTGTCTAAAGGGAGTTCTATAAATTCCCTGGACCTGTGTACTGACCTCTTGTTCTATATTTGGAAAATTCTCTGCCACTATTTATTTGAAGAGATTACTGATCTCTTTGGTTTCACCTTCTTTTCCCTCCTCTATTCCAATTATTTTTAGGTTAGCTCTCTTAAAATAGGCCCATATTTCTTCAATATCAGATTCCTGCTGTCTGATTTTTTTTCTAAGTTATAAATTATGTGTTCGTTTTTGGAGTGATCATCTTCTAGAAGCGAGATTCTATTCTCCATGTGGTCTAACCGATTGTTTATAGTTTGAATTGAGGCCTTTACTTCAATGATTGCATCTTTTATTTCTTTTAGACTCTCTTTAAATTCTTTTCGAAAGTCCTGTATTATTTCTACAGTTATATTCCTGATTTGATCTTCTGCAGATCTCTGAATTTCTGTGTTTTCAGGTTCTGAGAGTATGGGGTTGTGGGCATTCATTGCTCTATTTTTGTTCCTCTTTCCCATGACTTCATAAGTTTGTGCCTTCTCTGGGTTCTTCTCTGCATCACCACGAATTCACTTAGGGTGCTCTTGATCTCAAGTTTGTGGTAATCTCAGCCATCACTACTCTTTTACTGGGTTGTATAATAAAGTCTCAGACACAGGGAGTTAATTGAGCCTGTGGGAGACCATGGGGTTGCTGAGCTGGGTGTTTTCCCACTGGGAGCTGTGACTAGGGTGTGGTACCTTTGCCACCACTACTCCTTCACAGGGTTGGAATGCAAAATCTCAGACCGAGGGAGATTATCAAAGCTGTGCAAGTCCCTGGGGGTGCACTGCTGGGATTTCTCCTGTAGGGGCCACAATTTCACTTACAGTTATTGTGCATGCTGATCTTGAGCTGTCGCAGGCAAAAAAGTGGTGAACTTGCTGCTGCTGCTGCTGGCAATATGGCGCCGTTGCCATGCTCTTGACCGTGAGGCTGGCATATTTCTTTTCTGGTTTTGAGTTCCTTTCTGAGTCCCTGGAAGGCATGATGAGCTTGGCACTGGGAGATTTAGACGTTCTTTGCACTGAAAGAACTGGTGAATTACACCTTAATGATCCGCAGCTGCTCACTTCAGCTCCTTGTTTACCTTTCCTCTCTGTAGCCTGGTGCTGTGAGGCATGATGGAGCCAGTGCGGTTCCGCAATGTGGGCTGGTTTATTTTCTGGTCTTTGGTTGTTCTTCTATTCTTCTTTTTTCTGTTCCTTGTGTCCACATTTTTTTATTTTTCTGCTGATAGTGTTTTCTGGCTATGAAAACGCTGATTTTGTGGAAATAGAGATTGAGTGTTAGCAGGACTCATAAATGCTGCTTTTCTTGGTCCACATCTTTCCAGAAGTCTGAGGGTTTTCTTAAGTTGCTGATTCTTGCCTTGAATTTGAAATTTTCCTTTCTCATTCTCCAAGTACTGGGATTACAAGAATATACCACCACACCTGGCTTATGAAAAGATAGTTGTTAATAAATAAATGTAAAAGGTAAGGGAGAAAATTTTTTGATGTGGAGAATGGTGTAGTGATGGTCTTATAAATTAAATTGATGTGACACAAACTTGGAAAGAGAACCGAGAACCGGTAGAGTATCACCTAAGTTAAGAAAG
The DNA here is from genome assembly GCF_963383645.1 of Muscardinus avellanarius. Lineage (NCBI taxonomy): Eukaryota > Metazoa > Chordata > Mammalia > Rodentia > Gliridae > Muscardinus > Muscardinus avellanarius. The sequence goes on along the minus strand of NC_137791.1, from coordinate 131,856,854 downwards.
TAGGAAGACTCCAAATGACATTCAAGATACAGGTATAAAAAGGGCCTAGAGAGAGAGATTACTGAGCATTTACTGAGGGACAGAGTGTCAGGGCAAAAGATGAAATAATGGATATAATTTCAGGAGTAGAAGAAATGTTCAGATAGGCAAATTTGTAGACACCCAAGTGCAGATGTAAAAAGTCAGGTTGAACTTGAATGTTGATACCAAAAGGGGGCAATGAGAACAGCTTGCAAGGAGTAGATAGTGGTGTTTGCTAGTGGAATATGGAAACTGAAGCCAGTGAAGGAAAATTACATATAGTGAATAGTATGATACTAGGCAAAGGATTGCTGAAGGAATAAAAAAGAAACAACCATAAAATAAAATCCTGAGTAATTATCACAAACACTAAAGAGAAAAAGTAAGAACAAAAGAGATTACTATGAAGCTAAATGAATGATCCCAGATGGTGGAGAGCAAAACCATGGTACTCAGTGTGCCTAGTTCAGACTGTACTTGAGGAAGAGAAGTTGGTCAAATAATGTAGACAGGTCAAGCAATTTAAGTTCTCAAAAATTGTCAATAATTTTAGCAATAAAGGGGATACTGGGACATGTAAAATACAATTTTAATAAAGTAATAAATGTCTTTTATTTATTTTAACTAAGCCTAGTTCTGAAGGAAAGGGGTGAGGTGAGGTGGTAGGTGGAGAGAAATGAAATCTTGAAGAGAATTTTATTTATATTAAAAGTAATTTACTATATTTCATAGGGAATAGAAAGAACAAATAGGAGAACTAATGAAAGATAGAAAAGCTGAGTATAGGGTGTATAGCCAAAAGGCTGGGACAGAAAGATCATAGGCTTAATGCCAGCTTAATGAGATGCTGTTTTAAAATAAAAATTAAATCAGGCTGGGAATTTAGCTACAAAGTAGAATATCTCTGAGTTTACTCCCCAGTACAAGAAAAAAAATCAGAAAGAGAGAAGGAAGGAAGGAAGGAAGGAAGGAAGGAAGGAAGGAAGGAAGGAAAAGGGAAGAGAGAGAGAGAGAGAGAGAGAGAGAGAGAGAGAGAGAGAGAGAGAGAGAGAATATGACCTTAAACATAATACAGTGAAGTAATGAAGTTCTGGAATGCTGGACCATGCAGGTAGAGATGGACTGATTGACTATTTTTCAGGAGATGCTGTTTCATCCTGTGTGAAAAAAGGATGATTAAAGGATGATTATTGTACATATATTATCAGTTTCATTTCATGGAAACCCATCTTTGTTCACTCTTCTGCTGAGACATTGGCGTTGAAGTCTCTACTATGCCAAGTTTCTTTCTACAACAAGCCTTTGGCCAGACGTTTCCCCCCTGACATACTTTAGAGACCATCTCAACTAATGTAGATACTGGCCTTCTGTTTTTTAACATAGTGGTCTATTTTATTTCCATTATAGTCTAGTAATTGGTAACTATCCACTTATTCATCAATCATTTTTAAAATTCTGACTTTTACATGAATTAATACAACATTCTAAAAATAGGCCCTCTTATTCTTGCTTCCAATTTTAACTCAAATGTTTAGCACAGTGGTTGGTATGATACAGGTGATAAAGTATTTGCTGATCAGGTGAATAAATTGGATCATGGTGACACTGAGCAAAGAAAAAAACACTGGATCTGAAAGACGTAATTATGCAAAAATAAAAATAGACGAATTCGGAACATAATTATAGGCTTAGAAAATTAAAGGTAAACAAAGTAAAGTTAATCCAAGCAAATAAATGTGGAAAATGAAATTTGCAAACTGGTATTATGTAAATTAAAAATAAATGCAAGAACTATTTTTTGTAAACGTTAATTAATTAGAAGCAGTGTTGACTACTTGAATCCATAAAAGCGAAACAGGAGACAGTCAGAAAACAAGAAATAAGTGAATATAACAACAGACAGTATGGAGACTGAATATCATAAGCAAATAAAATGTACAACTCAGTGTTGTTAAGTTTGAAAATCCCCTGAAAAAAAGGTTTCTTTCCTCTCAGAAGATATAAATTGCCCAAATTGTCTCCATTTCAAGTAGAAAAGCTGAATAGACAAATAATTATAAAAGAAGCTTTAACTGTTTTCAAAGATTTTCATCTTTAAAATGCTCCAGGAGACTCCCAGGAAAAACAAGGCAAAGTGAATGCAATTGATTTTTGGTCTTTGTCTTGTATCCCAATTGCTCATTGACATGAAAGAGGAGTAGAATATAAAAATAGCAAGAAACCTGAACCAGTAAATAATTCTTCCCATATCTTTTAAACCTACTTTTTAAAAGTCTATTGAAGAGGGAATGTGAATATAGAAGTACCTGTCAGCCAATACCCAACTATAAAAGATCAGTGTACACTGTGTGCAAGTTTAGACCCTGTGGCAGCTACTGATTCCATGGGAGTAACCAGGGGGAGGCACAAGGCACAGCACAGAGCAAGCTCACTTGCTGATGCTGTTGAGTGTTCTGAGAAGCCTTGCTGCTGGAGCCACATTCACGATGAGCTCACTGTTAGGTTTATATATAAAGTGGGCTAGGAAGAACTCACCAATTGGTATTTGGAGTTGATGTAACTGTTATGAGGGTTCTCATCCCAGAAGTGGATAAATCCATTCTAAGAGATTTATCTGGGTGGTGGCCTGGGCCAGTAGGGTGTGACTGGAGGCAGTGGGTCCCTGAGGCTGCACCTTGGGTGTTACATATGGTTCTTTTACTCCTGTTCTGTTTCTTGCTTCCAGATTCCATAATAAGAAGAACAAAGCCTTGCTTTCTCCCTTTCTCTACTTCCTGACACCAGGCCTTGAGCTCTGTAGACAACAGCCTCATATAGACTCAACTCAAAATCACCAAAGTATAAGAAAATGAATCTTACTCCAAGTTACACAGTCAAGTTTTTACATTATAGACATGAATGTGCTGACTAATTTAGAAAACGGTATCAGAGGAGTGGTTTCATGGCTGTATCTACATCTGACCATGTAAACTGTGAAGTTTTGGAGCTGACTTCTGAAAGTGTATAGAACACGGATTATAAAACAATTTTAGGAACTCATAAACAGCTTGTTCAGACACATCAGCAAATTGCTCAGACAGCTTCAGAAACTTAAACAATTTGTCTGAACATGCCAGGATAGGGTTCAAAACAGCATGTCTGTGCTGCAGATTTAAATGAACTTGTGTCATCAGTACATCTGACAGGAGTCTGATAGGGTTAAATGAGCCTCGATGAGTTTGCCAGACAGTTGGCAAACTCACAGAAAAGCCCTATGAAAGGGCTTCTATGAGCAGCGTGCTAAGTTTTGCTTACACCATGACAGTCTGCCCATGTGCATGATTCTGATCCAGCGACTCGATCTGGTCCTGCTCTTCCTGCCAGCTGAGTATCAATGCCATGTCAGCCTTCCCTGTGCCTAGGCCAACTCATGGATCTTCTCTTTCATTCCTAGAATTGGCTTATTATTCCCTATTTTCTATTTGTTTGTGGTACTAAGTATTTTGAATGCTTTAAATACATAGAATTTGTGTGTGGTCTAGCACATTTTTTTAACCTAAATTGTTAGACTTGCTAGTGTGAAGTGTAGTCTAGACGCTCATTCACTGCTCATTGAACCTGGCAAAACAGCCGCTCAGCATCTGAACTGAACTTAGACAATTCCATAATTTCCTGTGTGTTTTTTAACCTTAGAATGCTGAATAAACTTTGTGACATAGTAGAGAAGAACAAATTGTGTATGAAGTGATTCATTGGTCTTTGGATCTCGCAGCCCCTTGCTCATAACGGCAAGGTAATTGGAACGGCCAGAAAATGGCTATAAAGACAGATGGTAGAGATGGTGCTTTGGAGATTTTGGAGGGCAGAGACTCCATAGGAGAGTGGAGTAGAGGCCACATGTGTTACACTTTGGCAATGAATTTATCAATATTTTACCCATGTTCTGAAACTTTGTGCAAGTCCAAATTTAATGACTGATTGCTTAATAAACTGGTAAAGGAAATTAAAAAATGGCAAAGTATCTAAACTCAGTTCTGAGTATTGATGTCCACATGAAGAGAATTGTAAACCACATTTTTGGAGCAGAAAGTAATGCAGAGAAAGTTTATAGATGTGCAGTTTGGAAAGGCATTTGTAAAGCTGGGATCCAAAAAGATGTGAAAACTGACAAATATGCAAGCAGTAAGGCTTCTTAAACAATTCCTTTTGGAGCAGGCATCCTGGTCCTACCTTGCATCCAGAAAAGGCTCCACTTTTATTGGCAGCTGATAAGATGGATAATGCCAAACAAATGGTAAAGGATGAAAATTTTCTGGCTCCTTCATCAGGTGGGTAAAGAAGACCTTAGAAGAGCTAGTCTGTGTTCTAACTTGCCTTGTATTCTAAAACACACAGGCATGCTCTTTGTCATAATGTAATCTTGGGAAAAAAAAGAAGAGAACATGTTTAGGTACTTGAAAGATCAGCATTTTACTTGAAAATTCAGTAGTAATATATCATGTTGTTAGTCACATTGGGCTAATTTTCAGTGGTTTGTGTTTTCTTGGTTACCAGCAGTTGGAGGCTCATGAAGACATTCGGTTCCCTTACAGAATGAGAAGAGGCCAAATTTCCATGTCTGCATGTATTACAATATAAAAACTAATGAAAGCTATGTCTTTTTTACTAATCTATGAAATTTTAAAAATAGTTATAAAGAAGAAGAAAATTAAATTAGGAAATGCTGTATAGAAAATAAAGTGTTCTGTCATCATTATTTTAAACTCATAAAAACTATAGCTGTTCCAGTGGACAGTAGATAGAATAGTCAAAAAGAGTGAACTAATGGAGGTCAAGAATCAAACTTCGCTTAGAATCTTTAAAAAGGAACAGAAAAATAAAAATTTTGACAAGAAATATGAATAATATGGCCTAGAACATAAGTTATAAAAATTGTATCAAGAACAATAAAGATGACTCAAACAGAAGAAAAATGCATGTGATAGATAGAGGTGTTTAAAATTGTAAGTAGATTCAAATCTATGCTAATAAATTTGAAAATCTCAAGGATATGAATAATTTTCAGTGAGATATTAATTATGTAAATTTGCTCAAAAAAGCAAAAAAATTTGAATTGATGAACAAAAAAGAGACAATTTAAGACTGCCAAATATTACATCAAAATATATCTGCTCTAAGTAAATGCTGGTAAGTTCTTTCAGGTTTTCAAGTTATAATTATTTACACATTACATAAATTGTTTTTAATCATATGAAAAAGGGAAATGCTTTGAAAATAAAATTTTAAAACCAGCTCAGTTATTATAGCTTTACTGTTTAAACATCATTAAAAAGAAAATTTAATTCTTACCTTTGACTTCAAATATAGAAACATTAAATAAATTAAAACAAAGCGTGATTGGTATTATGTTTTTATAATGAAGCTCTAAGAGCTGGCTTAATATAAAATTCCAGAAAAAAAGATATATTTAACATTAGGGATTAGTTACTTTATTATAGCATTTAAATTAGACAAATTAGGAAAAAACAATCATTTAGAAAGTTTCTGAAATGGTATTTTATAATATTACACATTTATCCTACAATCCATAATGATCCATAATAATCTATGATTTAACATTGATGAGTTAGTCGCTAAAAATGTAAGACAAACAAGGATTCTATGTATAATGTAGTTAAAGTAAAAAGTAAGTAAGGTAAGTAAAATTCTAGAAGTTCAAAACTTTAAAGCTTACATTTAGATAATGAAGAAGAAACCCTAGTGTAGTCAGGGACATGGTCTAGGGGAGGGTGGTAGTGAGGGAGGGGAAAATAATCTAGAAGACACTTCCATTGATTGTGTGCCTTTGTGAGAATACCAGTACTAGTTTCAATATCATGTATGGGGAAAGAGTCAAGTAGGGTGAGAGCCAGAGGAAGCTCACCATGTGCTGTGTGCGTGTACGTCAATATTACTCTGATCTGCATGTGAGACTAAAGTGCAGCAAGAAAAGTACAAAGAAATAAAATATTGAATGAGATTCAAAACTTTAAATCACATAGATATGGCACAAAACCTGGCGCTTGCACTTACCACTGCTATGTCCTTGGGTTATTACTCACCACATCTGACAATTACAGTTTTATATTGTGTTTGCCTTAATGCAAGAATTATCAGTCTTGTATATGTGTGAATATGTAAGTGTTTATGTCATAAAATGTGAGAACGGTTGAAAGGCATTTATAATATAATATCTGTAAACTCAAGGGCAGAAGTTTCAGCCACATATGAGTTTTTAATTGTTGTTGTTGTAATTAGTATTAATATGATTATAATAATGCTTTTCTAACCCTTATCTAGTATTAAGAGCTCAGGCATAGCATTTGAGTTTATTAACTTAGGAATAATTAGGATGGCAATAACATTTTAAATTAAGTACTATTTCTAGGGAAAAACACGTTGAAGTTTCATTACATTTCTGAATTAAGAAAAGATATGAGAAGAAAGCAACAAAAAATAAAAATAAAATGTGAGAAGTTTCTAAGGTCCTCGCAATACTTTGAGTTTATTCTGAACGTTACCACATATTATCTATATCAAGGAACTCAAAGCGGTGATGTTTTTATCATTCATTTTCAGTTTTACCTGATTTTCTTTGTTGGGAAAATAAGTAATTTAGACTGGAAGCTTTACTGAGGGATTGTGAACATAGACGCAAATGTTACTACTCACATATAGCCCAGCTAGAAAACAATGCAGCAGGAAGTAGAACCCAGGAGTTCTTAGTTTTTGTCTCATTTGGAGAAACAATTTAAGATTGGGTGGTCGTTGAGGTCCACAATGTCACATCTCTGTAGGAGTCAATACTGTCCCTTCATTCCACATCCATTGCCATTTACTATGACAGACACTGACCCCCTGACTTTGCTTCCCTTGTAATAATTGTAACTTCATAAATAGCAATGTAGCATTATGGTACTTTTCCCTCTCACATTGCATTAATTTGGCTTAGAGTCCTGACAATTTTTTTGATTATGCATACAGGTATCTCTCCTTCAAGGATTTTCTCCAATGAACTTCATGTAGTATGCATACATTATAAAAGATCAAATGGGCTTTCTTCTAAAGGGAACTATTTCTATTCCTGTATCTGAATAAAAATGTTTAAGTCATAATCCTTGGTACATTGAATTTTTCCTTCCTTATTTGAAAATATAAGGAAGAGGGGCCAGGTATGGTGGTGCACGCTTGTAATCCCAGCATTTAGGAGGCTGAGACAGGAAGATCATGGTTTGCAGACAGCCCCAGCTACTTAGTGAGGCCCTTTGCAACTGAGTGAAACTGTTTTAAAATAAAAAAATAAAAAATATGTATGGGGGTGTAGCTCTGGAGTTAGACTGCCTCTGGGTTTCATCCCCAGTATTGCAAAAAAGAAAAAGGAAATATAAGGAAGAGAGAGAAAGAAAGAGGAAGAGATAGATGAAGAATAAGAGGTGGGAGGAGGAGTAGGAGTAGGAGGAGAAAAAGGAGGAGGAGGAGGAGGAGGAGGAGGAGGAGGAGGAGGAGGAGAAAGTTATCTGATGAAGTAATCAAGTTAATATGGGTCATATTGGAGTAGATAGGCCTTATAAGAAGAGATACAAAGACAAAGACATATGGGGGAAACACCACTAGTTCACGAAGGCAAAGAGTGGAGTGATGATTACAAAAACAAGGAACTCCACAGATTGCTAAGGACCAGCAGAAATTAAGAGCAAGACATAGAATGGATTCTCCCTAGAGGCTTCATGGAGAGCTTGGCCCTGATGACCTTGAGCCCTCTAGAAATATGAGAGAATAAACCTCTGTGAAGTCACCTGGTTTGTGAAACTTATAATAACTGTCTTAGAAGATAAATACACCTTGTACTCAAACAGATTACACCTTCTGAATGTCACTTCTGAATTCTCACAAGCTCTTAAGGACCCAGGTGTCACTGAGCATCATCTTTCATGAGAAACTGGCCCCACCCTGTCTCTTTAGTGTCTTAGTAGTAGCAGTGATTGTTTGTTTCTCGGTGACCAGCAATTTCAGTTTAAAGTGAGAATGTTGCTCTATAAAATGTGGATAATATCAACTCAAGAGACATCTGTAATGGTTTGGCTCTAGAATATCCTCCTAGTGTCTATGGAAACAAAGCAGCAATGTTGGAAGCAGGCCTTGGTTGCTAAAGGGAGGTGGCTGCAGTGTCGCCTTGGGGTTTACATGGTTTTTCCTTCCTATGCATGCTCGCTTTCTTTCTTTTCCTCTCTTTCTCTCTGCCTCTATCTCCAAGATGTAAGAGGAGAGCCTAGCCTTTCTTGCTACCCACAGCCAAGCTCCGAGACTCGCAGACCATGCCTAACATAAACTGAACTCTGGAATCTCCAAAACCTGAGAAAATAAATCTTCCTTCTGTTAAATTGTGTGTGGTCAGTTATTTTGGGTTATGGCAGCGATAATGTTGACCAAGACAGTAACCATGGCACTTTTCAACCTAGAAACAGAAATCTCTGAAGAATAGAGGACAGACCTCAGTATTCTACATATATATTAAAATTCTTCTTTATTTTCAAATGCAATGAGTTGAATATTAAATTCATCCTGGTTGATAAATATTGATGGGATATAACTTAAAAGGAATGAGAAGACCATTTGGTCCAGGGGAAATTTGTAGATTGGAAAATACATTGTGTTCCATAGTAGAACCTCAACTTCCAAAAGAAAAACACAATATAGATTAATAACCTCTTATTTTTATTTATCCTAATTTAATGTTATCAGATTCATTTCCAATCCATGTTTGAGTGGAGGAGAGTATTCTAACAATAGTTTCACTGAATTAGTTGTGTCCTTGACCCATAAATTATAAAAATAAATAACTCTGTCACTGCTGAAAGAACTCTTACAGAAATGCAAGAATAAGAAATAACAAAAGAAATATTCATGGATGATGTGATTGTTCTAGTTGCTATCATTCAGTTTGTTCCTTTTGTTCTGCTTTGTCTGTTGCTGCTGTTTGTTTCCCACTACCTGCAGCGTGCACATCGTCAGTATGCCGCTCAGGACTCTGCATCACCTGTCTCACCCCTCAACTTTATCTTCAGGCACTTCCACTTTGCATGTCACACTCCAGCAGCTCTGAGCTGTGTGCATTTATATGGTCTTTCCACAGCCCTTCGTTCTGCAGTGCATTCAGGATTGGCTGAAAAGTTCCTGTTCATCTCACTGACTTCTATTGATCCTTCAGGACTCTGCTCAGGCGACATCAAATCCTGAAAGCTTGCTTGCTTCTTAACTTTCAAAGTCTACGATGGGTAGTGGAGAAAAGAAAAGGACTGAGGATTCTAGAACCTATTTTATTGTGTTATTACTGCACCTTTCAGAAGGTCAAATACTATTTAAAAGATTGACTATTTTAATTAAGTCAATTAATATTTGGATTTTTTTCTTTGAAAATTCTAACCATTGCCTTTCTCCCCAAGTTTTTCCAATATGCACTCAGTTTCATCGACTCATAAAAATGTATATTAAAAAGGCAGACATGTCACATAACATTTTGGTCAATGACAAACTACATATATGATGGTAGCATCAGGTTTATATACGTCATGTTTACCACATCTCATTTTCTAAAGTTACTTTTATTGGTACATTATAATCATATATCATAATGAGGTTCAAAATGATAAAAACATAGATGGACATACACTACTTGGTATGCTTCCTTCCAGACTGACTCCACTCCACCCTCCTTTCCATACATATTATTGAACATGCTGTTAATAACTTTAATATTAAAACATTATTTGAACTATTTCTGTCATCGAGTTACCCTTGACCCTTCCCTACTCCCTCTACAAGTCCCCTTTTCTATTTTGTTAGTATCTCTCCTTATTTATATAAAGATTTTTTTTTTCGGATCTGGGGATGGAACCCAAGGGCATTTAACATCTGAGCTACAGCCCCTGCCCTATTTTTTTATTCTTTATTTTGAAACCGGGTCTCACTGAGTTGCAGAGGGCCTCACTAAGAAGCTGAGGCTGTCCGCGAACCATGATCCTCAGGTCTCATCCTCCTGAATGCTGGGATTGATTACAAACGTGCACCACCATGCCCGGCTTATAAAGATTTTTTTTGTTTCTCAATATCTCTCTGGCTTCCACATATGAGAGAAAACATTTGATTTTATGAGACTGACTACATTTAGTATAATTTTTCTATTATATGCACTTTCCTGTAAATTATATAATTTTGTTCTTTATGAATGAGTAAAATTCCATTGCATGTATATATTACAGATTTGTAATTTATTCATCTCTTCATGGATACCTAGGCAGGTTACATAATTTTTCTTTTGTGAATGTTGCTGCTATAAATATGGGTATGCAAGTATCACAATAGTATTCTGACTTTAATTCTTTAAAAAAATCCTGCAGGAGAAATATAACTGGGTAATATGGTGATTCAATTTTTAGTCTGTTGAGGAACCCCTAATCTCCATAGAAACTATACTAACTTACTATCCTACCAACCAGTGGTGCATAAATTTTCCTATTTTCACACATCCTTTGCAGCATTTATTATTGTTTGTATTCTTGATGATGTAGAATTACCACATATCTTGATTGCTTCACTTTCTCTTGAGCTGGATGTCATCTCATTTTATTTTATTCATCATGGCCACAAAGCATATGAATCCATTCCTCATGTTTCTAGTAAGAAATCAGGCCAAGTGAATGATGTAGAAGTAAAATTCACTATTATTATTACAGAGGTAGAAAATCAGTTTTAGTCTGTCAGGCATGTCCCATTTCACAATAGCTGTGGTTTTATGGAACAACAAAGTCATTAAAACTGGTAAAGGATTTGTTAAAAAAAAAAATAAAGCAAAGAGGCTAACAAATCTAAGAAGGGATTATGTCAAGTAGAAAGAAACTTTTAATGGCTCTAATTGATGACTCAGACACAGAAGCATATGCCTCTCATCACTGCAAAAATCATGCACAACAACAACAAAATATTTCTTTGTGATGCTGAAAGAAAAGACTGGAAAAAAACTAAGGTGTCAAACTTACTGCTAGCTCTGTGAGTTTAAATGATTCAAGAATCAAGATTCATTACATGATGGGAAAGTGAGCATTGGATCTGAAGGTGCTGTGGAAGGCAACTGAAGATTGCTTGACACTCCAGACAAGCTGAGTGTGGAGAAAAAGTAGTGGCTCGCACAAATCTTCAGGACCATCTAGGTTTGTGTATGTGCACCCTAGAATGTTCACACAACGACAAAAACTGATGCATTTTTTACAACATATTTCCCTCATTGAGATACATAATATAGCACCTAATCTTATATATGTATATGAAATGTTTTTCCTGCCTTAAAGTTTATCACTTAACATATTTATGGGAATTGTATTGATTGTAAAATTTTGATATTGTAAAACCTATTGAAGTTTTACACACACACACATACACACACACACACACACACACACACACACACACACCAGGCATAGTGGCCTACATCTGTAATACTAGTGCTTGGGAAGCTAAGAGAGAAGGACCATGGGTTCATAACCAGCCTCCTCAACTTAAAGACCCTCAGCAATTAGTGAGATCCTTTTTCAAAATAAATACATAAATAAATAAAAATGAAATAGGGCTGGGGGAGGATGATTCTGGGTTCAATCTCCAGTATTTTCTCCTTCTCCCTCTCTATCTCCCTCTCCCCTTCCTCTCCCAATTCCTCTCCTTCCCCCTCTCTTTCAAATACATATGAAACAATAATATTTTAAAATAATAACATTTATTATTATTATTACTATTGATACTAGGGATTTAACCCAGAACATTTTACTTTCAACCTAACCGTATAGCCCTTTTCAGTTTTGTTTCTGAACATCTTGCTGAGTTGCTGAAGGGCTTGCTGAGTTGCTGAGGCCAAGCCTCAAACCTGTAATTCTCCTGTTTCAGTCTCCTCCCAAATAGAATTACAAGTGTGTGCCGCCATGCTTATTTTCACTTTTTCTTTTGACATTAGAATTGCATTCCATTTTAAACTTATTTTATTGGATATGGAGGGCACAATAGTAATGTATAAAAGATTAAAATGCATTATAGGCTTTATTTCACCAGCTGGGAAAAAATACCAGGCTTTCATTGTGCGTGAAAAGCTGTCTCATCATCAGACTTTGTTTCTATTCTTTTAGCACCTGAAAATAGCACAAGATGATGAAATGAGCAATCCCAGATGCCTCAGCAGATTGTAGCATTTCCATAAATTTTCTATCTGACTACCCTGTGTTGACAACATCAATGCTGCTTAAATAGACTTAATTCGCCAACTTTGATGTCATGGGCTACAGCTATCACCACTATAATCAAATGCCATAAAATATCTATTCCTAAAACTGTGGTCCATGAACAGCTAGTATCAGGCTCATCAAGATGTGTATTATTCCTGTAGATCCATGAGCTCCACACAACATTACTGAAACATAATCTTTGCAATTTAAAATCAAGTCCTATATGAATTGAAATCCTAGGGCTCTCTAAACCTTAAGCTGAGGTTATGAGCGGAATGTACTTTGGGCTCTATACTTGAAAGCTTAGCAATTAACCTGCCTCAAACCTTAAATAATGTGTGTCAGGGCTTGTCAACTGCTATACTTTGGTGTCTCATCACACCAAGAAACTCATGTTGGAGATCATCCAAACTAAGTCCCTCCACAAAGCATGTGGATTTTTTCTTTTCCCCTGTTTTTATTATTTGTTTTTATTATTTGTTTGTTTATTATTATTTATTTATTTATTTATTATTTATTTATTTATTTATTTATTGGCAGTCTTTCGGAATCCGTGAAGAGTTCCACAATGATTTGGGGCATGGTAGTACTTTTTCAAGGGACTAACTCTTGCTAGAATGTTTGTTGTTTTTGTTGTTGTTGTTGTGAGGGTGACACAGGAGATTTATTCAGAAAAGTGAAGGTACCATATGAAAAAGGCCATGAAATAGGTAAAAGTTGTCAGACTTCAGGATAAAAAAATAAAACAGCTGAAATAGGTCATTCCTGGGTATGGGAAGGTGGCCTGGACAATGCACTTATGCTTCATAGATGGGGTCCAGAGTAGTCTGTTTCGAGGAAACTGCTATGGAGCATTCCACGTATAGGGTTTTATGGTCCCTCTGGATCTCTTTATAGATATTACATTTAAAATGACTGACTGCTCTTTGCATGTCACACTTTAGTGAAGCCGAGGTTCTTCTCCACCTCCTTCCCACAGGGGAGGATATCAAGTCTAGTAAGGCTCTAGAGGTTAGCGTCAGGTCTGTTTTACCTGGTCCCATCTGTTCCTGTCTAGCTAGCTCCTAACATTTCCCCCACAAGATCGTGTGGCTGACGCAAAACCTTTACAGGGACTAGGGCCAGAGGTCCGTCTTCTGTAGTCTCTATCTGAAAGGGATGTTGCTAGGTGAGGAACATCTGCTTTTACTCTCTGTCACATAGAGTGACTGGGCATGCTTTGTGAGGGTCGGTTAGTGCAGAGTTCTCCAGTTGTTAATGCACTGACTGTGGAGATGTGTTGATAATTTTTCCTGAGTTTTAGCTGAGGGCTTCGAATTGGGAGAAAAAAAAATCATTAGCAAGTTTGTAGACTCGGGGAAAATAGGCAGGAAAAGAGATCCATGAGAAGGTGGTTAGTTAGCCTACCAAAAATAAAAGCGAGATGTACTGTCAGACAATTATTTTGCACTTTGCTTTTTGTTATCACACTCAAACACTATTCTGTCCTCTGTGGTGAACATTTTAATTTTCATTTTTTCAAATGGGGAAACAAAACTTGGAGAAAGTCGAATTCGTTGGACAAATTCATAAAATATCCTGGATCAGAGCTCAAACTCAAAACTTCTGGAACCATGTCCAAGGCACACTCTCTTTAACACCACTGACAGAAATGTGCCATATAGGTTATTTCCCAGGTCTAGAAATAATCTGCTGTCAGATGTTAGGATGTCAAGCAGAAAGCGTAGATTAAGGGCCCTGGAGCTAGGTTGGTGAGTATGTGTCAGGTGCCTCCTGAGGGCAAAGAGCTATGAATTGTCACCTGCAGTTTTTCTGATGTCCTCTCCCCAGTTGCTGGTAACAAGTCACTTTCTCCCTGTTCACTGTCACCAATCACAGGAGTTTAAGAGTATTCCCCCAAATACCAAATTCAAGACATCATCTAGATTGACCTTAGTATAACAATAGCCCCCAAATATCTTTTCAAAATAATAAATAACATTTGAAAACAATTTAGAGTTTATAAGTAGCTTTCACATGCTATTTCTTTTGGTTCTCACCACACCCTATTAAGGATATTATTGCTCTAATTCATTTCCATACTGAAGATAAAAAATTGAAATTGAGCAGGATTTGGTCGCTTTATCTAAGGTCAATGCTATAGCAGTAAGACTCGGGGTTGTGTCTCTCTGCCTCAGTGATTTTGTTTTGTGTAATTTCCACTAGATGCTTTGTCATTTATACTATGCACAGAACAGCTGTGGCCTTCAGTTAAGGGAGAGTCATCACTGTGATGTCAGAGTGATTCAGTAGAAATAACCGCAGTCAAACCCAACACACAAAACCTTTGGCCAACACAAACTGGCACTTGCTTTAAGGCAGAAGGACAGGGTGCCTACATACCATTCGGAAGCTATAGCTGAGAAAGACAATTTGAGTCAAGGATGAGTCTTAGGATAGTTTGATGTTCCCATTGTTTCTTTAAAAAAAAAATATATATATATACACATATATATAAATCATATATATATAAATCATATATATATATATATATATATATATATATATATATATGATTTTATCCAGGTGCAGTGATGCACACCTGTAATCCCAGTATTTGGAAAGCTAAGACAGAAGAATCACAGGTTCAGGGCCAGCCTAACAACTTAGCAGGACCCTCAGCAACTTAGTGAGAACCTGTTTTAAAATAAAAAATAAAATAGGGCCAGGGGGTATAGCTCAGAGGTAGAATACTTTTGAGGTCAACCTGTAGCACACACAATCACTTGATACAAAAGAGAGAGAGAGAGAGAGAGAGAGAGAGAGAGAGAGAGAGAGGAGAGAATCTGAATTTTTCAATTATATTTTAAATTTTAAGACATTATTTCTAATTCATAAATTATTCAAAAATAATTTTTGTTTCATTAACACTTTATATTAGAATTTTGTAATTTATTAGGGATATTCACCAATACTACTTTTGTTGTTTTTCTCCATCAACACTTGAAAACATTGCTGTAATACAGGTGAGGAAATAGATATAGGTAGGTTATGTGGATTACACAGGTTTACACATAAGTAGTATGTTTAAAAGCTGGGTGCGAATGTTTGTCTCTACTATTGAACTCTGATGTTTACTTCCTCTCTTAAGCCTCCTAAAATCAATTCTAAAAGCATCTGAAATATACGATTTCTGCCTTTCATATAAAGATAATCCTCTTGAACAGAGAAGATAAACATGAGAATGAGTTGGGTTGGCCTTTGTCCTTTCTTACATGCTATAATAGGGAACCTTTGTCCTCAGCTGGCATGTCTAACTTTATTTTCATATCTATCTTTATTTTCATGCTTCTTAGTTAAATTGTGTTTTGATATTTCGTAGGTTTGTGTCAGTCACACTTTTTTGTTCCATTTTTGTTCTCTCATAGCTTTATGTCACACCTTTTTATTCTCTTCATTCTCTTAATTGATATTTCAGGGTACTTCATAGCCCACATGAGTTTATATTAGAAAGCACATTAAAATCAGTACATTGGGCCAAGGCTTTCAAAGGTATGCTGGGTGGAAGTGAATTAATTCATTCACTCGTTCAACACACATGAATCCCACTCGTATGCGTGGTGGTCGGTAGAGGGAGCAGCAGATGAGTGTCTTCTCTGCAGAATCTCAGTGTCCATCTCAGGACATGAGGTCTGTGCTCACAGATGGCTGGGGCACAAGCTACAGAGCCACCGTTCAGGTGTCGTGGGGCTCAGTGGAACTACTCAGCTGGGAGAAATAGGCCTTGAGGTTGGTCAATGGAAGGGCAGAAGCACAGGTATTTGAATTATATCCCAGACATAGATACTAGTACAAGAAGGAAAGGATCGGAATACCAAAATATAGAACAAACCGTTTAACTGGACGAGACAGGGCTCAGGAGGAGCAGAAGTGAAAAATACATTATAAATGTAAAAACGGACCTGATATTTCGAAGGAAATAGAATACCTGCCTATGACACTATTTTCTCTATTAGCCATAAAGATCCAGAGGAGGTTTATGAGTGAAAAGAAAAAAGTGAAATAATAATCATATATCTCAAAATTTGAATCTAATTTATAGAATTGTTTATCACCAAGTAAGCTTTTTTGGAGTACATACATGAAATTATCAGTATCATAGTTACATGTATGAGGAGGCGTAGGGAGCAGGGTGGATTCTCAAAGGAAACACATCGCGTTCTGTGGCATGTATGTTTCTACTGCTCTGAACCTCATTGTGATGTATAATTATAAGGCACTAATAAAAGCAGGAAAAATTGAGTGGAGCTCCAAATAAAACATTCAGACTATAGCACTGATAGATTTATTCTATTAAAACTTATATTGAAATAATACAAGAATATATGGTAACTTTCTGCTCTCTATACAACATCAGAATAAGTCAACAATAGTTGCAAAAAGAAAAGGAGATTCAAACAAAGGCTTTTGTGTCCAAAGTGCAGTTATTAGGTGAGCTGTTGTAGGATCTATCTCTTTGCATCTTGTATGTCGTCTGTTTGCGTCTCCTCATTTAGACCTTGAGCTACTCTAAGCAAAGAGGCACAGCACATGTCTCTGTAATTCTAACACTAATACAGAGTTTGGTTTTTGGTATGTGCTCACTAAATATTTAACATATCCTATATTGAGTTTGCTGCTTTAAAAGTGATTAGCCCCCTGGAGATATTTTTGAGCAACCTACTTTGGTTTAGAGTAAATTCAAAGTGGAATATTGGCAGTGTAAATAAGCTAACGGATTTTAGAACTATGTAATAAAATGTATAGTTGATAATATACTATTTCTGCATAAAAAGACAGCATCTCATTTATTGTGTGCATTTGTGACTTTATATTTCCACACTCATCTCATGGTGGTGGAGTGTGGGACAGATTGTATTTATACTTTTCTTTATTTTCAATTTTTTTTACAATTGACTGGTAATATTTTTATATTAAGAAAAGTGAGTGCTTCAGGAAAGAAAAAGGCATTCTGTTTTTTATTCTTGAAAGCTTCTGAGGATTTTAATGAATAACAAACATTTGAATAGGAAGAAACAAACCTTAAGACAAAAAGGGAAAGTGGGTTCTTTCTTGCCTGCTATGAATGACAGTGAATACAAGGGGCAGATGGGACTATAAAAGGTATTCAGTATTCAGTATGGGAAGCAACGGGATGGGGAAATATATATATATATATATATATATATATATATATATATATATATATATATATTTGGGTTGCAAAACTAAGAGTCAGTAAAAATGGAAAACAGATTGTCATGGATATAAATTATTCATTGAAGACGTAGAGTGAAAGAAAGTGGGTTTAGAGCCATTGCTTCTGTCCCCCTGTGTGGAGGAAAGGTAATTCTTGGTATCGAACAGATTCTCCCCTGAGGAGATAATTGAGTCATCAGAGGGAGATGGGGAACTAATGGGGATTCAGACTCAAGGAACTTTATTAAAAGTGCTTTAAAACTATGAGATGTTCAATTTGGGGATGGAGATAGCTAACTTGCCACTCACTTAATTACAAGAATCATGCGAGATGAACTTGGAAGTGGTGGATAAGGTAGGTGCCTGTGAGCAGAGACACTGCCTAGTGAGAATAAAAATACAGAAGCTGTAATTAAATTGTGGGAGGGTGACAGATGCTATCAGGCTTCCACTTGTTACAAGGTAAACAAAAGAATAATGCAATAATAAATATAAAAATAAGATGTTAAATTGCTTTTTTGTCCTCAGTAAATGGAGAGTCATATGAAGCAATATCAGCCTTTTATTCACATTTTGATGTTTCTTGGTTATATAACTATTTCTTTATTGGGGTTTATAAAAGATTGAGCAGCAGGGTGGTAAGGATTGAACACATTGTAATGTGATTGTTGAAAACGAGCAGCAGTTTACAAAGTAAAA
The DNA here is from genome assembly GCF_963383645.1 of Muscardinus avellanarius. Taxonomy (NCBI): domain Eukaryota; kingdom Metazoa; phylum Chordata; class Mammalia; order Rodentia; family Gliridae; genus Muscardinus; species Muscardinus avellanarius. Next base: position 131,838,633 of record NC_137791.1, on the reverse strand, counting down.
GACAATTTAGCTGGTAAGGGGGAAACATCTTTTGAGACTAATGTTATAATAAATGAAATTTGATGACTCTGACTCTTCAGTTGCAGAGGTTTCGGTTTAAATAAGTGGGCGAGTCTGAAATACTAACACAAAGACCCATCTGTGTTAGGGTTTCTCTCACTGACTTTTTTTTTCAGTACTGGGGATGAAACCCAGGGGTTATTCTACCTTAGAGCTACATCCTCAATACTATTTTTTTATTCTTTTTTTTGAAACAGTGTCTCACTGAGTTGCAAAGAGCATCACCACATAGCTGAGTCTGTCTGTGAACCATAACCCTCCTTTCTCCGCCTCCCAAATGCTGGCATTACAAGCAAAGTCACCATGTCTGGCCCTTAAAGAGGCTAGAGAAAAAAATGCAAATTCGTAATGAGTGAACTTTGAAGCACAACATTGTTATTTTTCAGGCTGCTCTAGATAATAAAGGCCAGTTTTCTTCTTTAGAAGAGGTAAAAATATATAAATATATTCATTACTCAAGCTTCACATTAGTATTGTCATCCTGCTATAGACGTCACAGGCTGAAATTGACATTCAGAAAGAGTTGGGTTCAAATCCTTACTCTTAGTTGGATGTGGAATATAATGATCCCAATAACAGTGCTATAATCCCAGGACGTAGGAGGCGGAGACAGGAGTATTGCAGGTTCTCAGCCATCCATAACAACTTACTGTGGTCCTCTGCGATTTAGTGAGACCTTGTTTCAAAATTAAAAATAAAATATAGCTGAGGATATAGTTCATAAATAAAAGGTTCCAGGGTTCAATACCCAGTAACACACACACACACACACACACACACACACACACACACACACACTCACACACACACACACTCACATACCCTTACTCTTCAACTAAACTTATGAAACTAAACTAAATAATTAAACTAAGTTTCGTAAATTTCTCAACCTATTTTTGTCATTTGTAAAAAGCAAATATAAGAACCCTCTTGCAAGTTTACAAAGAGTAAAAAGAAAATAGCCCATGTTTAGAACCAGCAGTTTATTCAATAACACAAACTTTATTCTACAGATATTTATTTCTAGTGTTATTATTATTAGATATTTAGTTTATCTTTTTCTTCTCATGAATTAGTTTCTTAAAAATAAATTAGACTAGCTGGGCATGCTGGTGCACGCTTGTATCTTAAAAATAAATTAGAGTAGCCGGGTGTGGTGGCGCACGCTTGTAATCCCCGCGCTTGGGAGGCGGAGACAGGAGGATCGCGTGGGTTGGAAGCCAGCCTCGCTGAATTAAGAGACCCTGTTTCCAAATAAAAATATAAAAATAGGTCTGGGCGTGTATCCCAGAGGTAGAAGGGTTTCCATGAACCACAGTACCACTAAAATTAATTAATTAATTAATTGATTAAAAATAAAATAAATTATACTAAACACAAAAATTAAAACCTACAGATAATAGTTATTCATTTAATTATTAATTAAAATTCTGTTTTCATCTGGATCTATACACAACTAAGAGGTCAGAGTTCCTATTCAATGGACAAGATACCCAGGTATAAATATTTCTTCTCTCTTATCTACTTTCTTTTGTGGCACTGGGAACTGAACTCAGGGATATTCTAGCACTGAGCTACATCCCTATAACTATTTTATTTTTTATTTGAAATGGAGTCTTGTTAAGATGGTTAGGCCTTTGCTAGTTGCTATGGCTGGCCTCAAACATGAAATCCTCCTGTTTTAGCCTCTCATGGCCTAAGATTACAGGTGGTGTCTTTGGGCCCGGCTTCCTCCACTCTCATGTTAAAAATTCCCTGGACATCACACAAATCCACAAAAATCACACAAGTAATCCATATTATTCATATTTTTCTGTGCCATTTGTGTTTTCCCTTTTTTTTGTCCCAAATACCGCTTCATCCCTTAACACAATCTTTACTAATATAATCTTTTTATCTTCTCAAGCACTTTTCTATTTAAAAGAAAATGACTAGTTGTAGTAATACTGGAAAAACACATAAAATCCTAAGAAATAAATTTTAAATGGATCTCATATACAGAAATCACTGCTCTTTATATCATTGCATATTTCTGTGTAGTTATTGCTTTCTACACATATTTTCTTACAAAAAGCAATCTCATAGGGAATCTTATTTGATAAGTAACTTTTGTTTATCGATGTCATTTGCATTTTTCTGAATGCATGCATATTCTTTCACAGTTTTAATGGATACATAGCTTTACAAAATAAAGATGCAGTTTCTGCCTGTCTGCAAAACTTATGACCACTTACACCCAGGCTTTGTAATTAGTCTCTTCCCCCAAAGACTCTTGTGCCCCAGTGAACCATTGTTGAATTACTTTGCTTTCTTTTATGGATTTCTCATTTGATCCTTACTAGGGCCTCTCCTCAAGTTGATCTTAGTGACCCCATTTCTCCCCACGTTATTTTCTGTACAGCTCTAGCCTTAATGATAAGCACCTTAGGAAAGGGTGCTAGCTTCTCTCCCTAACTCCAGTCTCCTTGAGAAAAAGGGCTTGACAGGTACTAAACACTCACTGTGTTTTAATTTAGATGCTGATAGTCTGCTGTAGAGGAAGAGATGGAATCTTGAGAGATACAGACCTGCTTTGTCTCCTGTCTCTGTAAATAAGGTCATTTCCACTTTTGGTAATCCCATTTAAACCTTCCACATTCAACAAAGATATCTGGGGCTGTGTTTCTCTCAGCTGCGGTCAATATGATATTCTGTGAAAGATGTGGAACCTTTTGATTGTACAACTATGGACAAAGGGTGGTTCTGATATTCAGTAGGTAGAGACCAGGAATGCTGCTAAACATCTTACAATGTACAGGGAATCCCTTGCCCGTTGGCAAAAATTACTCAGCCCAATGTATCAAAAGCAAGTAAACAAAAAAACCTGACCTGCAAACCATAATAAGTCTTTTTTCTTTTATTTTTTTAGTATATGTAATTCCCACACTGCTATATTTTCAAAGAATAAGAGAAAATACAATCAGGGAACTAAATACCATCATCTTGGTATAATTAACTTCTTCAGAAAACCACTTAAGACTTCTTAGACAAAAATCTAACTTACCAAACTACTTTGATGTTAACACAACACTTTCTCTGAGGACTGGCCCACTTATCAGTCATGAGGGAAACATCTAGATATGAACATATATGAGTGAGACACCTTGCACTGAGCAACAATCATTCTGCTAATCCTTACATTTATATCATTTAATTTTTAAAACAACTTCCAAGAGATAGGTGTTTTTTTTTATAACTATTGCTTTTCAGTAAACTGCAAAAGAAAATCCTAGAGGCTTAAAAGCAGTCATTACATATGACTCATAGTTTTATGAGTTTGTAATTAGGAAAGGGGTTTATGTTGAGATGGTTCTCTTTTGAGATTCAGTACATGATTGAAGTCAGACATCTGAAGTCATCCAAATCTCACAGAAACTGGACATGCAAGATGACATAACTGCATGGTTAGCCATAGATGCTGACTGTCAGGCTGGGTGTACAAATGAAATGCTGACCAAGGTATCAGTTACTTCTCCAGAATGTTGGCTTTAGGCTAATAAATTCCTTAAAGCAATTCTCCAAATGAACTGAGAGGAACCCTCCTGTTTCTTTCTGACCTCATAAGGTATGCAGCATCTTGTCTTCTTGATTATAACAGTTACGAGACACCAATATTAGCTCACTTCTGGGAAGAGTAGACAGTAAACTAATTGTCAGTGAGGTGAAGGCAAAGAGTTTCAGATATATTTGAAAATCTTAATAGAAGTATCACTCCACTTTTATATAGGGAGAATTAAAATGCTTAAATAAAAGAAACAATCTAAAAATTAAGGAAAAGTGCAAGAGCTATTGAGAGTGGAAACAGGCTTTACAATAACTAAATAATATGTTCAGAAAAATATGCTTGCAATGGAGAATTTTGTAACATAGATTTAATAATTAACAGGATACAAAAATGTGAAAAAGAAATAAATGAAAATAGAGGATATACATGGTGGGTCATGTATTTCTTCTTAATACCTGTTGCGAGGAAGTACACAATACAATAGATAACAGATAAGGTGCTGTATTAAAAATAAAAATAGCCAGGAGTGGTGGCACATGCTTGTAATCCCAGCACTTGGGAGGCTGAGACATGATGATCTCACAAGTTCAAAGCCAGCCTCAGGTACTTAGTGAGACCCTGTTTCCAAGTAAAGTATAAAACAGGTCTGGAAGAACAGCCCAGAGGTAGAAAAGGCCCTGGGTTCCACACTCATACTACAAAAAAAAAAAAAAAAATACCATTCCCCACTGAAAACACCTTGCCATCATGCATGGGATTGAAGAAGGTGAAAGAGGAGGGGTGGTAGAAACACACAAAGTAATGTTATGCACATCTATGAGTAAATCACTTTGAATCTCACAATGCTGTATTAATTATACTGCTCCAATGATAAAAGATGCCCGTCTGGTGGAGTTAGGTGAAATCTCAGGGTAGTTTTGATTTGCATATTTCTGATTGTTATTGATGTTAAACTTGTTTGGCCATTTGAATTTCTTCCTTTGTAAAGTTTCTATTTAGTTTACTTGCCCAATTTTTGATTGGGTTATTTGTTTTCTTAGCTATGGTACCAGCTATGATGCCCATCAACAGGTGAATGGATTACAAAACTATGGGATATATGTACAATGTAATTTTACTCAGACATAAAGAAGAACAAAATTATGTCATTTACATGAAAATAAATGGAACTGGAGAACATTATGCTAAGTAAGATTAGTTTGTCACAAAAAGTCAAAAATCAGATGATCTCCTTTATATGAGGAAGTGAGGAAAATAAATGGATCATTGTAGAAACTCTAGACGAAGAAAGAGAAAGCATAGATGAGAAAATATGGTGACCTGACTGAGGGGGACAGGAGGGGGGAAGAGGGAAATTCCCTAATGTACATGATGTACAGTCACAGACATATCAAAGTCAATTATTAAGCCAAACATGAGTACGAGGGAGGGGGAGGGAATGGACTGAGAATTCGGTAAGGGCTAAAGTTATGTGTGCATTTATGCCTCTACCATCTTGTGCCCCATGAAAAAAATCCCAAGTAATGTTTTTGTCTTCCACTAGGGGGCAGTGAAGGGTGTAAGAGGTGAGTGTGGGTTTGGGAGCATAGTTGAATCTCTTATATTACCGTTACATGCTACCTCACCCACACAACTTCCATTTTAAAGCTTGTACTGTCTAGAGTGAAGAACTCTAGTCAAAAGAATTTAAAAAACATAGATGAGCAAATAAGGAGACCTAACTGGAAATGATGGAAGGGGAGAAGGAAATTCCCTAGTGTACATGATAGACATTCAAAAATATACCAAAGTCATTCACTAAGTCAAACGTGAGAAGGGAGGGGAGAGGGCATGGAGTGGGATTTGGGGAAAGGTAAATTGGGTGATGTGTGCATGTATGCCTCCAACATCTTGTACCCCATTAAGATGTATGACTACGTATACTAATAAAAAATTAAAAAGAAAAAAATAAAACTTGTGGTCATCTTTGAAGTATGAACTTTATTTTTATTTATTTTTTCATAGGTAGAAAACACTATTGCTAAATTCTATTGTGAAAATCTGGCCATCTCTAACTTTGAGTGTGCTGGGTGTGTATTATGGGTTTCCTGGGGGCCAGTCCCCAACTTCCCCTCCTTTTTCACTGTTCTTCCCTGCACTACTTTATTTCACACCCACATGCCACAGGAACGTCCTGTCACCTAATTTGTTCAACAAACTGTATTAACTGCGACAGTGGATGAAAGAGCAGTACTATGGCATACATATCCAGCACTTATACTAAGAGCGATCTTTGCTTGCTTTTTCATGTAAATTCTTCATTTACCCCTCACAATAATACATGGAAGTGAGAAAGCCTCAATTAACGAATGATGGCTCAGGCTCAAGGAGTTTGAGCAACTTTCCCAGGATCTTGCTGTGGGAAACCTGGGAGCTATAAAGAGGCTCTCCTCCAAAGGGAGCTTGTTTGAAGGCAGTGCTAGGTTGCAAGCCATCTTAGCTTTGAATATTTTGGCTATGAGAACAAAATAAAGATTTTAGGAATGCAATTCTGAAATTTCTGTTCTGAGAGAAGAGATAAATTTGAATCTATCCCACGGCAATTTGGTGAAAACTTTAAGGTCAGAAAGAAATTGAAGCAAGGGCCCCCAGAAGATCCATCAAGGGCTCGAAGTCTCCTGCTGAAGAAAGCGTGATCAATAGGCAGCAGGAGAGATGTAATGGCTTTCCGAATCAACACATTTGCCAAATTGGTACCATATCAAATCTGTAACACAGACCCATTCGGAATGAAGAGAGTGAAGATAATTCTCCCAAACGGTTGACAAGCATGATGCTAAAGAAGATTAAGAGAGAACTGCAGTTTTTATTGCTTATAAAAAGATTTCTTGAACAATTATATCAGCATGGAACTAAAATGAGTAAAAATCACACCAGACGTTCCTCTAAGACATTCTCTCTGTGGGAGAGCAAAATTAAATCAAGAGCAGGGAGCAAAATGAATTGGCTGTACGTGATCTTTGACCACAACTATGTGATCCACGTTGTCCACAGCATCACCAACCCATCACCAATCTGTGTAGATTCCTACACAGAAATGACACAGGATACAGTGTCCAGGTACCTATCATGTACACCCACTCAGCAGAAAACAGAGCAGTGTTTTGTCAGTTGCCAAAGTCATCTTTAACAGAGTTGCATTTTTCACTTGAAAAAAAATAATAATAATTCTAAGCCGGGTGAGGTGGCGCACGCTTGTAATCCCTGCTCTTGGGAGGCGGAGACAGGAGGATCGCGCAGGTTCGAAGCCAGCCTCGCTGGCTTAAGAGACCCTGTTTCTAATTACAAATATAAAAAATAGGGCTGGGAGTATATCCCAGAGGTAAAAGGGTTTCTAGGAACCCCAGTACCACCAAAAATAAATAAATAAATAAATAAATAAATAAATCTAGTAGTCTATTTTCAATCTCACCCCATTTTTTTTAGTGGAATATCCAAGTAGGAGCAACATGAGGGATACACGTTGTGCAGCCACCAGACTTGGACACTCAAAAGGTGAAAGCCTTCCTTCCCCAGCCCCATAGTGGGCAGGCAGGGACAGGGACAGAAGTCCTAGTTGTATTCAATGACTCTCTCAACCTGGAAATTGTGTATGTGTGTGTCTGTGTGGTACTAGGGTGGAACCCAGGGGCTTTCCTCCCTCCAGGCTATACTCCTAGACCTATTTTTTAAATATTTTATTTGGAAAGAGGGTCTCCCTAAGTTGCTGAGAGCCTCACTAAGTAGGTGAGGCTGGCTTCGAACCTGTGCGATCCTCCTGTCTCAGCCTCCCAAGTGCTGGGATTACAAGAGTGGGCCACGACCCCCCGGCAGAAATTTGGTTTTGAAGTCAATGATTTCAAAGTGAAAAACTAACAGAGAGTGGCTTAGACGTCATCCATTTCCTTTATCCAGGTTTGGTATCTATTCATCACAGAAATGTACATAGTAAATCATTTTCTCTAGAACTTTCTTGCTAAAGAGAGTTAGTTGTTGAAAAGTCTTACCTCATCTCTGTGGAGCTGGTAGTTGTTCTTATCAGACTTTAAAACCATCTTCCAGCTCTGACATTTAATTTATAGTTTGTGTTAAGGATGTCAGATTTTTATATCTGTGGCTTTCATTCACAAGTCATGAATAATACGACAATAAATATATATGGTACAAATCTAAACTATAAAATGGTTATAACAGTTGGGTAACTTATTTTTCTACAGCTAATTAATTGATTCTTTACCCAGCAACTACTGTTAGTACTTATCCTTATTGAATATTGTGGGAAGCCATTAAAGTTTTCCCCTAAAAGAATATTTCTGACTCAGCTGACTGTCCTTCACCCAGAGTCAACAAGGCTTGGGGTTATGGAAAGTTCAAAGTAAAAGGTTTGAGAGAAGATCAGGTGGTGATGGCACTAGGGTACTGATTAACCTACCTGTATTGTACTTTGGATTGGTCTGTATTGTATTCCGGTGGTGATACCACGAGAATGTTGATTGAGCTGTAACTCTATAAATACCCCAGGAGGGAGTCGGCCCAAGAGAGATGATATTGACCCAGAAGTAGGTATCGGCCAGTAGAGATAGTAGGGTGGTGGTGGCCCCATGTTAGAATTAAAAAAAAAATAAATTCTTGGAATCAAATTCTTAAGAGTTTAATTCTTCATCCTCACGCCTCTCTTCGGAACCCGTACTTTTGCCGGCTGGCTCCGGCAGAATATTTGCTACATTTTCTGTAGATCTTTATGCATATCTTCCTATTGTGAATTCTTTGTTATGTGGATTGGTGATGCTGTCAACTGTTTGGCCTGATAGCCTGAATACCATAATTTGGGAGGTGAGATAGTTTTTCAATAAATATTTACATGCCTACTCACAAACATTTTTAAAAAGTCAGAAGTTTTTATACTATTTTACTCATTTTCTCATGATAAGATATTTTGGACTCGATGTAACAAAAATAATTCAGTTTTTTAAAAATTTGAGTGGTATTATTTTGCCAATATGATTTCTTATAGAAAAATATTTAGGATCTTTGACTCATATTTTTTGTTGTTTTTTGTGCACATTATTTTTACAGGATGATGAATTTCAATGTGGCATATTTACATGTACATAAAACATATTTTCTTAAACTTTGCTTCCTAGTACCTCCTCCACTTTCTCCACCTTCTCCTCTTTTTTAACTCTAATGGTCTTTTACTTTTATGATAATCATTTTATTCTGATTTTTGTCTTCCAGCTCACATATGTAATAGTAAACATATGATACTTCTATCTCTGAGTCTGATATTTTACCTAAAATTATGGTTTCCAGTAGCATTCATTTTTCTGCAAAGGACATAATTTTGTTCTTTCTTATGGCTGAATAAAAGATCTTTTCTAATCCATTGTGAGTACAATATTATCTTTTTGAGTATAAGTGGTATAGGACTAGAGGTAAAAACTCCAAGAACTGGACTGTGAAGAAAAAAATTAAGTGCATTTTAATTGAAAATCTCTGAAAAATTATTGATAAATATTACCAAAATGTAGGTTGGAATTATTTTAAACATCCTCCAAAAATATATGAGGATAAATACTTACTTTGAGTTAATGAAATCATTACCTATTAGCCATTGCATACTGCTCTTATACTAATTTGCTTTATTTTAATTTTGTGTTCTTTTAATGAATAAATTATAGTATTTTAATATATTTATACCTATTTTCCTTATTACCTAGCTACTTATTTTATAACTTTCTTTCAGCACCATTTTATTAATTGGCAAATGCTTCAGTCAGGATTCTCACTGCTGTGCCTCAAAACAATGGATCTTAAATGAAGAAAGATATATTTGCTCACAGTTTTTGAGTTTTCAGGGTTTCAGTTTATGTTAGACAAGTTATGTCAGTGGAGTTCAGAGCATGGCAGGAGGAGGCAGAAAGAGGAAAACAGCAAGTCTCCTCCCCTCACATCATGGAAACCTAAAGCAAGAAAGAAAAAACAAGGGGATTCAAAGACGCAAGCATAATTCCTAAGACCACACCTCCAGTTACCTATTTCCTATAGCCACACCTATCTTATCAAATGCCTTTTCAGCATCTATGGAAATGATCATGTAATTTTTGTCTTTGGTTCTGTTTATGTAATAAATTACACGGATTGATTTTAATATGTTGAATCAGCCTTTATTGCTATTTTATATATCTCTTTGCTATTGCTTGATTTAAATTTTTTATATCTTCTTGACTCAGTTCAAGAAGGTTGTATTTATCTAGAAAGTTGTCAATTACTTCCAAATTTTTCATTTTCTTGGAGTATAATTTTTCAAAATAGCTTCTGATACTTCTTTGGATTTCTACACTGTTGGTGGTAATATCTCCTTTTTATCATTTACCTTCATAATTTGGGTTGATTCTTTCTTTTTTGTTAAGTTGGCCAGTGTTAAGTGTAGGTCATCCTCCCTGATTTCAATCAATGTGGAGCCTGAGTCCCTACCTGCTTGTGTAGGTGTGGATATTACAAGCATGCACCACCATGCCCGGCTTATATTTTTATTTTAATAGAATTGCTATATACACTTCTTTTGTCTACTCCTTTTCTATACATTGTACTTTTTCATTTTAGAATACTTCCCATTTTTTATTATAACAAGTCTTTGTAAATATTATTTTACTATATATACCTCTTATATTTAAATTTGTCAAAAATTATCTGCCTACTTATGATTTTCTTTACTTGCAGGATTTTTCATCTTGGAAAATTAAAATTGTAGCAGTTCATTCAAAAGATTAATTTCTCGGCCACTTGTCAGCTTGGTGAGCTGAAGTTAAGACTCTTACATTAACCTTGGTGATCCCAAGGGTGTATCAAGTGGTCTCAATTTGGTGGAACCTCCTGACACTGATAGAAGCAAATAGAAACTCTCCTGAAGGAAACACATTCCCATTTTCAGCACATAAGATTTCTATAGATGAAATCTAAGTAAATGTGAGTTTTCAGTAGTCAAAGATCATCAAAATGCCTAATATGGATCTTTTTATCCATGAACAGGAGACAACCTGATCAATGCTTAACAAATTAATAACATGAAAAGAATTGTTGTGTTTAAAATTTTAGGTTAAAGCTTTATAACAAAGTGCTATGAGAGTGCAGTGTGGTGCGGTTGCTAAGAAATTGCTTAAACTAATAATGTTGATCGATAATATTGTGTGTAATAATTATAAGTCGGCAGGCCCAGGCATCTAAGTGGGAAAAAGGCTTACAGGAGAATTCCTGGAAAAGCTAAGGGCATCTGCCTTACCTGAGAGCATCTGCCCAACCCAAGGTCGCATACCTTAGATAAGAGACCCTCTCTCAAGTGACCTTCTCTCTTGTGACCCTGTTATCTTAAAAAACAGCTGTACAAGTTACCTTATTGGATGGAAGCTGTAAATTCAAAAAGCGTCATCAATAATGACTTGCAAAATGTTGTACAACTGCATAAAAATTCTCCCCAAAGGGCCATCTTGGCCCTTGCCGCTTATGTGGAGACATATGTGCTTGGGTCCAGGTTCGAGCCTGTAATAAAGTGTGGCTTGACAGACTAATAATTGGTTATGGACAGTTATTCTCGCCTGAATAGGTTACAACAGAATCAACAAAATATATAATTACTTTTGGAATTTCAACTATTGGAATTTTCAAATTTCAAATAGAGAGTGACCATTTGTTATGGTGACCATTTGTCATATGTTAAATATGGAATGTCCCTTGAAAAAGCTCATATATTCATGTTCACAGCTGATCATAAGGATTATAATCTCATCAGTGAACATTTTAGGAAATTTACTGAGTGGTAACCTAGGTTGGTAGGGGGTGTGGCTGGAAAATGTGGTTCCCTGTGGAATTAGGGATTGTGCTTGTGTCTATGATTCCCCTTGTTTACTCTCTCTTTCTCTCTCTCTCTCTTGCTTCCAGCGTCCCTGACAGCAGAGCCGATTTGCTCTTTCCTTGTCTCTGCCTCCTAACACCATGCTCTGAGCTCCATAGACCTGGCCTGACATGAACTGAACCTCTGCATCTCCAGAACTGTGAGCAAATAAATTTTTCTTCCTCTAAATTTTGGTGGTCAGGTTTTAAGAAATACATCAGTGAGAATGTTGGGTGAAATACTATTTATAAAATAATCTGGTCACAAGAGATTATTTTTAAAATAACCAATCAGGATTTATTTATTTATTTATTTATTTATTTATTTATTGGTACTGGGGGTGGAATAGAGAGGCTTTTATACCTCTGGGCTATACTCCCAGACCTATTTTATACTTTATTTGGAAATAGGGTATCACTACTTTGCTGAGAGCCTCACTAAGTAGCTGAGGCTGGCTTCAAACCTGTGCGATCCTCCTGTTTCAGCCTCCCAACGCGGTGATTACAAGCATGTGGTACCAGGCTCTTTCTTCTATTTACATGCAATTGAGAACATGAGATGGTTTCAACTCCTGGCCAAGAATCAGCAAAATATAAAATACCAGTAAGGTGCCAGCGATGATGGTACATGTTTATAATTGCAATACTTGGGAGACTGAGATAAGAGGGTTATAGGTACAAAACCATGTTTGGCAACTTAGCAAGACCTTTTTTCAAATAAAACTAAAAAACCCTAGGGTGGAGATTTAGCTCAGAGGTGGTATCCCTGGGTGTTACACAAAAAAGAAAGAGAGAAAAAGAGAAAGAAAGAGAGAGAAAGAAAGAAAATTGGAAAGTGACAGAAAGTAACTCTTTCAAAAAAAAAAAAAAGCAGTAAAATACAGAAAATATCTGGAAGCAGCTGGGTGTGGTGGCGCACACTTGTAATCCCAGCATTTGGGAGGCCGAGACCAGAGAATCGCGGTTCCCGGACAGCCTCAGCTACTTAGTGAGGCCCTCTTCAACTCTGTGAGACCAGGTTTCAAAATGAAGAATAAAAAATAGGGCAAGAGGTGTAGTTCAGAATTCAAATGTCCCTGGGTTCTATCCCCAGACCTGCAAAAAAAAAAAAAAAAAAAAAAAAAAAGAAAGAAAGAAAGAAAGAAAGAAAGAAAGAAAGAAGATATCTGGAAGCACCATAAGCCTTCAGAGCAATGAAAATCAGGCGGTGTCACACTAAAGAGTATGGGAAAGCCTTAAAATATGAATTGACTTGTCAGAAACTCCAATTCTGCAGTTGAAAAATAGGCAGAAAATGACCTCTCCACTTGATAAGGTTTACTGCTGGATGACAGAAACTTGAGCAACCCTGAGAAAGTGACTTAGGAAACCTACAACTGTGGCTGATTTTTCTCAAATAAAATTGAAAAATTCTATACTATGAAAAGTGAATATATTTTTAAAATTTTTTTGGTGCATTGTAGTCATACATCTCATTGGGGTACAAGATAGTGAAGGCATATTTTCACACATTACTAAATTAGCCCTTATCCAATTCCAACCTCATTGACTCCTCCCTCCCTTCTTCTCATGTTTGGCTTACTGATTGAATATGTTTGTGAGTGTATATCATGTTCATTAGAAAACTTTCCTCTTCCCCCTCCATCCCCCTCAGTTAGGCCACGTTATTTGCTCATCTATAGTTTATCCTTCTTTATCTAGAGTTCCTACTATGACCCATTTTCTCCCCAGCTTCTGAATATTAGGGAGAGCATCCGATTTCTTATTTTTTGTGACTGACTAATCTCACTTAGCATAATGTTCTCCAGTTCCATCTTTTGCCTGCAAATGACATAATTTTGTTTTCTTTATGGCTCAGTAAAATTTCATTGTGTACATATTCCATAGCTTTTTAATCCATCCATCTGTTGATGGACGTCTTGGCTGGTTCCATAGTTTGGCAGTTGTGAATTGTGCAGCTATGAACATAGATATGCATGCATTAGTTTTGTAGTTTGGTTTCCATTATTTTGGGTAAATACCCAAAAGTAGTGTTGCTGGGTCATATGGTAGGCTTATGACCATTCTTCTAAGTATCCTCCATTCTGGTTTCCAAAGTTGTTGTGTTAATTTTCAATTTTAATTGGAAGCTTTGTAAATATCAGAGCAGAAATTCTTGAAATATTGAGATGAACATCTTCCAGATCAGAAGCCATCGCGTACTAGAGTAGATTCTATCAACCTTAATTCAGCAAAGTTCTGGTAGAGAGATTATTACTGGAGAAAGATACCATCAATCAATGTTTTTTATATTCACTTATGAAAGAGAAATTAGATGCTGTGTAGGATTTAGAGAAGATCATTTAGTAGTTCAGTCAGTAGTCATGAGTTTTTAATAAGTCAATGGGAAAATCTGAAAATAACTTGTGTTTATAGTATGCTTTTTATCATACTTTTTTTTGAAGATTTAAAGAAGTTTATTAAAAAGATAGAAATACAGAAAATAGAAATACAGAAAATAGTTACAGCCCCATGCCAAAATGGCATGAGGGGGGAGGGTGGCCCGGGCCAACTCACCACTCCCATTTATCATACTTTTAAGATGCATATTTTTATGGTACTGAGGATAAAAGCCAGGGGTATTTTACTTGTAATCCAGTCCTTATTTGTTTATTTGTTTATTATTTTCTGTACTAGATATTGAAGCCAATGACATTATACCTCTGAGCTGCACACCAGCCCTATTTTACTTTTAATTTTGAAACAGGATTTACTAAATTGTGGAGGGTCTTGCTAAGCTGCCAAGGCTGGCCTCACCCATGTGAGCTTCCTGTCTCAGCCTCTAAAGTTCTTGGATTTCAGGCATATGCTGCACACCTGGCTTTATTTTTTACTTTTAAAACAGAGTCTCGCTAATTTGCTGAAGGCATCACAAAATTGCTGAGGCTGAAGGATCATCTTCTGGCTCAGAGTCTCAGGCACACAAAAGTACACCATCATGCGTGGTTGTCTTATACATGTTTTTAAAGACATATGAGAATAGGTTAGACACTAGGAATCTAGACAATATTATGTCATTTATTTATTAAACATTTACCAGGCTGTTGTCCTAAAGTCATTATACTTTTAATCTTCACTACATCCTCATTTTTTTCAGATAGAGCACATGTTGGTGACAAAGTAAATTTTCACAGGGGAAAAGGATTAGAACCAGGTATTTCTAAATCCAAAGATAACATTTTAATGGTACCCATATTTGTGACACAATAGTATTTACACTTATTTTCCATATAACACTCAGATAATATCTAAAAAGACTTGCCTGGTTTAATAAGTCAGATACTCTTACTGAATTGTTTTGCTTTGTTTTCATTCATTGTAACTTCCTGACCTGTCAAATGTTTAAATGATGGAGCTTGGTATCTGAATTGTTCTGTTATATACCATGAAAAAATATGGAATGAGTCTTCATTTTTGGGTACATGCTGAGATAAATAATGAACCAGTGTAAGTTAAGACTTTGCCTACTATATGGTCAATCCCATTATCAAGAATGGATACTAATCTGTAAGGCTTTGTACTGAAAGAAGATAGGAAACTTCCTCGTAGGCCACCACACGATGCTGTGCTTTTTCATCTCAGACCTGATATGTAGCATCAGGGTTGTCTCAGTCAGTATCCTCATCACTGTAATCCCCAAACACCTAACCACCACAACCTAGAGGAAGAAAGATTTATTTGCTCCCAGTTCTGAAGATTTCAGAGATTAGATCCATGTGAGGCAAGGCTACATAGGGAGAGCTCAGGATACAGCAACACAAAGAGGGAGAGAGCAGCACCAGGGTTCTTCTGAGTTCACAAAGGCCAGAAGCAAAAGAAACAGCAAGCAAGGGGATTCAAGGATGCAGTCAGTCTTCAAGGCTCCACCCATAGTGACCCAGCAACTCCAGCCTCGCCCAGCCTGCCTAGTCAATCCATTACAATAGATCTATCCACTGATAAGTTTATGGTCCTCACTATGTCAACTCTGAACATCTATATGTGAGCTCTTTCAGGAAACATTCCTTAAATCATAACGAGGGTCTAATGCACACAATCTCAAAGCATGGCCTAGTGTTACTTGGGTAATATTTTTGTTTCTTTTACACATGAAAGGAAACAAATGAACATGTCAAGAAAAAAATATTGATATCGGGTTTTTATATGAACACATTTTTTTAAAAATAGACATACTGAAATCAATCATTTTTCATAATGTGGTGATGTGGCTTACATCTGGAGCCAAATTTTCTCCCTGACGTTTTTAACTGAAGTATTTATGCTGAAGTATCATGATAACAAAATAGGCATTTAATAATATTTATAAAATTATCTCTGCCAGTAATAATACAGATACAATGGCAGTCAGTGAACTGCACATGAGAGAATCTGTGGGATGGAAAAGATGAACCTGCATACCCAACTAAGAGGGCTGAGATGCTAGCAGAAAGGCCCACTGAAACTGTCATCATTAGGGATTCTT
The DNA here is from genome assembly GCF_963383645.1 of Muscardinus avellanarius. Lineage (NCBI taxonomy): Eukaryota > Metazoa > Chordata > Mammalia > Rodentia > Gliridae > Muscardinus > Muscardinus avellanarius. The sequence goes on along the minus strand of NC_137791.1, from coordinate 131,822,620 downwards.
TTTGGGGGGGGGCGGATTATTTTTTTTTTTTTATTGGTTCACTGAAGTCATACATCTTAGTAGAGTACAAAATAATACAGCCATACATGCACACATCGGCCAATTAGCTCTTACCCAATTCCCACCCATTCTCCTCCTCTCCCTTCTTCTCATGTTGGGCTTAGTGATTGACTTTGCTATGTTTGTGAATGTATATCATTCGCATTATAGAATTTCCCTCCACCCCCCTCATCCCTCTCAGTTCACCTCTTTGCTCATTATAGTATCTCCTTCTTCGTTTAGAGTTCCTCCTATGACCCGCAGGGATTTTAAAGTTACCTGGGAGACTTGGCAATACAAACTTAAAAGTGATTCTATGGAAGAGGAGCGGTGAAAGGCAACTCATGGATCTGAATGGAATGGGTATAAAAAGTAGTCAGAAAATAGAAAACAAAGAGGATTTCGGGTAAATGAAAAGGAAGCCCAGTAGAATAATGGACGGGGGTTTGAGGAGGGAAGTGGAGAGAAGAGAAATGGCAACTGACGAAAGAGTTCAAATAATGCTGAGTTATTATGTGAGGGCATCACTACTTGTGAACACATGTGGGGAGAGGTGGGTAGCAGGATGGACTCTGGAGGGAAGCACACCAAGTGCTGTGTGTGTCTATGTTTGCTTCCCTATAGCTCTCATCATGATGAATAATTATAGTGCACCAATGAAAGTGTATTTTTACAAAGGTAGAGCTATCCTAAGTTCCTCTTGGTAACAGTCAAGTCCCTGGTCTAGTATTAAATCATGGCCACAGGTGTATTCATTTCGAGTCACCCCCCATGCCATTTTGGCATGGGGCTGTATTTCTATTTTCTGTATTTCTATCTTTCTAATAAACTTCTTTAAATCTTCAAAAAAAATAAAAATAAATCATGGCCAGAGAGGTAGAGTTTTGTTCGTGTGTTTTTAAAAATAAAACTTAGAATGGTATCCAACAAACCCCAAATGTCTATCTTACAGGGAATGTTTTATAAAAAAAATCAAGGGCCATAGTAGTATGTGGAAGCTAGAGAGAAAAAAAGGTAAATAAAGAAAGACACATTATGAAAATTAGAGAAGAGACCAGTACAGTAGTGGAGCGACAATCGGAGAAGGGAAGGGGGAAAGCAAAGGGAGACACAGGTAAGAATATAGAGCAAATAATACTGTGTTCATATATTACTACGTCACTGTGAATCTTCCTATCACATATAATCACAACACACCAACATTTTTTTCTAAATAATATAAAAGACATCAGGCTGCACACATAGAATCTTAAAAAGCCTTGAAGATAAAGTGGATGGGAGCGCAGCAGAAAGTGCAGCTGAGGACACAGATGGTGAAAGAAAAAAAAAAAATCAAAGGAAACTGTTGAGGTTGAGAGATGGCTCCTGCTGCTGGAGACTTTGGGAAAGGCAGATATGAGAAAGGAGGATGGAAGGAGGGAGGGGAGGGAGAACTGCAGGAGAGGTGAAGGATAAAGTGATAAAGATCAGGTTAGAACACAGACTCAATGTTTCAGATTCAAACTGGAACAGAGAAGAGCATTGATTGTGGTTTAGTCATTAAGAAGGCAAGACATCATTTAGAGAGCAGAAAAAAATAAAAGGAATCAGCTCTGCTGCTACATACAGATCAGCTGTGCTTCATACAGGCTATGAAACCTTCGGAATTCAGGCAACATCTGCCAAAAGATAATGACTGCTAGTGGTTTGGTGTTTACAGGATCAGAATGCCTGTAGTCAAACTCTGGCTTTCTGCATTCTCCATTTTTTTCTAAGCAAAATAGAAATAATAGAAATTATTATGCCCTCAGAGATTGTTGGCTCATAAGATCAGTGAATCCATACAAAACTTTTACACAATGTGCACTTTCCTAAGAGATGGTAAACATTCAACGAATATTAGGTGTATTATTTGCTTCATATTCTCAATTCATAAATTCTTCTTGAATTGCAGTGATAATTCTGCCCACTTGAGGGCAGAAAATCAAATAACAGGGTTTTTTAAAGACCTTCATAATACTGAAGAATTAAAATTTATTGAGATGCAGGCATACTTGTTAAAGCAGCTGAATCTATTCCATATTAACATAAGTTGTAAAGTAGCAACTGGAATGCAAGTAGCACTGGTTTTCTTCTCCCCTATTAAATAGGTTAATTTTCATTTCAGTACAGATGAAGACCCCCAACATAAGATTCTACATCCAAATTCCAACTTGTGTGAGATGGGTTTAGTTGTATTTCCTTAGAATTAAAGCTAGATAGAAAACCGTGTGTGTTTTCTGGGAACTTTTGTTTCTGAATATTGTGGGGAAAAGTTTTGACCACAATTCTCTTTGTGAAAACATCAAGTTGATTCTTAATATATCCTGGCTACACAATACAGACTGTCCAGCCACTGGTTGAGGTCATGATAATTCCTGGCATACAGCAGGTATGTGGCCAGTGTCGGCTGCTGTGATCTTCATCGTATATTTTCTAGCTTATGGATTTCTCACCAAACCATAGAGAATGCTACTTTCATCATGCAAGTGAGATTGTCATGTGCTGTTATTCAAGCAATTAGCCCCAAGTCACTTTCCTTGATGCAAGAATTGAGGCCCCAGTAGGTCTGCATCAGAACTTACCTCCTGAAATCTATATATCAATGTTTCTGGCAGTTCCTAGTATCTTGAAGCCTCTGTCTTGATTCTTCAAATTCTTTACTCTCTCTTCTCAGAATCATAGAACCAAACATTTCATCATTTCCTTCCTAGCTACCTCTCTGTAAACTAGAATCGAGAACAGCATTCACTTTAGTGCTTTTAAGAATTAGTGTAATTAGTGGCTATTAAATAATTAGAATGAGAAAAGGCATTCAATAAAACTCTTGGCTTTTATCCTCTTATTTTGAAAACAAAAATTGACTGTGATAAAAGATTTGTAAGAGCAGAATGAAACCTTTTTTTTTTAACTGTTTACAAATAAGTGTTGAAATTCCTTGTCACTTTTCTGAGTAGTTCTTATACCCAAGGAATTCTCCCACACAATACGATATGATAAAAAAATCAAAAAATTAACGTTGACATATTATTTGCCATCTAATCCTCAGATTCCACTCAAGCTTCACCAGTGACACTAATATTTTCTCTTAACAAAAAATATGCAGTCTAAAGTTACCCATTATATTTATTATGCCTATCCGTGAGCAAAGGAGACTTTTTCATCTTCCAATATCTTCCTCGATGTTTTCTTTAATGTTTTATAGTTTTCATTGTAGAGATCTTTTACATCTTCAGTTAAGTTTATTCCTAGGTATTTTATTGGTTTTAAGGTTATGGTGAATAGAACTGTTTTCTATATTTCTTTCATTGTGGATTAATTGTTAGCATAAAGAAAAACCACTGATTTATTTAGGTTGATTTTGTATCCTGCAACTTTGCTAAATTGGTTAATCAGTCCCAGTAGTCTTTTGGTTGAGCTCTTTGGATCTTCTAGATAAAGGATCATGTCATCTAAAAATATCATCAAAATGGTCATTCTGCCAAAAGTGATCTATAAATTTAATGCAATTCCTATCAAAGTACCAACAACATACTTCATAGACAGAGAAAAATCAGTCATAAATTTTATATGGAGAAAGAAAAGACCCAGAATAGCCACAGCAATTCTAAACAATAAGAACCATGCAGGTGGCATCACAATCCCTGACTTCAAATTATACTACAAAGCAGTAGTAGTAAAAACAGCACGGTAACCCATGTGTGGTGGCACATGCTTGCTTTTGGCGGCTGAGACAGGAGGATTGCACAGGTTCATAGCTAGCCTCAGCTACTTACTGAGGCTCTAAGCAACTAAGTGAGACCCTGTTTCCAAATAAAATATAAAATAGATCTGGGGTTATAGCCTGGAGGTAGAAAGCCTCTGGGTTCCACCCCCAGTACCACCAAAAATAAAATACAGCATGGTATTGGCACAACAACAGGCATACAGACCAATGGAACAGAATCCATAAACAAACCCACACAGTTATAGTCAATTGATCTTTGACAAAGGGGCAAAAGTCATACACTGGAGAAAATATAACCTTTTCAACAAATGGTGCTGGGAGAATTGGCTAGCCATTTTTAGAAAGATGGAACTAAATCCTTGCCTCTCAGCATGCATAGGAATTAACTGGAGATGGATCAAAATCTTGTAAATTAGATCAGAGACTGTGAAGCTATTAGAGGAGGGCATAGGCTCAATATTCCAACATATAGGCACAGGCAGTATCTTTCTCAAGAAGACCTCCAAAGTGCAAGAAATTAAAACAATAATTAACAAGTGAGATAACTTCAAACTAAAAAGTTTCTTCTCATCACAGGAAACCATCAAGAACTTGAAGAGAAAGCCTATCAAATGGGAGATCTTTACCAGCCTCCTCTCTGAGAGAGGGCTAATATCCAGAATATACAAAGAACTCAAAAGACTCTACACTATCAAAACAAATAACCAAATTAAGAAATGGACAACTGAACTGAATAGACACTTCACAAAAGAAGAGATAAAAATGGCCAATAAAGCTGAGCGTGTTGGTTCACGCTTATAATCATCACGCTTAGGAGGTGGCAACAGGAGGATCGTGCAGGTTTGAAGCCAGCCTTGCTGGCCTAAGAGATCCTGTTTCCAAATAAAATATAAAAAATAGGTCTGGGAGGGTAGCCCAGAGGTAGAAGAGTTCCATCCCCAGTACCACCAAAAACAAAAACAAAAATAAAAACAAACAAACAAACAAAAACATGGCCAATAGATATATGAAAAAATTTTCAACATCATTAGCCTTTAGGGAGATGCAAATCAAAACCATGCTGAGATTCCATTTAACCCCAATTAGAGTGGCAAGCATAAAGAAGTCAGATAACAACAAATGCTGGCGAGGATGTGGGGAAAGAGAAACTCTTTTACACTGTTGGTAGGAGTGATTAGTTTAGCTGCTATGGAGATCAGAGTGGAGATTCCTTAGAAAACTGGGAATGTATCCACTATATGATCCAGCTATACCACTCCTGGGTATCTTTCCAAAGGGGTTGAAATCAGATAACTACAGTAACATATGCATACCCATGTTCATAGTAGCACAGTTTGTAATAGCCAAAATATGGAGCCAACCTAGGTCTCCATCTACAGATGAATGGATTGCAAAATTAAGGAAAATGCACACAATGGAATTCTACTCAGCAATAATGAAGAACCAAACCATGTCATTCGCAAGACAATGGAAAGACCTGGAGAACGTTATATTAAGTGAGATCAGTCAAGGACTGAAAGAGAAGGGACGTATGCTTTCTCTAATATGCCCAAACTAGGGAATATTACAGATATCAAAGGGACTCAAGAAAATGGAGGGGAATACTCAGCAAAGCTAAAAAGGAAGGGTAGGAGAGGAAGAAGGCTGAGGCCAATTAACTGGAGGAGTTACATTCGAATATGTGCTTAACTGGGAATGTGGCATGGGCATCCTGGACGCTCATTGTTGGGAGGGGGTAAGGGGAAGCAAGGGGAGGGGAAGGCACTAAGAACTGTATAAATGTATGGCATTTTCAATATGATCCACATAAGAATAAAAAATATATAAAATCAGGAAATAAAAAACGAAGTTGCCCATTATAACCCATTGCCATGTTTTTGCCATTCCTTTGGATGAGAGGCAGTAATTAGGATACAAGATAATGGAGGAGAAACCTTAGTGGAGCCAGGGAGGAGATATAAGGATAAAGGAAGAGGGAGACTGAGGTTCATTAAAGGAAATACCAGCATCAACTTTGTGTATACATGTGAGTAAACCAATGTCAATCTGGGTAATTTGTATGGGAGGGAGAAAAATGGGTAGGCTGGGGGAGGGGTGGTACCAAGTGTTTGTGTATGTATGTTATTGTCAACATAATTTACATTATGATGTGAGACTAAAATGCACCGATAAAATCACAAAATAAGCCGGGTGTGGTGGCGCACGCTTGTAATCCCAGCATTCGGGGGGCTGAGACCTGGAGGATCATGGTTCGCGGACAGCCTCAGCTACTTAGTGAGGACCTCTGCAGCTCAGTGAGACCCGGTTTCAAAATAAAGAATAAAAAATAGGGCAGTGGGTGTAGCTCAGAGGACAAATGGCCCTGGGTTCCATCCCCAGACCTACACACAAAAAATCACAAAGTAATTAACACAAACAATTCCAATTTAAAACTAACACCTGGGAATTCACCCAAAATTTCTTTGTGTACAAGGCCCTTGTCTCATGGTGAGGAGCCTGAATCACATTTATCTCAATGAATTCTCTTATCTAATCAATTGTCCCATCTGTAAACAATGTCCTAACACCCTTGTCTCCTAGTCCAATTTCTTGCAAACATCCTTACAACCTGTGTACTGCTCAACACTGCACATAAGGAACGCTTTTCCAATGATACAGTCATCGCTTCTAATTATCTGAGGCTACAACTCCCCAAAGCACAAACTTCCCCATTCAACAGATGACATCCTCACACCATTACAATTTTTACATCACATTCTGGTCACCAAGCCATGATCAGAACAGTACCAGTCTCAAGCACACACCTCACCTTTTATAAATATACCTTTTAACCTGCTTAGACTTGAAAACATACCCTAATACTCAGTTCTCAGCGCCAGGAAGCTTGCTCACCTGTGAAGCCTATCTCTGGCTTCAGAGTGGGCTACCAGCTCTGTCTACCCTGTGGATAGATGGGATCTGAGAGCTAGGCCAAACCCTAAACCATTCCCTTTGCCACCACTTACCCCAGTACACAGATTGCTGTCTTGCCCGGACACATCTAATTAGTTTTAAACTGAAACAATCAGAAAAGGAGGGTAAAAGGAAGAAAGACTAGGAAGAAAAAAGGTTAAAAAAAAAACACTCCACATTAGTTGTTTCTTTGTAATTGTTGTCAGTATTATTGATTACAAAATGTTCTCTTTTCTGATATAAAATATCTGGTCTCAGCAAGCATGATGTTACTGATCACTTTTATTTCAAAATGAAGTTAAATAACTCCTAAGTTATATCTTGTTTTCTATTCAAAGTAATATTGTGAGGTAGGTTTTATATATTTATCTATTTATTGATTGATAGTACTGGAGATTGAACATAGGGGAATCTAACTCTGAGCTACACCCCTAGTCCATTAATTTATTTTTTATTTCTTATTTATTTTTAACATTTTTCTGTGGTACTGACATGGAACCCAGGGACATTCTACTCCCAAGTGACATCCATAACCCTATTTTGTATTCTTTATTTTGAAACAGGGTTTCACAGTTGCAATGGGTCTCATTAAGTAGCTGAGGCTGTCTGCGAATGTGGATCCTCCTGTCTCAGCTTCCCAAATAGTAATATTACAAGGATGCTCCACTACACCCGGCTCTACTCTATTTATTTATTTATTTTTTATTTTTATTGGTGCATCATAGTTGTACATCTTAATGGAGTACAAAATTGTAGAAACATATATGCACATATCACTCATTTAGCTCTTCCCCCTTTCCCTCCCCATCCCCTCCTCTCTTCCTCCTTTTCACATTGGCTTAGTGATTGACTTTGATATGTTTATGAATGTACATCATGTATGTTTTGTTCTGAAACAGGGTCTCACCAGGCTTCTAATAATCTTACTATGTTGCTGAGGCTGTGCTCAAATCTGAGCTTCTCCTGTCTCAACCTCCAAATTAATGGGATAACAGGCATGCACCACCATGCTCCACTGGTTTTCTTGTTAAAACATGAGCAAAGTGATGTTTCTAGAGAATAGCTATCTTCACTACTGTCATGTGATATTAAACAGGGTGGTCTATTAAGCTTTGACTCCTGTGGAAATGATGAACCTTGTTATTCAGCCTTTAAAGCCAAAATAGATACTGCCATATTCAGCAACATGAGTGAACTTTGAAGACATTTTGTTACACGAGGAAAGCTGTCACAGGAGCACAAATATTGAATGTTTCTACTTACAATAAATTAAAATAGTCAAATTCAGAAGCAATGAATAGAGAAGTTCTTGCAAGAGACTGGATGAGGGAATTGAGGAGTTGCTAATTGTAAATATCAAATTAAATTATCCAAGATGAAAAAGTTTTAAAATATTCTATACAACCTCATGACTGTAAATAGTAATTTGGTATTGTACACTTGAAATTCTTTTAGAAAGTTAGATCTAATGTTAAGTGTGCTTACCATTGTACACTAAAAGAAATAACTTTTTTTTATTGTAGTTGTTGAAACATGACTCTAGTAAATTTGTTTCAGAAAAGGCTCTGCCCTCTACGGGATCTTGTATATCTGACATAAGTCTTGTGAGTAATAAGATAAAAATGTACACAAATCCAAGAAAACATAAAAGAAACAAGAACCTTATAATTATGATTTATTTAAATGTGTATTTTTCATTTAAAACTGAGACATTCTATTATAAGATGATCTCTAGTGTTGCAATGTGATTAAGAAAATGAGCTTTGATCCAAGATTGGTTGCAAACACCTATAATCCCAGTACTTGGGAGGCTGAGACATTAGAATCTCTGATTTGAATCCAGACTCAGCAACTTAGTGTGGTTCTCAGCAACTTAATGAGACCCCATTTCATAATAAAAATAAAACGCATTGCAATGCATCTCAGAGTTAGACTGTCCCTGGGTTCAAATCACAGATCTATAAATTCGAAAAAAAAAAGTGAGCTTTGTAATCAGAATTCAGTTCAAAAAATGTTTACCACATATCATCTATATGATAGAGTTCATTATACAATACATGCAAGCTCCATTTTTTTATTTTATGTGCTTTTCCTGACCTTCTTCCAAAGTTTGAATAGTAGAGAATCTGAGTTAAAGGAAATGTTAGCATAAAAATCTTAATTAAGCAATTACAGTAGTTTCCATCAATGTCTATTGTTCACCACATTCAAAAGACTATATGTAATGTTAATTTGTCATAGTCATACTATGAGGGGTCTGTTTTCCCCATTTCATGTACAAAGAAGTTGAGGAATAAAACCTGAGTAACTTGCTAACTGAGTCACTGAGCAACAAAACTGTAATCAGTATCTTTTGACCCCCAAATCCCATTGTTTAGAAGAAAAGAACTCAAAAACATTCTGTGCACAAATATATCAAAAATATTTGAGATATTAAGTAACCTTGCACCAGACTATAAAATTAATGAGTAGAATAACCAGGTGTGATGCTGGGCATGGTGGCGCATGCTTATAATCCCAGCATTGGGGAAGCTGAGACAGGAGGATCACAAAGCTACTTAGTGAGTCCCTCTGCAACTTAGTGATACCCTGTTTCAAAGTAAAGAATAAGAAATAGGGATAAAGGTGTAGCTCAGAGGTAGAATGCCTCTGGGTTCTATCCCAAGTACTGTAAAAATAAAATTAAAAATTAAAAAAAAAAACTAACTGTGGAATCCATGCAATTTTCACCCAGCCCATGCCTTGAATTGCAATCCTAAGTCACATGGTACTGGAAACTCTGGTCTTTGAAGTACAGCAGCATGGGTGACATGAACACCAGGAAACAAGTACAAGACAAATAAATGGTGCAAAATGTAGGGTCGATTTTATAGTGTGATAGAGTTGGAGTATTCCAAGCATGTCCTAGAGGAAGAAACTTGGGCCAGACCTTGGAGATAAAGAGCTTTGGGCAGAGGTCTCTGGAGGACCTCCCGCTTTCTTTAATGTTTCTTTCCCTGACATGGAAGAGATCCCAGATTTCTGCCTCTCCCAAGGATGATTTTTGTCCTCACACTGATACCAAGTAGATCCCTGATGCAGGGAAAACTTTAGAAAATCCAAGTTAACTGGCTCAGATTCTAGGTGAGGTTAGGTGTCCTAATATATATGCCAGTTTCTTTAGGATTCTGAGTTTAGTCCCTGTGAAGCTAGTGTCTGGAACTCAGGTTATGGTGGTGGTAAGGAGAGAGAGAGAGAGAGAGAGAGAGAGAGAGAGAGAGAGAGAGAGAGAGAGAGAGAGAACATGGACTCTGCTTCTCACATCATGGAGGCCAGAAGCACTATATTTTAATTTGGAAAACAGTGTTAACATTTATTCCTAAATCATACCAGCATCACTGACCGCTAGGATAAATGCATCTGAAACATTCTAAGCATGTGTCACCGAACAAATTTCACCACTTATTTTTTCCTCCATCCTTAAGTGAACCTAAGGTAATTTTAATATTTTTTCAATAGTTGGAAAATCTAATGGTTGATTTGCTATTTCCACTTTAAAGTGCTCAGATTCCAAATTCCTAGAAAGTCATTGCTTTGCATATATGACGTATTGCACATATTCATAATCCTTTGCAAAGACATATGATGCTCCACTTTCTCTAAGGGAAGAGAGTAAAAGCCGAGAGCAAACGCGGGCATAGCAAGGGTTGTTTGAAAAGCCTGCTCCTGTATCCAACAGAGCAGCTGGCTTATTGTGCCTTGTCCTTCTCCACCACTCTGCAACCTTGAAATGATAATCTATAAACAGCAAGCCCAAGAAGTCAATGCTACATTTTTCTCCAACCCTAGATAAAGGGTATGAATTTTTTTTTTAATAAAGATTGTATGGGGGCTACTAAAGTAACACTTAAGCTTTAGGGTAGTAAATAACATGCTTGAGAAGAATAAGAGATAATAAAGAGAGACACAGAGAGGTGAGGGGAAAAAGAAATTGAGTCCAATGAGCTGAACTTTTGAAACCTAGCCAAAAGTATATTAAAGAGAGTACATTCCTGATAAACAGACCACATTTATTTTTTGTGGGTCTTGGGATGAAACCCAGGGGCATTCTATCTCCAAACTACACCCCACTGTCCTAATTTTTATTATTTATTTTGAAACATGGTCTCACTGAGTTGCAAGGGGCCTCATTAAGTAGCTGAGGCTGTTCCCGAACTGTGATCCTCCTGTGTCAGCCTCCCTCCCGATTACTGGGATTACAAGGGTGCATCACCATACCCGGCACCATAGCACATTTGTTAAGTGAAGATCATCAACCAGAATTTAAAACTGAGATGTATGACTACAAGGCATCAATAAAAAGAAAAGAAAAAAAAATAAATCTCAAAAAGTTCACCAGCAAGAGCTTTTAGAAGGAATATTGTCATATATTTGTTCATCCAGCATGTTTATTAACCAAAAAAACCCCAGCATATTTATTGAAAATCCTCTCTGTGCTTATGAGCCTGAATGGAGGGTAGTAGTATTAATCAGAACAGATAATTCAGAAGAGCAGCTTTTGGAGAAAGATGAGAAAACAAAAAAGACAAGAAATGATGCCAATGATAAAATTAGCATTAATAAACATTCTTTGGGCCATGTCCTCCACTATTTGGAATCCTTGGAAATGTCATTCTAGGAATCAATGTGCTTCACCTCAACCCTCCGTCTCTTCTTGTGACTGGTATTCATTTAGTTTCCCAAGAAGAAACCATGGATGTCATTCTTACTTCTTCCTTTTTGCTAATCCCAAATCTTCCATCAGCAAGTCTCATTCCCAATCACTCCTAAATTTATTTCCAGTTAATAGAATTCTCTTTATTTTTATGTTCATTGTGTCTTCTGTGGTTATCATTTATCCTTAAAATAATAAAATAACATATTCCTAGGATATATGACCCCAATTCTTCTCCTCTCCCTATGTGTAAACCTTTTCTAGAGCCTGGTGGTGAGCAGAATGTGTTTTTTCTGCACTCCTTGACATTGTTTTGTGGATAGATCTTGCTTTCACTAGTGGGGTGTGGGTAGAATCAGGCTGAGGAGCGCACTCTCCACTACACCACTATGTGATGATGGAAATAGTCATATCTGTACAGTCAAATATGGTATTAGTGAAAGCCAGGCATGCCGGAGCCAGCTGGAAAAAGTACGGGTTCTGAAGAGAAGCATGAGGATGAAGAATTTTTAATTCTAATGTGGGGGATCCGCCAGCCTACCATCTCTACTGGCCGACCCCTGTTCTTGGGTCAATATTTCCTATGGGTCGACAACTATGCCTGGTTCAGTATTCTCTATTGCGCCGATGCTCCTGGCCGATGCCTACTTCTGGGTCAATCTCATCTATTTCTGGGTCAATCTCATCTTTATTGCGCCGATGCCGATGCTGGGTTTGTTTTTCCAGAGGTATTTATACAGTCACAGGTCAATCAATATTCTCATGCTATCACCACCGGAATACAATACAGACCAATCCAAAACACATATATTACAGATAGGTTAATCAGTACCCTTGTGCCATCACCATCTGATCTTCTCCCCAAACCTTGTTGACTCTGGGCGAAAGACAGTCAGCTGAGTCAGAGGCACTGATCTAGGGGAAAGCTTAATGGCTCACCACACAGGCATGGTTCACAATCTCACAGCATTTGGGAGGCTGAGACAGAATGATTGTGGTTCACTGATAGCCTCAGCTACTTAGTGAGGCCCTCTTCAACTTAGTGAGACCCTGCTTCAAGATAAAGAATAAAAAATAGGGCTTGGAGTGTATCTCAGAGGTAGAACGCCCCTGGGTTCTATCCCCAGTACCAAAAATCAAAAGAAAAAATACTATATTAGTAATAGGTGACAAATAGTGAACACATCCATTGCAGCTAATAGACTATATATAATATATATATATATGTTGGTGGTACTGGGGTTCCTGGAAATCCTTCTACTTCTGGACTACACTCCCAGACTTAGTTTATACTTTTTTTTTTTTTTTAATTTGGAAACAGGGTCTCCTAAGCCAGTGCAGCTAGCTTTGAACATGCATGATCCTCCTGTCTCTGCCTCCCAAAAGCGGGTATTAGAAGCGTGTGCCACCACACCTGGCAAGAGATTATATTTTAAAATTTTCCTTGATTTTAATGAACTTAAAGTTTAAATAGTTACATGTAGTGAGTGGCTGTCATGTTGGAAAATAGCTTGTGAGAGTTCATGAATTTCTGTTTGCTTTCTTAGTATCTCTGCTATCTCTGAAGTGAACATGCCTAGTTGTCTTCAATGGTTTAAGAAGAATAAGAAACACACAAGGTCGAAAAACTGTTGAGCCCTGCCTAGATTAGGGGCCCTTGGATTGACCTGTAGTATACATTATTTAAATAAGCAAAGCTTGGGGTAACTTGTTATGCAGCATATCTAACTAATACACTGGTGTCAACTATTGTTTACCTTCCACTTCTTCTTATGGGAGCCAATGTGCTATTTTAAGATTGTAAATCTAGTATTACAACATTTATCCTTAAAATACTTCAAGAGCTTCCTACTGTCCAGGGGATAAAATATTAATTCCTTACTATGAGTTCTAAGGATTTTGATAATACCTATCATTTCTTCAGTACCTTCATACTTGAACCTTCAACTAACTCAACTTTTCTCACTTTCCACACCCTATTTTTAGCCCATTTAGCCCCTTTTACTCCTGGGTACCCTTCCTGTAATTTAAATCTGTTTGTCTTTGTAAAATAATAACCACTCTCCTTAAGGATTATTAGACTATCTCTCTTTGTTTGTGTGACATAATTAAGTCATCCCTTTAGGAAATCTCAGATTCTACATTACAAAAGGTATTATTATAATAGTTCTCTCTTGTTAATGACAAGTATGTCATTAATTCTTTGAGGAAAACAATAATATTGAATACTCCTTTCTATTTTCGTTGAGAGTCCAGATCATAGTAAGTGCATAACATATTAATTATACATAAACTACAGTGTAAGTGCTACAATTAGGGCTAAGTTTAGAATTTTGAGTTTACTATTTCTTCTAAATCACCACTATCTCCAACCATAACAGAATGAAGGGCATGGTGCCAAGAAGACACACATAACTACAACGCCATACAACAGCATGCAAATGTAAACCTATATTTTATTTTTAGATTTTAATGATACACTCTTGTTTTTGGTACAAACTCAGGAAATGGGGTGTGTGAGGAACTGAAGTTCTAGAATCACAATGGGAGGATTTTTTTTTTTCTGTCACTAATTATGTGTTACTGGCTAACTAAAAGAATAATGTGAACCTCAGTTTCTTCATGTGAAACATGGACTCAAACTTTCTCCCTCAAAAGTTTCATATGAGGATTAAACTGGGAAATGGAAAACAAATTTCTGGCTCAGGACATGATGAACAGCAGGTGCCTGGGATATTTATGTGTGTTGACTTTCTCCTTTTTGGCACTAGCAAAAGAAAATTTAGTTTTCCTGACTTTCTTATTTGTGTACTTTTTTTTGTCTGAAATTCTCAGTCCCTTGTCTAAACTTGCTCAATTTTTTATTTTTACTTGGCGTCAGAGCCAACTTTAAATATTTGTCCACAAATACATGGACCTACTCATAAAGCAATGCATGTTCTTTTTGAAAGAATAAAAAGGTCTCTGCAAAATGTCCCACCTCTTTTACCCTCAGTGACTTACAGACCTTCTTCTTCTGCTGCTGCTGCTCAGCCCACTGTACTTAAATTCTGCTTGATGTCTTCTACCCACACATGAACTCTCAGTTAACGTGTGTAGCTTGGCCTTCAATACACAGAAAATTCTGGCTTATAAGCAGTTATGTTTACATGTGATGGCTGGTTTTCATTGTTTTAAATTATAAGGTTATGGCTGTTGTTGTCCATGTCCTTCTGGAAACAACCTGGCATTTGGAGTCAAGACACCTGGGCATGATGTCAGGCTCAGTGCTGAGTGTATCTGTTGGGTTGAGTTTTGTGACTCCAAAATTGAGCTGCTGTTTTATCATCTCCTACAATGAGAATGATAATGTCTAACTCATAGGTAGTTATGATAACCAAATGGATATGTATTTATGAGAATACCTAATATATTTCCAGGTACTCTGTAGACCATAAAGATGAGTAGAATCTTATTTATTGTGTCCTTATGGTAGGCAGAACCCTGTGTACTGACTTTACATCATAATCCATTCTTCACTGGATAAAAAATGTCTAAGCTGACATTTTGAAGAGACATGAATCATCAGTACAACCATTACACTTGTCCAGTGGGATCCATATGTCTGATCTAAGTCTTACAAGCTCTATAGACATAAATACTCCTATAGAATGACCAGAGGTAGTTTTATTTCTTATTATCTCTCATATGATATGAACTACATGTAAATATATATCCATATATACATATACATATATATATGCACTTATTTATTTAGTGCATATATATATATATATATATATATATATATATACACACACACACACACACAACAACACATCCATACATGTAAATGTATGTCTATATTTCCACACATTCCTTTCTACATATGCAACAATATACTATGAGACTTACGTTACAAGTTCTTAGAGTAACATCTTAAATTTCACATGCAGCTCTTAGGTGTCTTCTAAATTTTAGCCCATCTACTATCACATAGCAGATCCCTCATTAGAGACGGACTCTTTTCCCACACCTGCATTGTGACAGTCTCTCTCAACTCTGACCGCACTGGACACTGTACTGATGTTATTCTAGGTCCTCACCTGTTCTAAGTTCCTTCATCTTTTCCCAAAATTACATACAGTCTTGCTTATCTTCAGGCTTGATCCTCAGCTCATTGGTTGTAACATTAGACGGATGCTGAGAGGAAAGCATACTTAGAATAAATGTTCATCGTATATGTTTGTACACATTTTACAATGTAAAAATTCTCTGTTTAGTAGTAAGAGACAGTGAAATAAAGATAAAAACATCTGGACCAAACCTAGAGTCTTCCTTTACCTAGTTACCAAGCTTCGTGCAAGACATTTCAGTTCCTTATTTGTAAGGAAGCCAATCAGTCTATTTTCATCTACTTCCAGGTTCAACTATGATCTATTTAATATACCAAACATAAATATTGTAGGAAAAATTATACATATATATTTAAATACATACACATAAACATATTTATACAGAGAAGCATATATGCATACATAGATTTAAGGGTACACTATCTCTTATAACACTATATATATGTATATTAATAATTAACATATATACTTTTGCATATAAGCATAAATGAAAGAATTTAAAGGTACACTATCTCTTATAGCATGCTACAAATATAAGGTATTAGTCATTATCACTAATTGTTTCACTAATTAAATGACATAAATTATATAATCGATATGAATGTAAATAGAGTGTTATTATGAAATCTTACCTCTTCCATTCACCCCTTTCTAATTAACACATTCTTTCATACTTTCTATTATCCCTTTCTTCTACAAATACAAAAAAAGCAAACTTGTGTTATGCAGAAGGTTGAATTACTGATTTTTTTTTTTTTTTTTTTTTTTTTTTGGTGGTACTGGGAGTGGAACCCAGAGGCTTTCTACCTCCAGGCTATCCCAGACCTATTTATATTTTATTTGGAAATAGGGTCTCACTAAGTTGCTTGAGAGCCTCTAAGTAGCTGAGGCTGGCTTCGAATCTGTGCAGTCCTCCTGTCTCAGCCTCCCAAGCGCGGGGATTACAAACTTGCACCATCATGCCCGGCTATTATTGATTATTTTTATTGAAGGAATCTTAAATGGCATAAATAAACTCTTCAGATTTATTATGCATTTGATTTAAATATATTGTCAAATAAGTAGATAGTAAAGGATACTCAGTTTAGAGGCAAAGGCATATCCCAGCTGTCCTTTAAGCCATAATATCCCTTTGGAAGCTCACAATTCAGCTGTTCACACAATCAACCCCCTCACTCAAAAACCTTACACTTTTAGCCCATAATATTTTGAAATTTGCAATACATGATACACTAACAAGTCTGGGAAGAGTTGAACACTACAAGTTTTAAAATATAGTGTCCAGATCATTTTGTGGCACCATCTTGTAGCATCTGTGATATTCCTCAGATGTTCAGTGTGGAGGCTGGGTTCCTCTGTAGGGATCACTCGGCCCTCTGTTTTTCTCTATATTCTCAGTACTCATGTACTATGGACAGACATTCCAGCTACCTGGATCTGACTATCTTTCTTTGTCCTATTTATCTCCAATTATCTTCTTTCAGACTTGGATAAAATCCACAGGAGCCTGTCCCATCGTATTTTATTGATTCCATAATCCAGAGTCAAACCTCCTTAAAGGAAGCATTTCCTTGCAATTTTGATCCTATGGCATAGAAACCAATTTATTTTCAACCTATGGGATGAATCTTAGTGAAAAGATAGTTGACCTAGTCAAAAGCACCCTTGATAGACCTTACTGTTCACAGCAATAAAAATCAAGTCATTTTTTTCACCCCATATGAACTTCCAATTCCTGCTGTGCAAGGGTTTTCATTGATTCTATTCTTTCAGCTATGAATGGCTTCCTTCCACTCTCTACACCACTATTCTAAAATAATATGTTTCTCTTTCTATTCTGCCCACAAATTAGGTTTTGTGAGAATTAGAAGAGTGACCCCTTTATTCTCTATTGTGTTCCTAATTTCCAATTGGCTGTTTGTCATATTCAAAATTCTCACTGAGGAGAAGCTCTGCTGAAATGACTCATGTGCCAACTTTGGTTGCAAAGTCAGGTTAATGTCAAAGACCTAGTGAATGCAGTTGTACACTGTTGATATACTTTTGCTGACTCCGAAAAAGCATACCCCCTTCCCCTTTCTATAGCTATTTTCTGGCAATAAACTATACTCCTTAAAGATATTAATATTTCCTTCAAACAGTCAATACCTGACCTTCTCATAAAGAGAAATGTCTTTTCTAGAACAAATACTTGACAGTTTATTTGGATTACAAATAACGCTTGAAAAAGATCTGAGCGCATGCTTTATTGAAGACATAGCATCATTTTTCTAGTCAAGAAGGGAAGTTAACCTTGTTTTTCTCAAATATATCTTTCAGTGAGAAAAATAAATGAATAAACTTTTTTTTAAGTAAATTTCAACCAGTAAAATGGCACAGGCCTTTTGGAGTTATTTAATCATACTTAGTTCCTGGGAAAGCTGGATCAGTCACATCTATCTACTTCTATTTAAATATATAATATTCTGTTCTTCATCATACCTAAGACATATCTCATGAATGTTGTCTATGCCTTTAAAATTGAAGCATATATTATATATATGTAACTATGTATGCATACATAAATACACACATATGTATACACACATACACACAGACTTATACACACACACACTTAAGCTTATACATTAGTGCCCAAATACTCTGGGATGCACAGAGTCTTGAAATGAACTTGCTGTTATCTTTATGTTATTTTAATAAGTTATTGGGCTATCACAATTTAAGTTGAAGGTAAATTTATTTCAAGTGAAGTAGCCAATTGAAATTTAAATTGTAAATCACACTGCTTTAAAAATAATTACTTAGTTTAATGATAATTTCCAATGTATCTTCACCTCAGTGAGTATGTAAATGAAAACTAAAGAATAAAACACTAAATATTTTAAAAGGTTTACTTTTATAGATGAAGACTTTTTCTTCTTATACATATTCTATCGACATTCTTACCACATCATTGTTTGACTATGAATATGAAAAACAAAAAAATCAAATAACAGCAACATCAAAAGTATTTTCATGCAAGAAGTAGAATGTTTGGTGAATGCAGAGTTTAATCTGTTATAATGTTAATAATTATAATTACCATCCTATCTGCCTATAATCCAAGGATCTCTCATGAGTCTTCTCTTAAAAATAGCTCTGTTTTGTCTATTCATGTTATTTTGAATCTTGTTTTAATTTTTCCATTTTGTAAGCATTGGCTTTCATTCCTCAAATGAAATGGTGTTGACATCCAGGGCTCTTGGCTGGGTCAGTTCGAAAGCTAGACTGCTTATAGCAGGGAAGGTAAGATTAAACTCCTCTCCCTTACCTGCTCATCCTGTCTCTTCTGCAAACGTTATACACCAAGAGCATCTCAAATACACACACACACATACAAAAAACAACAACAACTTAGGAATGCACAGATTACAGTATAAATCGCTTATACAACCTACATGCGATTGAGTTCACTTTTAATCATATCCACTTATCATGCAATTCAATCAAATTTCTATCCTGCATTGTAGTTGATTATATTCCAGTCATATCCCTCCTAGTGAAGAAAAAAATAGTGTGTGATTAATCTCCATATTCTAATAATATGACATAAAACAAATAAAATAATTTTTATATGTAGACAATTCATAGTCACTTACTATTTAAAGCTTAAGTGTAAAAAGCAACCAGAGTGAATGGATTTTTTCATAATCTATTCATAGAGGGCACTATATATACATTAAGTGTGAATTCTTTAGTCAATGGAAATGTAGAGGAATGAAATAAATTGTTTTTATTGTAGAACATATATGGAAAATAAAGCCTTCAAAAAAACAAAGCTAATTGAAAAGAAAAGTAAAAGCTCAGTCATTACTTCTAATGAAAATACATCTTAGTAGAAGTCATTGGACTAAATGTTCTCAAATCAAATTACCTTTGCTAAACATTCTACAATTTGAATTTTCTTCTTTGTTGGTTAACCTGTTTATAATATAGCAAATAATGACCTCTGTCCATTGACCAGAGCAGCTCTGATGCTAAGATAGTGGCACAGGAGAAGCTCTCTATAAATTAAATATGTGCATGATGTCAACATTATTAGCATCAGTTTAAATTTTTCTGTTTTATACATTCATAAATTAATAGCACACATGAAGAATTAAAACATTTGACACACAGGATGACTTCTCCATAGATTTTTTTTCTGTCCAAATATACTAAGCTATCGGTACTACGTAGGCAATAGAGTGAATTGCACCATGAGCTTTGCATTTGCTTGTAGAAGTAAATGTTACCATAAGAAATAGAAATAAACCTATGATGAATAAAACTGGTCAGGAGAGGAAACTATCATTACTGATAAAATATATATAAACATACGTTAAAGGAGTTACTAAATAATATAACTATTTTCTTTTTTTTTTTTTTTTTTTGGTGGTACTGGGGTTCTTGGAAGCCCTTCTACCTCCGCCTTACACTCCCAGACCTATTTTTATATTTTTTATTTGGAAACAGGGTCTCTTAAGCCAGCACAGCTGGCTTCGAACCTGCGCGATCCTCCTGTCTCCGCCTCCCAAGAGCGGGTATTACAAGCGTGCGCCACCACGCCTGGCTAATATAACTATTTTTCAATCAATGAAAGCAAGTACATTCCCAGAAAAATACGACTTTAAATTAATGAAAATAAAATATTGTCAGCTTAATTGATTGGATTATAATTTAATTGATACAAGGTCATGATATTATTAAGGATTAAACACAACTAGACTGTGAGAATTGGAGACTACAAGAGGTGATTTCATTTAAGTGGCCCTCATGGACAAATTAAACTCTCATTCATAGTAGGAAAGAAATTCCATCCTTTAGAATATAAAGAAAGTGCTTCGAATATACCTTTTATTTGTACATCTGTAAATTTAAAAAATGATGCTTAGTCCATTTTATAGAATTCAAAGATAAAAATTACTGTGAGGAGTAGATTATCTAAAGTTCTTAATTCAATGTATGCTATATCAAGTAGACTCAGTGAATGCTAATTGTTATTATTATTTTACTCAATAGAAATCCTATCATGTTCTGCCTTTTATCTCCTTTTATAATTATTTCGGTACCTATGTTTGGGTGCCAATGAAAATATACTAGACATGCCTTATGCTTAATAATCTCATAAACAGGTGGGCATGAAGCCAGGAGTGGTAGCATATTCTTGTACTCACAGTACTTGAGATGCTGAGATAGGAGGATCACAAGTTGCCACCAGCCTCAGCTATTTAGTGAGAATCTCTGCAACTTAGTGAAACCCTGTTTCAAAATAAGGAATTTTAAAAAATTAGGTCTTGGGGTATATTTGAAGGAAGAATTCTCCTGGATTCAATTCCCAGTTACACACACACACACACACACACACACACACACACACACACACACCAAAAAAAACCCAACACTTCACAACAAAAACAATACTGTTGGGCATGGTGGTGCAAGCCTGTAATCCCAATACTTGGGAGGCTGAAACAGGAGGGTTTCAGGTTTAAGGCCAGCCTCATCCACTTAACAATACCCTCAGCAACTTAGTACAACCATTTATCAAATTAAAAAAGTAAAAACGACTGGAGGTTTAGCCCAGATGTAAAATGTGCCTGGGCTTAAGAGATATTTTATCCTTAATTGATGCTTAATCTTTTGAGACTTCCAAAAGATTTTCTCATTCTACTTTTGCAAATAGAATACTGTCCCACATGATGTCAAAAACCAAAATTCTGTTCTAAATTTAAATTCTAGATCAAATTCCAGATCTCTTAAGAAGTTTTCATTAACATGGCATAGTTGTATATTTCTTATGACCTTATTAAGAGTAGATTTGGTGTGATTACAAAAAAAGTGACAGAGACCTGCACTTTCAGCTGGCCCTCATCATACAGCATCTGTTTTTTCCTAGATACAACTATATGCTAACAATATTTTATTGTATTTTCTCACTATCTTTGTGAAAAAGTCAATATAATATCATTTTATAGCTGAAGAAGCAATCTCTTCTAGCATTGCTAACAGTCATTTGTCCACGTCCTGACATTTTGGGTCCTCAACTTTTTGAAGGCCAGTTTGCTTATGAAAGTTTCTGGTGTGAATCAGTCCTGCAATGAAACACAGAAGGTAAAATACCTTGGGTTTATTTCTTGGTTTGGAGAACAGAGAATCCAACCTTCTCTGCTAGGTACTTTGTCACTTAAGCCACTAATGAAAATATTTCCATGTGACTGTGACCTAACAGAGGAGGTTGGATTCTAAGTCCCAGTTCATTAGCTAGTAATAATCATCCTATTACTTTAATGCTAACATATTTCCCTGAGGCAGGGGCACCCTGAAAAGAACACTGAGCATTGGCCTTATGAATGAGAAAGGATTGTGTGTGGGAAATGTTCTGTTCTGACTCCATATGTTTGATACTTAACAGATCTGCTCTGTGAAGGAAGAAGAATCTCATTGCCTGATGATGCAAAAACATTAGTCTCAGGACCACATTTTTATGCATTAAGCATCTGGACTATGACAGGGCCAATCTTCCAACAATAATTGTTCCAGCAATTAGGCAATGTGGTTACATGAAAGGGCGCTGGACATTGAACTTCATCCTGGAATTAGCATCAGCTATTCAGGAGACCTTGAGAGAGTCATTCCATCTATCAGTTCTCTCATCTACAAAATGTGGACAGTGGATTAGATACTCCATGAGAATCTTAGTGGCTGTATTTCTAATGACCCATTTTATTCACAATTCTAAAATAATAAGTACACTATTACCTAGTCATGTTTCACTAAAAATTTATTAACATTGTATAATTTATCAAAAGTATAGTTTTAAACTAAGTAGGATTTTACCTATATTTTTACTAACAATTACTATCCATATCCTTCCTTCCTTCCTTCCTTCCTTCCTTCCTTCCTTCCTTCCTTCCTTCCTTCTTTCCTCCCTTTCTTTCTTCTACCATTGAGATAAACTTTTTTTAAATTTTGAAATATTATCTCAATAAGCTACTGCCTGTTGGTCTCAAACTTGTGATCCTCCTGTCTCAGTCTCACAAGCACTTGGGATAATAGGTGTGTGCCATCATGCCTGAATAACATTGATTATTGCTTATAGATGTCCTTCCTTTGGAGAGATATTGTGTTTGACTTGTAACATTAACCAGTGATGGATGAGCTTCTACAGGGTAGATCACTTTTATAAATAAACAAGTGTACACAAAACTATTTGAATAAAGGCAATATTATCTTAGTAACTCTGATTTTAAAAGTAGTCTTAGTATGACCATTACAGTGAGGACCTCTGAACTGAGAGAGAGAAAGAGACAGATTCTAGGGACAGAAGGAAAATAGAAAGAGAACCAGTACAGCAATCCAGAGTTAGTTAGAGGAGCATGGTTTAAAGCAATAAAAAGTATAAGCAAAGGCCAGCTTTAAGTGGGCTTAAAAGGACCTAAATTGCTGGGTGTGGTGAGATATGTCTGTAAGCCCAGTACTTGGAGGGATGAGGCAGGAGGATCACAGATTTGAAGCTTCAGCAACCTGTGAGTCTCTCAGCAACTTTGTGAGAAGAGAACAACAAAAAAATAGAAATGTTAAAAAATTTAATCTAAAACCATGAAACAAAAGCAATAAATATTTTAAAAAATATATGGCTGGTTTGTATCTTGGAGGTAGAATACCCCTAAGTTAAATCACTACCATCAAAAAAAAGTGGGGGTGGTGAGAAAGATTAGATAGTCTTTGGTTTTATTTATTTTTTAAAGTGTAATGGAAAGTTAGACAACATTGGATCTTAAGAGCAAGGCCAAGCATTGAGGATTGAAGGCCCTAATTGAATTTATATCAGCTATTTATTATGGCCAGAGGCATTGCTGGCTGATGTTCAGTTCTTGCCATAGACTATATTGATGTTTATGAATAAACTCATTTATTGCTCTCCCATTATTATGAGAGGCCTGACACTTGTAGAAAATTGCACACATATAATGACATTTAGCTTCATGGCCTGTTTTGTTGTTGTAGTGTTGTGTGAGTATGTTTTTTTTTTTTTCTCCTCAAGTTTGAGTATAGAGTTCAAAAGATAGGGCAAGTTCTGATGAGGCCTTAAGAAGTTCTCAGTCACGAGAATTACTTATTATTCATTTGTATCTAGACATTTTTTTATAAGTTTAAAGGCCGAGTGTGGGAGAAATGGGCTCATGAATGGCTAGCTTAACTGCGGGATAAAAGATGTCCTTGGCTAGAAGAAATTTTAGCAGGCATGCACACAGAGGAATGTGTGGACAAAGGCGAATCTTCTACCAAAATCTATCATTGAGAGCCCAGCGCAGTGCCATGGACACTTGGCATCTTCTACCCATGCAAGCTCTGCTTCATCTTCACAGCTCCAAGGAATATTGACCAGGTATCAAGGTTTCAATGATCACAGCTTTGACAAACCATTTACCCAATATACATACTTAAATAGTCTTCCATTATTGGATGCTTCTTATATTATTCTTGTTTTTGTTTAATTTTTGTTTATTTTTATGGCTTTAGATTAAAGTTTTGTTTATTTTAGCTTGATTTTTAAGTGTATTTTTTTGTGTGTGGTACTGGGGGTGGAACCCAGGGGCTTTTCTACCTCCAGGCTATACCCCCAGACCTATTTTATATTTTATTTGGAAACAGGGTCTCACTAAGTTGTTGAGAGCCTCACTAAGTAGCTGAGGCTGGCTTGCTTCGAGTCTGTGCATCCTCCTGCCTCAGCCTCCCAAGCACGGGGATTACAAGCATGCACCACCACGCCTGGCTTTAAGTGTATTTTTTAAACTAAATTCTTGTTTGTAGGAGATTGGAAAACAGATTCAAAAGATGTCCACATTCTAGTTTCTGGAAACTGCATATATTACCTTACATGGCAACAAGGGCTTGCAGATGTTAAGTTAAGCACCATGAGATGGACAGACCATTTGGATCATGCAGGTTGGCATAATAAAATCACAAGCTCCTGATCAAAAGGATTTTGGAGGGGTCCCAGTCAAAGAAGTAGATACATCCATGGAATCAGGTGTCTGTGAGTCAGTGGAAGGTGTGAAAAGGTCATGCTGCTGGCGATGAAGAAGCAGGAATGGCTCATAAGGTGAGAAATGAAGGTGGTCTTTTCTAGAAAGTATAGAAAGTGGCTGTTGTCCCAGAGTGTCCAGAAGGAAGTGTTTCTGTTGCCGATTTTGATTTGCTGACTTTTGGAACTGTAAGATAATAAATATAGGTTGTTTTAATCATCAAGTTTATATTAATTTGCTACACTATCAATAGAAAATGAAAATACTGCCTTCCTTCTGCCCGTCCGTATTTTTACTCCATTCCTGCCTACATATTTTTGGATAATTTAATTGACAGCCGACCTTGCATTACAATGGCATCACATATTTTTTTCAGTTTTAATTTTTTATACTCTGTTAATTTTAAGATGCATTTTTATTTGTTTTTAATTTAATTAACTAATTAATTAATTTTGGTACTAGGGATTGAACCAGGGACATTCTATGAGATATACTCCTGTTTTATTTTTTACTTTGAAATAAGATCTTACTAAGTAGCTGAGGGTTTTGCTAAGCTCCTAATGCTGGCCTCAGATCTGCAATCTTTCTATCTTAGCCTTTTGAGTGCTGGTATTATAGAAGGCATGCCCAGCTAAGATGCCTCTTTAAGCCAGCAGCACACACTTGTAATCTCAGTATTTGGGAGGCTGAGACAGGAGGATCTGGGTTTGAGGCCAGCTTTAGCTACTTAGGCCCTTTGCAACTTAGTGAGAACTTTTTTCAAAATAAAGAATAAAAAATATGGCCTGGGGATGTAGCTCAGAGGTAGAATGCCTCTGCGTTCAATCCCCAGTACTGAGGAAGAAAGAAAGAAAGGAAAAAAGAAAGAAAGAAAGAAAGAAAGAAAGAAAGAAAGAAAGAAAGAAAGATGGATGCATCTTTAAAATTGTCTTTGTTTCCAGTAAAGCTGGTCACAACCTTAAAAACAAGGAATGAGCAATGGGCTATGGAACTAATCTACAATAGATTATTCAAGAACAATAAGAAGAGTAATTGAGGTTGAGGCTCAGAGCTTATTATATACAAAGTTCACTCTCACTATTAGCTTCAAAAAGCAAAGCAAAGAAATAAATGGACCAGATGCTAAGTACTCAATTATTCTCTCTGAGGTGAGCTCACTAATAGAAGATAAAGTGCCAAGAATGAGTGGAATGTCAAGGAAATCAATAAAGGGAGAGAGTAGGGACCTCAGGAATGTGAAGTAGGAAGGAAGAGAGTAGTGGCCATCCACTGGACCAAGTGAAATACACCTTCTTCTGCTTTTATGCTGAATGAACTTGCAAGTTTCCACTGGATCATCATTCCATAATCCCATTGTTAATAAGATATCTGATTACAGCATTAGCTAGCCATGCATGAAATAGCTGCCCTCCCAGATAAAATTGGAATATCGCCCTAAAAGTGCAGCTGATATAGGTTAAGGCAGAGCTGGAATAATTTAGTGGCTGACCCACAGTATTTAGATCAAAGAGTGAAATCTTCCATTTCAATCCAATTTTAGTGGAAATGTATGAGTTCATGGTCAATACCAATTAAAAATAAACACTCTCCATAACTTAATCACACTCTCAATGGGTCAGGCCTTCATTTCAATGAATTGTTAGTGCCAGTGATTCAATTAAAGGAAGGAATGAAGGAACAATGCGTTGCAATAAACTTCAGTGTTTGAAATAGCTTAATAAAATGAACATGATCTTAAAAGTGGTTTTCCCTTCCAATGTGCAAGTTTTAATTACTCGATTTTGTATTAACAAAAAAAAAAACCAACTTCTTAAAATGTCTAATTGCCACTTGGAAGTGAATGATGCTCTAGGATTCCTTGGCCTGGCCTGTCTGTAAAGCACTTTGGGCTGGTATTTATAGGTCTTACAGGAAAGAACTGCAAGCGATTAAGAGTGGCAATGAGACCAGAATGCCTACTTGTGAGGGGGAGGGGAACTCTAGAGGAGGTGCAGCTACAGACACTGGGCCTGTCCTTAGGATATCGTAATGAAGCCCAAGTCATTAGGTCAATGCCCATTGAATAACACACATCTGATTTTTATCTATCAAAAGACTAAGTCTAATTATATAAGAGAGATGAAAATTATTCTGATATGTGTACCAGTATTGGGAATGGCTTAGGAAGATTTGAGAAAGCTCTGGTTATTAATAGATATATTTCAGAAATATTTGTGTCAAAATGGCAGAACTGGAGAGAGAAAGGCTTGGCTTAGGTCAGGAAGCAAACAGCTATTGAAACTTAGATTGACTTAGCTAAAAGTAATTAGAAGTCAGTATGAGAGGGGAACTAGGCCTTTCTCTGTCTAAAGACAGATCTACATGATTAGATAAGCTAGCTAGGATGGGAGGAGGGGTCGACCTTCTTGAAAGGAGACACCTTGCCACACCTTGCTGGGGGAGGAACCTTACAGGGACATTTACTAGTCAGAATTACGTGAACAAGATGGAGGTCATGGGTATAAAATGTCTGGTCCATGTGCCGTATCTTTGGGTGGATTCATTCGAACCCCCTTCCCAAGCCTGAATGGCATGGGACTGTAACTATCTCTATATTTCTATCTTTTTAATAAACTTCTTTAAATCTTCAGCAAGTGTCCGAGCTAGCTATACCTTACCTCCCTCCCATGCCTGAATGGCATGGGACTGTAACTATCTTCTGTATTTCTATCTTTTTAATAAACTTCTTTAAATCTTCAGCAAGTGTCCGAGCTTGTATACTTATCCTTAGCTCAGGACAAGAACCTGCGTGTTTTTCTGTTTTTGGTTGTTTTGGGTTTTGTTGTGGTTTGAGGGAAATTGTGTCTGGGACCCTAACAGGTGTCCTCGGGGACAGTTTCCCCACAACCATATTCCTACACTGCAATATATTTCACTGTAACAATATGCATATAAAAATGAAGGGAACAAGGGATTGTTTCTATAGTTTTGATTCTTTAATTATTATATTTTTCTTTTTTACAAAGTAGGACCAAGTTGAATCATTTAAAAAATCGCTCGTATCTCTAAACCCTAATATGCCAATATAAGTATGTTTTGTTATAATAAATGTACATGTTTGTTGTTGATAACTTGGAAATTTTGAAACCAAAATCAATCCTAAATTCATAAAAAATTAAAATCTATTTGAGAAAATAACTTAAAATTTTTGACTGCTCTTAATTTTTATGACCTCAAATGAAAGAATTGCTATGTAAATGAAAGGAGCCATCACCTCAGAAAATGTCGCAGACACCACCGCTTGGAGTGAAGACTAAGGAATATCTGTAATTCATGAGTTTGGTTCTAATGAGTCAAATGGATCTGTAAACAAGAGCACTTTAGGTTCAAAGCATTCATGCATGCCTCCGATGGAGAGAGGTACAGGGAACCGTGCCTTCCCAGAGAAAATTTATTGTGCAAAATAATCTCCAAGTTTCTATGAAATTTACCAGCTACTAATAAGAAAACTAGAGTTCACAGCAGAAAGCCTGGAATACAGCCTACATGTTAAGCTGAACATTTTCCAAAGGGGGGAAGATAAAAGCAAAAACCCCACTTTCAGTACCAACTGTGTTGCAAACTTGATTCTCACCACTACTGGACAGGTATTCTGTAATGAATGACTAATTGTTGGGTAAGAGTACAAAGAGTTCAGAGGCAGAATACTGACCATTCTTCATAGTTACAGTTATCTATTTACTGCATAAGAAATTAAACTCCAGAATGGAAGGGAGTTTTGTCTGAAGTGTCTATTATGACTAGGAAAATGTCTATTCAATAATTAAAATGTGGTATAGAATATCATTCATCTCTATAAAGTTATAAAATTCAGATGCATGCTACAACGTGCATAAACTTTATACAACATGTATGAACTTTTTAAACCTTGTGAGCATGTGAAATCTCTCAAACATGTGGTAAGTGAAATAGAAAAGACACAAAAGTCTAAATATTATGTTGTCCCACTTAGTGAGGTACCTAGTATATGCAAATAGATAGAAAGGAGAGAAAGGTTGGCCCTGTGAATGTACTCAGTACCATTGAATTTTATACATAAAATGTAGTTAAATGATAATTTGTTACATATATTTTATTTAAATTAAAAGGTAAAATATTTAACTAATTCATTATTTAGGCTGGTAAAAGTTTTAAAAGGCTTAAGAGAATTCACTGTCAGGATGGGACAGCCACAGAAGCATGGGTCTTGAGACGAGATAACCTTGTTTCTGACTCTCTTCAATATGCATTTGGTTATTGGTGAGTTGATTAATTTGTCTCAGCCTAAGCTGTTTCATTCATGAAAAAAGCAATGACTCCATCAAACAGCTTGGAGTTCTGTGCTTGGTTTCATCTCTAATGTTCTGTGGGTCATTGGACTTTTTAATTCACCTTTGCCTCCTAATGTCCCAATTCCCTTCTAACTAAAATGTAGGTTATGATAAAATGCAACTTCAGAGGTTGCTATGGAGATTAAGATAGTGGAGGCGGTTTGCAGGTTATACAACATGCATTGTCTCTTTCACAAGATGTTGAATGAATTACAGTTTTTGACTTTATTAGTAATGCTCTTTATAGTTTACTTAATTATATGAATATCTATACAGAAAAGACTCTCTCATCAGGGTTTCATCTTTAGCATGATTATCTTACTGTTGATTCTAGACTTGATAAAGTCTCTGGTAGGCAGGAAATATATCTCCCCTCTTTTATTATTGTCTTGTCCATTAGTAAGAACAAGGCCTCACACATAGGAAACCCTTAGTAGCCACTTACTAAAATATTAATGAAAAGCAATGAGAATATTAAAAATAGATATAAAAATTTTGAACATGAAGCTCTACAATAATATAAGTTGCTTTATTAGCACCTCAAGGACCACCTTATTGTTTGGAGTCTTCCAAACCAACAGGATATTTTTTTTCTCTTTATCATTCTCTCAGTGGCATTAATAGGAAAAGGCATATTCATTGATGTTTGAAAAAGGTTTTAGGGAAAAGAGAAGTCTTTACAGAACACAAGGTAAACAACTCATAGTGTTATCCTCAAGATACTGAGTCCATGCAAAACAAACAAAAGTACAGGAACACAGATAATGAGTAGGTGTTTGGTATGCTTTATTATTTATTACTTTATTTGTATACTCAGCAGACATTTGGGTCTTATGTAATTCACCAGGGCCCTATACACTATAGTTATAAAGAAGAAGTGATACTCTTCAAAAGCTTAAGAAAATTATAATGTAATATAGTTGAAAATGTAACCATATGATAAAATAAAGTTATTATAAAATAATATTAAGATGGAGAACAAAAGAAAGTGTTTCAATCTTTCTATGGAGAAACTCCCAAAAATATCATGCCGGAAATGATGTCCAAGTTAAGATTCAAGAATCAATGACATTTTTTTAGGTGTCCATTTTGGGTGATATGTCAAATCTAGGGAGAGCAAAGGCATCAACATCCATGATGTGTGAGATTTTGATGTGAATGAGACCTACGGGAAGTTCAGCATCCTAGGAGCAAGAACATGTATGTACAGATGTATGTGTATGTTTAGTGTCATGTAGAACGTGATTCAGAAATAAGAAAACATATTTTTACTAAAGAGAAACAAGTTTTTCTACTAGAAGAGGGAGTATAGTGTGAGCACAAGGGATACAGTCCTTTTTAATATTTTAAAAATTGTAGCCGGGCGTGGTGGCGCACACGTATAATCCCAGCGCTTGGGAGGCTGAGACATGAGAATCGCAAAGGTTCGAAGCCAGCCTCAGCTTCTTAGTGAGGCTCTCGGCAACTTAGTGAGATCCTGTTTGCAAATAAAATATAAAAATATAGGTCTGGGATTATAGTCCGGAGGCAGAAGGCCTCTGAGTTCCACCCCCAGTACCACAGAAATAAACAATTAAGTAAGTAAATAAATAAATAAATAAAAATTGTAAGTAGTTGGGCCTAGTGGCATGGACCTTTAATTCCAGGACTTTAGAGTCTGAGACAGGAGGATTGCAGGTTTGAGACCAGCCTCAGCTACTTACCAATGCCCTCAGTATAATAGACTGAAGGTACAGTTCAGGGGTAGAATATTTCTCAGTTCATTGCTCAGCATTATAAAAACAAAGTTGTAGGGAGTTGATGTTGGAAGCATTTGGATATAAAGTAGGTCTTGCCCCAAATTAGTTATTATAGGACACATGAATCTATGCAAGGTGGAGACAGTTGAGGTATGAAGGAGAGAGGGTGCATTTAAAAATTTGCATGAAGCAGCACTATTAGGCCTTGGTTATTGGTTGAATACAGGAAAAAGAGCCTGAAAGATTGTTCTGTGTAATGAATGAGGTATTATGAATGAATTTTCTGTATTATCAATCCCTATAAACTATTAAGAAGACAAGAATAATTATCAATTAAGTCTTACTGTAGTGCCCATAGCAATACTGGTATGGTCCAAATGCACCCATTATGCAGTGATTGGCTGTGGTTTCTGCAGCTCTAACATGGAGCTCCCTTCATTTCTCACATTTTCAAAGTATTTTTATCCATCCTATCAGTTCTTTGAACTCCCAATAATCTTCTGACTCCAAATTCTTTATTTTTAATATTACCAAAGTTGATTTCTCTTTCTCACAACCAGTTCCCTGGCTGACATTGCCCTCAGTCTTTTCAGATACCTGCATTTAATCCCATGTATTGAGACTTTTTTCTAATGATTCCTATAGTGAAATGTCCTTTGTGGCACATTGTCATCAGATAAAGGCAACATTCTCCTTACTTTAAAAATAACACTTAACAATATCATAGCACTGATTGCAAATCAGTACATTATCTTTTCACTCCTACTGCTTTCCACCAATCTCTAACTAATTTATAATGACTATTATAAGACCTCAGTAGCACCTGCATCATTTCTGTCCTTTCCCTGTCCTTTCTTCAGTAATGATCTACCTTTCCAGATGAACTCTCTAGATATCTTCCCACAATAATGTTGCCTTCCAACACAAAATCAAAAATAGAAACACAATGTTGAATTCATGAGAACAAGTGTGATTGCTGCCCAACAAGAATAAGTATATACATAAGATTGAGGCAATACACAACTCTATTCCTTCATCCATTTGGGGAACTAGTGAGTCCAAGGAAGACTAACCCTTGTACAATGATCAATCAGTTCTGAGGGACAAATTCCTAATTGAGCATGGCTATCAGTTACTTCTCAGTCCTGGGACCCTTAGA
This sequence comes from Muscardinus avellanarius, assembly GCF_963383645.1. Lineage (NCBI taxonomy): Eukaryota > Metazoa > Chordata > Mammalia > Rodentia > Gliridae > Muscardinus > Muscardinus avellanarius. The sequence goes on along the minus strand of NC_137791.1, from coordinate 131,790,779 downwards.
GTAATCTATGATCCTATTATGAAATACGATGGGCTGATACTTATTGGAGGATGATTATATGAGAGGTATCCTATATATTAGGATTTATCTGTGAGAAAAAGAAAGTTATATATAGAGAGATATATATATAGAGAGACAATATATAATAATAATAAAGACATAATGGTTTAGAAAAAGAATGTCCCCCTATCCATCACAGAAATAAGGTAGCAATGTTGAAATCTGGGCTTTGTTATAATCTCAGCAGTGGATAAATCCGTTTGTAATGGATTTAACTGTGTGGTGGCCTGGAATGGCAGGGTGTGGGTCCCTAGAGTTGAGGCCTCGGGAAATTCATATGGTTCCTCCTCCCCCCAAAACGTTCCTCTTGCTTCTGGCCTCCATGATGTGAGAGTGAAGCCTTGCACTCTTATTTCTCTGCTGCCCACCAGCCCTAAGATCCATAGTGCCTGGACTCACATAGACTGAACCCAAAAATCTCCAAAGAAAACTGAGAGCAAATAAATCTTCCTCTAAGTTGTATGTTCAATTCTTTAGAATATAGATATAAAAATGTTTACTAAGATAGAGGACAGGAAACTAATAAATAGTTTAACAAATTAATATTATAACTTCTGTTAGTGGCACATGATTAAAAGGCATGGCAGTGGAACAGCAGGGAACTCTGGAGAGTGCACAGGTTATTTAAAGTAAGGTGTGGTGAGATAATGCTACTTTGGAAGTGGCATGGGGTCAGAAATGTGAATGCTCAAGAGAATCCAGTCATCCCTAAGAGAAAAATTGTGTGTTATTCTCATTCAGAGCACCATGACAGAATCTTTAGTGTGGTTCTTAGAAATGGCTTCTAGAAAGTCCTAGAAAGCTCTGTGAAGGAGATCTTTGACCCTTTATGATTGGGCACCATTCCTAGAGTTTAAATCCTCTACCCCTTAGAGAGTGTTTCAGAACTCTTAGAATAGAATAGAGCTTTGCTTAAAAGTTATCACAGTTGTTATATGAGATTCCATAAAAGGCTCGTTGAACCCATCCATAATGGACAAACTCCAAGAGAAAAAGCCAAAGTTCTGGCTGTACTAAAAATTCTGCGTGCATGTGTGCAATTTTATGTGTGAATGGTCATGACGTATTTCCTGGCCACATTTAGCCAGCTCAGCTCTGCTGTCAGCAAAATCTAGGGACAAAAGGGGCCATTTCAGAATGAATGCATGTATATTTAGCTGCCTAGATATAACACAGGATTGCTCAGTGCACGTTTCTTATATGACGTCTTTATCTCTCTTTATCTTTTTCCTTAGGCCTGGCACTGTATTAGACATTATGTTAGCACATCCTACTTTTTCACATTTAATTTTTCAAACTCCATAGTAGCTATTAACTGAAAATTTTTAGAGAAGTTAGCTGAGGTGAAATATGCTTGTTTCTCTAAATCACACAACTGGTAAAAGACAAAGATTTCATTTCCAAAGTATATATTTGGGTGAACATACCCATAGCTTTATTTAAAAGGCAATAGTGCTTTAGATAAAAGAAAAGAAAATGATTACATAGGCAGTCATGCAGGGCATAATGATAAAAGCTCCATTTCTTTATTCATACACATTTATTTACATTTTCAAAATATGGCTAGTTATTTATATTTAAGTTCTCCCACTGGAGAAAATCGCATTTTGTCTTTTATGCCAAGTTGCAGAGTCCGCGCATTTGATTACATTTTTGTCTTCTCAGAAAGGCACTGTGCAACTGGAATTTCATCTGTATCAATAATCTGTTGCCAACTGTCAGAGATTGCTGACAGTAGATCAATTTTAATTTAGAGCTGATCTTGAAAGGTCATTTAAATAGTGGTAATTAAGGAGCTAAAGATGAGGCTGGAAATGTAGCAAAATGTGGATAGTTTGGAGCTAAAAAAAAAAAGTACTGGCAGCATTTTCTCTACAGAACTAGAATGATCTGAGTGAAGTCTCTCTACAGAGCATATATTACTTGGGGAAAAATAATGACTCAGAGCCATTAGGTTCTCTGCACCAGATTAGGTCAGGACCACCTAAAATGTTATTCCTTATGATATTGTGCTTCCTGTTCATAATACTCCCCTCCCATCTTTCCCTACCAACAGAATTACATAGAACAGAGCCTATTCCCATCACATTTGCCAATGTACTCACATAGACAATGAACCTACCTGGAATGATGGCTGGAACCTAATAAATATTGTTTTAGCTGGGCAGAGTGGTTCATTTCTCTAAGCCCAGAACATGGGAGGGTGTGACAGGAAAAGTTTAGGTTTGAGGCTAGCTTCAGCAACTTAGTGAGACCCTGTTTCACAGTAAAATAAAATAGAAATAAATGAGGGTGTATGTACCTCTCAAGTGGAATGTTTCAATGTTCAGTCCTCAATACAAAAATATTTGTAGGGTGTGGTGAGAATTTGCTTAAATCACTGAGTGATAAAATAACTCTATGATTAAAAGACTATTTGTGCCATAAGACAGCAAGACAGAAATATTATGTATGAGGATATTATTCCAGATCATGAAAATCCAAATATTTTAGACCTAGATTTTTCAATTAATACATTCATCAGTTCTTGTTTCTTTTTCCTTTTATTATTGGTACATTGTAGTCATGTAGTCATACAGCTTAATGGGGTACAAGATGGTAGCGGCATACATGCACACATCACACATTTAGCCCTTCCCCACTCCCCACCTCATTCCCTCACCTCCCCTTGATTCTCATGTTTAGCTTAATATTGACTTTAGTATGTTTGTAAATTCACATCATGTACATTAGGGAATTTCCCTCTTCCTCCCTCCATCCCCATTAGGTCATCTTCTTTGCTCATCTATGGTTTCTTCTTCCTCCACTAGAGTTCCTCCTATGACACATTTTTCTCCCTAAAATTTATGTCATTTTCTGGGAAATGGATGGAACTGGAGAACATTATGCTCAGTGAGATTAGTCAGTCACAAAAAGTAAAAAATAATTAGTTCTTATTAATTCTGAACCTTGGAATGACTTGTTATTCTGACCCGCGTCTGTATCTCAGATTTTCACTCTTTTCTTTCTTTTCTTGGAGCTAGGACCACTGTGTTTACATTCCAACTGTTTTTATCTTTCTTTTCCTTTTTTCTTTCATTTGATCCTGTTGTGACTCCCAACAATAGATGTGAAAGGCTATTTTAAAGTCATTCTTGCAGAAGAATACATCACATCGAAGGGCAAAATATTGTGAATAGCTTCAAGAGTCTGGAGAATGTACATGGCAACAGGGAATAAAACAGTAGCTTTCTTGCAGCAAGGCCTACCAAGCACATTACAGGGAATTCACCCCATTGTTCACATTTCTATGGCACCCCAGGCTCTAACTATGCTCTTGAATGAGGCAAGCTTAGCCAATTATTTTGTGGCCAGGCAAGAGTAAGAAGAGGACGTGAAGATTTCAGCTATGTTTATGATAAAACATCTTTGATCTTAGATTCTTGATCTGTATATAGCTACATCCACCATTTGTCTTATTTTAAAGTCTAATCATGCATATTTTAATTTGACTAGAGATACGGTTTACCTGGGCAATTTGGTAAAGAATGCATACAATATAATTATGTTTCTGAACATTGGCCAGCTTGGTAAACACAAGCATCCATCCAGCGTGGCTCATAAATCCTGGCACTGGCAGAGGAGACCACTGATGCCATGAGGATGGGAGAAATTTGCTTGTCTTAGATGTAGAGAACTTCATCCTTGGACACCAAACTGCAGTGGCTTCTTCTCTAACAAAAGTCTACTAATTCTCACAATGAAATATGCCTTATCTTATTTCTTATTTCATAGAAATGAGAAAATTACTCATATCTATTTTGCCATGCCAAACCAACTGCTTTTTACATACAGGATCATGCTAATCATTATTAGTGTATTTCTTAACACATCACTTGTCACAGGTTCAAAATATGTTAAGACTTAGTGAATGAAGGAATAAATGATTAAATATATAAGAAAATGTAGCCTCCAATGCATTGTGTATTTTATGAAGTACTTTATTTTTGTCTGTGAAAAGTGATGATCTGGGTTAAAAAATTTTTATTCCACTCATGTTCAATTCATGTATATAGTTATTCAAATAATTCAATACTATGTATTCATGTAGCTCTCTTGTGTGACCTATTTTGTTTTTTTTATTGTTTGTATGACTTTACATCTACTGTGTAAATGAATAAAAAGGCTTTTATGACTTGGATAAAATTTTAGTAATTTAAAAGTTAACTGTTCCCCTAGCCCATCCACCACATGTGACCTGAAGAACAAACAAAATGGAAAAGGGACACCAAGTTACTTTTCCCCAGTATGCCTCACTGGCATCGAGATGTGTTGAATTATTTATAATGTTTACTCAAAAGAAAAAGACATAGGATTTCACTTTCTATAATGAGTAGAACAAAGTGCAAAGATCAAATAAAGTCAAAGAAAAAATTCAATAAATAATAAAAGAGTCATGTAAATTAGCATTTGTTTTTGGAAAGTCTTGTGTTATAAAGTCATAGATCATGTTTATGGAAACTTCGCAGATGAATAAAAACCCTCTTGTGGTGCATTGCCTCATTTTCCTTTTTTATGTTTATATGGACCAATTAATGCTGAAAAATTATCTGGAACCCCACTTTCTCCAAGGCAAACTTTGGAATAAATTTTTCTTTTTTTTTCTTTTTTTTTTTTTGGGTGGTACTGGGGTTCCTGGAAGCCCTTCTACCTCTGGGCTACACTTCCAGACCTATTTTTTTTTTTATATTTTTGAAACAGGGTCTCTTAAGCCAGCGCAGCTGGCTTCGAACCTGTGCAATCCTCCTGTCTTCATCTCCCAAGCATGGGGATTACAAGCCTGAGCCACCACGCCCAGCAGGAATGTATTTTTCTAAAACTGAGAATCTACTCACCTAAACAAGATAAATAAGTATATTTAGGAAATGTACTAAAAAAAATATATATATATATATATATATATATATATATATATATATATATGCCTGAATCTGAGATGTTTACAGAACTCACAACAGAAAATAAAATGATAAACCAGGTCCAGAGCCAGGGAAAAGCTCACCAAGTGTTGTGTGCATGTATAACACTGTCACTGTGAGCTTCATTATGATGTAAGACTATAATGTACCAATAAAAGTATTTAAAGCAGCCGGGCATGGTGGCGCACGCTTTTAATCCCAGCATTCGGGAGGCTGAGACCTAGAGGATCCCGGTTCACGGACAGCCTCAGCTACTTAGTGAGGCCCTCTGCAACTCAGTGAGACCCGGTTTCAAAATAAGGAATAAAAAATAGGGCAGGGGGTGTAGCTTAGAAGTAGAATGCCCCTGGGTTCCATCCCCAGACACACACACACACAAAAAAAAAGTATTTAAAGTAAAACAAGCCTGGAACACAAAATTAAAACAAAGCTATAGATTCAGGTATCTAGAGAAAACAAATGAAAAAAATGCTTCTCTCTCTCTCTCTCTCTCTCTCTCTCTCCATATATATATATATATATATATATATATATATATATGGAGAGAGATCAAATAAAGTCAAAGAAAAAATTCAATAAATAATAAAAGAGTCATGTAAATTAGCATTTGGCCTGCATATATAACAAATTATATATGCAGGCCAAATAGAAAGAATAGAAATAGAAATAAAGAAAGACAATTGTGTGTGATGGCTCTCACCAATGGGAAGAAAATGAAAGGAATATGGAGAGTAATCAGAGCAGGAAGGAAAACCTGGAGACACAGAGCAAGGGGACCGAAGGCCTGCATTTCACCTCCCATTAGACTTCTTTGAACGTGGTTTGATGCAATTGGCAACTTCTAGATGAGTTGAAGAAAGGTTTTCACAAAAGATATATGTTCAGTGACCACCAGAAAGAAGTACAGATAGGCTTCAGATGAATCATAATTTCATATATTCTTTTAATCACTGATGAAAAGGTGTAGTAAATATTGAATCTACACTTCAGTAAATACATGCAAAACACCCTGAAGCCACTCCTTTGAACATAACAGCATTTCCCAATATTAGTCTACTGGAACCTTCTGAATTATTTCTGGAAGAATTTCTTAGGTTGAAAGACAGCATCGTTCTAGGTTGAAATAGATTAGTGTGCCTTCACTTAAAGCTAAAGACTTTACTGATAAAACCCAGCCTTTCTCCATTGACCTAGAGAATGCGTGCTGATTTTAATGTCTGAGTGTAATGGTTCTGAAGATCCAAACCTTGGTAAAAATTTTGATGTATGGAAAATGACATCCCCTCAGTGTTATGTGTATCAAACACACCATCACTGTATAATTGGGTAGAACAAGGCATTCTTATGCAAACATATCAATAACATGCATGGAGCAGAGGGAAGGGGATGGGATCTGGAGAGAAATGCACCGTGTTGTGTGCACATTTGCTCCTATCACTCCATTTACCTCAGTATAATGCATCAATAAATGTACAAAGATAAAAGTGTTGGAATGAAAATGTCACTCTTAAAGAAGTCTTAACTTATTATGCATAAGAATTTTTGGTAACAGTAATAATTATTGAGTAGGTGAAAATTTATTAAGTTGTTCAAAAATTAACAAAAGGAACAGTTTCAAAGTATCATTTATCATGATGAACAATCAGCTTTCTTTTATCTATATTTGTGATATTGTTTAATTCTCCTAAAACCTATCTATACCAAAGATATTCTTCCCAGAGTACATACATATGTCGCGTCCCTCGACCAGCGATTAAGACACGACACGAAGCTCTTCTTGCAAGCCGTTTATTCAGGATACTCGTAATGGCGGAATGGCGAAGATCTGCCTCGCGCAGGGCATTATAAACATTAACTCCCCCAATCACTTCTTGCCACATCTCACTCACTCACTGGCTCACGCTCGTCAGGTTACCACCACGTCATGTGTTACGCAACCCTAGCCTCCAAATATGGAGTTGCTTCCTGCACAGCCATGTGCCTAATCAAGCTCAGAGGCAGGAAGCCGGCGCCATCTTTCAATGGCGGCTCACCACAATTCCCCCTTTTTGTTTTTATAGGCAACAGGTAAGAGCAGAGGTTTGACCCCTATTAATCACTGGCACCTTTTTCTAGGGACGGGTACTTGGGTGCCTAACCCGTGTGCAGTCAAGCGTACTCTTCCTGAGGACCAAACTTGTGCCCTCAGCTGCAGTGCTTTGCCTTGCAACCTGAGCCACTATGCCTTAGCTGCCACGAGCCAGGCTTGGGGTGATTGTCCTGCCTCGATAGCCACACAGGCCTGTATAAACATGGCTGTATTATGATTAAAACTTTGGCGAAGACGAGCAATGCACCAGACACAAAACAACACAGCCACAACCAATAATCCCATCAAGGCCCCCAATCCAGCCCATTTCTTTAGATGATTCATGGCACGAGTTATCCAAGATGACAGTCCTTCAGCCAAACTGATGTCCACACGAGTCGAGTTGACGGTGACCACGGCAGTGCGTAATCTCTCTAGTTGGGTTTCAAATTCTCCCGTCCAGTTGCCTAAAAGATAAATTGACAACTCCTGAGACAGGTTAGCGGCTTTTGTAAAATTTTCATATTGAACGCTGGTAACACAGAGACCAGGATATCTCCATTCACATCCAAGCTGTGCAAGCTGCCATAATACCTCAACTTGTTCTTAATTTTGGTTAGATTACCAGCAGATTCCCCTGAGCTCCTAAGGGATTTACATGCTCTAATAGCACAAAAATTTATTTGATTATAAACTTCCAAAGGAAGTCGGGTTTGGTTTTGGGCATGTAGCCCTTGTCCTAAAATCATATCTCGATCCCATTGAGGATTTCCAGCAAGAGCATTAGCAGCAGCCTGATCAGAGGCATATTCTATGTTAAAGGCCTTCCATTCCAAAAATTGTCCAGGGGTGAGGCACGCTCGTGTTAATCCATTCCAGTCCCCTGGCGTCATGCAGTTTCTAGCCAGAGCTTCCACTTGGGCTAATGTAAAGGAAGCTGTGACCCCATACATGCGAACTGATTCTGCTAATGCCTTAATGACCTTAAAATCAAGGGGTTCATAAAAACAAGCACCCTGTGTATCTTGAAAAATAGGAAAGGCCAACGGGAGCTCAGTTCTAACACGTGACCAAACTTGAGGGCAAAAGGAATTATGAGATCCCTGAGTGGAGGATGGTAAGGATGGCGGTGGCCCAGGAGGAGGATCTTGTAAACCTGAGGGCATAGGAAAGTCCGGATCTAATTTAGGCAAACGAGATTTTTTCGAGGCTGAATGAATTGACACACAGGCCATTTGTTTCTTTAACGAACCCTTTTCTTCATCAGAAGAATCAGAAGAGGAGTCTGGCCCTTTAAATTCAGACAAATTTGGATAGAGTGAGGAACAGACAGGTTCCTTTGCTTCACTAATTGCCCGTTCTGACTTATGCTTTTCAGATTTCTGTTCTTTGAGTAACTAGAGGGCGGTTTGCCCTTCCTTAATAGCATCATCATATTTTTGATCTTTTAAACAACCTTTGACCAATTTCCAAATAGGTAGAACACAGGGATTAAGGCTTCCCTGTTGCTTGGCATATTTAAGATCTCGACCAAGCTTTTTCCAACTAGGAACTGTCAGGTTACCTGAGACAGCAAACCATGGAGCAGCTCTGTCACAATCATTTAAAAATTTCTCTAAAGTAGACTCTCTAAATTCTAAACTTCTAGAATAAAGTAGCTCCTGGAGAGCCAAAAAAATTGGATGAGACTGCGAAGCCCCCATCCCAAAACTAAGCTCAAAATGAAATTCAAAAATGGTCCGCTTTGATCGCGGCTCTACCTTCGCGTTTTCGCGTCTGCTTTGATCGCAATTCCACTTTCACTTTTTCACGTCTGCTTGACCGCAACTCGACTTTCACTTTTTCGCGTCTGCTTTAACCGCAACTCCACTTTCACTTTCCCGCGTCTGCTTGACCGCGACTCTACTTTTCACTTTCCCGCGTCTGCTTGACCGCGGCTCTACTTCCACTTTCCCGCGTCTGCTTTGATTGCAGCTCTACTGTCACTTTCCCGTCTGCTTTGATCGCAGCTCTACTGGATCTGCTCTCCCCTTATCCACAGGTGAGAGCGGTTACCCGCATTTTTCGCGGACCCCCCAACTTACCAGGGGACTTACCGGTGCACCTTCCCTGACGACAGCAAGTTCTGAGCTTCACGCACGGGAGCTGTTTTTTCCCCGTACGGGCCACCAGTTGTCGCGTCCCTCGACCAGCGATTAAGACACGACACGAAGCTCTTCTTGCAAGCCGTTTATTCAGGATACTCGTAATGGCGGAATGGCGAAGATCTGCCTCGCGCAGGGCATTATAAACATTAACTCCCCCAATCACTTCTTGCCACATCTCACTCACTCACTGGCTCACGCTCGTCAGGTTACCACCATGTCATGTGTTATGCAACCCTAGCCTCCAAATATGGAGTTGCTTCCTGCACAGCCATGTGCCTAATCAAGCTCAGAGGCAGGAAGCCGGCGCCATCTTTCAATGGCGGCTCACCACATACATATGATGATCTTTTCAATTAAACATCTTCCCTGGAGAACATAGACTGAAATGCAATACAGAGAAGGATTGATGGCTGACTAGTTCAGTAGATATAAAGAGTATATCTGAGTATCTGGAATTGATCATAGCTCGATTATTTTTTAATCTGTAAGTCTAAAAATGTTTATTCTATTTTAGGAATCTTAGAAATGGAAATACTAATTATTATGCTGTCTTATGACTATGGAAGGAGAAAATGATGTTACCTGTAAAAGTAATTCATGAATTGCAGAAGGAAGTCTTCGCCTTCATGACTACTATGGAGGTCCAGATCAGGGAACAGGGGAGACGGTGACTGCCTCTGGGATGCTACTGTAGCCCATTTGCCTTGTCCTGCTAATAGGAGGGAGCTGCATCTCATTTACCTAATACTTCCACTGAGGCTTCCAGAGTGCTTGGCTCTGAATGTGTGTTATATATAAAGCAATTTATAATGCTTCCAGGTACAACTAACAGGAAATAAAAACTAATGGCCATTCTTTGTTTCTTTCAAAGGAGGGTCAGGAGTTATACTAGAAAGTCTTTTCATCATGCACAGGGAAAGAAAGGAAAGGACTGGGGAGATATGACTGTTTATGAATATCAATGTCATGTGCAATACAATACACCAATTAAAATTTATTTTAAAAATTTGAAAAGAGAAAACCCCTTCTGGTTTAAAAAGTCTACAGAAATAAAACCACAGTAGAACAGGAAGATTTTTCTACATCTAAAGCTACAGCTTCCTGGTGGCAGAACACCCAGGGTGCAGAGAGCTTACCTCATACACTGCAACACTAACAGTCTGTTTCGTATACACGAGGGTTTGAAATGAATGTACTTAACTTCATTTAGGTCTAATCTTCTTAGATCAAAAGTGAAAGCAATTAAAAACTACACAAGAAATTGTCAAACTTGTTGACATAACTCAATAAAATTATAGACTTGGGCATATAACCAAAGTAAATTACTGAGCTTCAGAGTAAGGCAACGAAGCTAATAGCCACTTACTGAGCAGCTTCTGTAGGGAAGACACTTTGCCTACATTATCTGTGTGTAGTGTGGTGTACAGGATTTGGAATCCAGAGGCATTCTCCCTTTGAGCTACACTCCAGCCCCATCTATTTATCTATCTATCATCTATCATTTGTTTATTCTGAAACAGATCTCACTAAATTGCTGAAAGTCTCCCTACATTGTTGAAACCAGCCTTGAACTGGTGATCCTCATGTCTCAACCTGCGAAGTTCGGGGGATTACAGGCGTGCACCACCATGCCTGACTCTACATTGGCTCTATAGAAGCAATCACATGCATGCACACAATGCCATAAATTTTATACTTTTGTCCAAATGTGCTTTTGAAGGTGACACTGGAAAAGTGAATTATTCAAAGTCAGATAGACAATAATTCAATATTAAAACTCGTCTCTGATATATGCTACAATTTCTGGTTCTCTCACATTAGAACAGGATTAATGGGTCAATTTTACCTTGGATTCTCATCTTTTTAATGTCTTTTTTCTAGTCCCTTGTATTATTATTATTATTATTATTATTATTATTATTATTATTTATCAGGTACTGGGTATTAAATCCAGAGGCATTCTATCTCTGAGCTATATCCCCAGACCTTTTTTTATTTTTTTATTTTGAAACAGGGTATTGCTATGTTTTTGAGACTAGCCTTGAACCTATGATCCTCCTGTCTCAGTCTCTCAGGTACTGGAATTAAAGACATGTACCACCATGTAGGGCTCTATGTGCTTACATGTTTGACAGTGAAGCATCACAATTTAATGATGTGTAAATGTCCTGGATCCAGGTTGCCTAGGTTCAAAAAATGTCACCACTTGATATCTGTTGTTACACATTGCACATTTTCCAGCATCTCTACTCCTCATCCTCTTGCTTTGCTCAATAAAAATAATTACCATTCTTATAGTAATTGAAAGCATCACTATACTATACACACACGAAGGAGGAAAGCATTATGTAGTTTAAAAATCAGAACATTGTAAGTAGGTTGGAGTAAATACATCATTTCAACTTTGTTTTGCACATTTTATGGAAGAGAAAAAGTTTAGAGGTTGAAGTGATATCTAGCACGTCTATGACTGCACATAACTAGTATTAGCCATCGAGCCCACTGGACTTCTCTCCCAGACCATACTTTGCATCTTATTTGCATAGATCTGTCTCTGAGGAATTACATTTATTCCAACAAAAATGTTTACTGAAAATTATGAAAGCTTGAAAAACAGTACAATAGCATTAGATGATAAGGATATGGAAGCTTCTTGATTTAAAATGTAATGATATGGTTTAAAAAGAGAGAGAAAAAGTAGATTTTTAAATTTAATACATATTTTTATTGAAAATAAATGGTATATATTTAAACTGTACTTGGTTTCCTCTCCCTGCCCCATTTTCCCTTCCCCCTCCCAACAGTGAATGTCCAGGGTAACCATGCTATATTTATACTTTTACACATATTTGGATGTAGCCCCTCATTAATCAAGTTCAGCCTTCTTCCTCTCCTATCTTTCCATTCAAACTTTGCTGAGATTTCTCTTCCATTATCTGGATTTCCTCTAGTATCCCCAATGCTCCCTAGTTTGGGCCTATTGGAGGAAAGATATGTCCCTTCTCTTTCTGTGCTTGGCTGATCTCACTTAACATAATGTTCTCCAGGACTTTCCATCTTCTTGCAAATGACATGCTTTTGTTCTTCTTTATAGCCGAACAGAATTCCATTGTGTATATTTTCCATAATTTTGCAATCCATTCTTCTGTTGATGGGGACCTGAGTTGGTTCCATATTTTGACTATTATGAATTGTGCTGCTATGAACATAGGTATGCATATGTTCCTGTAGTTCTCTGAAAAATTAGATTTTGAATATTAGCCTGAGATTGAATTCAGATACTTCTAGGAATTTACCACCTGAACATGTAAAAATTATATTTAGGTTTCTTCAACTTATTAATAATAACACATGTATAAACAATTGTATCATTTAATTATATTTATGTATATATGTAAAACCATCATATATACTCATACATCACATTTCTTATATATTCTACATTATATATGTATGTAAAATGTTATATACGTATGTGTGTATATGTGTATATATATTTATATTCACATATATTCACACACATATATTCATTCCAACACTTCTTTTATATATAAATGAGAAAAGAGGGTCCTGAAGAAACAATCTGGTGGACTTTATGTCACATAATAGTTATGCATAATCCTAGATGAGGTATAGCTACATATATCCGGGCATAGTGGCACATGATTGTAATTCCAGTACTTGGGAGGCTGAGACAGGAGGATAGCAGGTTTGTGTCCAGCCTCAGCTACTTAGTGAGGCACTCGGCAACATTGTGAGACCCTGTTTCAAGATAAAGTATCAGGCTGGGCATGGTGGTGCATGCTTGTAAGCTCAGCATTTGGGAGGCTGAGACAAGAGCATCGTGGTTCTCAGACAGCCTCAGCTACTACTGAGTAAGGCCCTTTGCAACACAGTGAGACACTATTTCAAAATAAAGAATAAAAAATTGGTCTGGGGTTGTAGCTAAGAAGTAGAATGCCCCTGGATTCCATCTTGAGTACCACAAAAAATAAATAAACAAATAAATTAATAATAAAATATATGGCTGGGGGTGTAACTCAGAGGTAGAATGCCTTAGGTTAAATTTCCAGTACCACAAAAGAAGAAATTATATATAATGGTTATTTTTACTATTACATATATGCATATATTTTAAATATTATCATGCCTGAAAACTTATTTCTTAGCTAGTCTTTATTTAATATTTTAATTAACTATTTTCTTAGCTTTAACAGAGGGAATTAGATAGTACTGTTTTTGAGACCTGTCCTATTTTAAGTACTTATGTTACTGATGAAGAATATTCTCCCAACAACCTTGGGACTTTTACTTGTTTTTTTCATTGCCATTCTTTGCCCTATAAAATAGTTTGGGGCAGAGAAGATGAGCTCCAAAACAGCATCAGCCCTACTGTTGGGCCAACTAGTCTACGGATTGGCTGAGTTGTACATCATGATGCCCACAGTCAAACATTTAGAAGGGGGAAATTAATTATTCTAGAAATGTTTCTTATCCCATAGCACTTCCTGCAGAATTCTGGCATTTTTATCAGAAATCTCTTGAGAAAGAAGTGATTTGGAATCATTCCCAAATAGGGACTGATAAAACTATCTTCAGTTAATGGCAATTACCTTAATTGAAGCACTTTATGTACATTAATGAATTAATCTTCAAACTCCCCTAGTTGAAGGGACCATTAGTAAGGAAATCAATTTATCCACAGAAACTAACTAAAAGAAAGGATGTGATTTGCTGAAGAAAGGCCATGTCTTAAGCCTTGGTCCAGGTAGACTGTGAAAGCAGAGCTCCTGGATTTCCGGACTGGCTTGGTTAGGGTCCATGCAAAGAAAGGTTTTGTTAATATCCCGCTAGGTTCTTTAGCCACCCCTAATGAGGGTCTTGAGGCCTTACCTGAAGCTCTCAATACCAAATGGTGTCTTTGTATTCATATTTCTATAGAAGTAGGTTTTTCTCTTCCTTTCTTCTCTTTTATTGAACCACACATTTCCATTGATTATGTTATTAGATAGTAAGGATATAAAGTTGACTCTAGGCTCATGCCCTTGGGAAACATGTTATATACAGAGAAATAGATGTGTAAACAGATAGTAATGATAGCATCATTGCTCTTGAACAGAGGTAGGTATGAAGAGCTTGCCCTTCAAGATAACTCTGGCCAGTGATATCTAAGGAGAAGCCAGTAACATATGTCACAGTCCAAATTAAGAAACGGAACTCCTGTACCAGGTTAGTCTCATTTTATGTGTTTATATTACCATGCCTTATTTGATTCCTGTAGCTCTTCAACTTCTAACTTCTTAGAGACTTTCCTGATTTTTGTCATAAAAGAAAAGAAATATATCACAATAATGACTCACTAAAAATTTTCCAAATAAACATGATTGTTTGGGGAGACAGATTTGGAAAATGTGTACACAGTTATCCCAGCAGCAACAGCAGCAGCAGCAGCAGCAACACCATCTTTCTCCTCATTATTCTACCCTCTCTACTAAGAACTGATAATGTTCCCTGCACTATATGTTCATATGCATGCTACTTTATGATGATAATTTTATATTCTTCAAAGAAAATGATATAGGAAACATTGTGATTAAAGGATGAACCACTGACCTTAGGTTTCAATATTTTGGTTTGGCATTATCTTCTATTCCAGCCAAATGTGCAAACATTTCCTTTGGATTCCTGGAGATACATAAAAATGAACTATGTTTAGCATCTCAACTGGTCAATCCTGAAATGTTATTGATGGAGAACATTCCAAGAACTCATTTATCTATGTGGCATATTTTATTTACATGGCATTATTATATATTTTTGAGTTGCTACAAGGGATTCTCTGACATCTCAGAACACCTCATATATTGCCAAGTCAACCTTTGTGCATTACTGTAGTGAAGGGTAGAAATGCTAGGAAAATGTCTGGGAGCTTTAGTTAAAGTCTAGATCAAGACTTATTTAAACTGCACAGTACACCAGTAAATATGCAAATTGAGCACAAATATGGAACAAGACCAAGCAAAATACAGACAATATTTATTTCTTAGGGACCAGTGTCAGGCAAAACATTAGAGGAACTGTGAAGAGCAGGATCCCAGGAATCACAGAGGTAAGAAAAATGACCATAAGACCATAACAACCATCCTTGATCAAAAGATGGTAGGTTCTAAAGTATACTTCTAACCAGGTGAGAGTAGTGTGAGATAATGAAACGTGTTCAAAGGGTCACCCAGATCTTCTGGGGTATGTGGAATGATGAGAAAGGAAGTCTAGATCTTTGCAACCCAGAGGTGGGCCTGTGGAAGACCTGGGCAAAGAGAGTTGAGAGGAGATGGGCTGTAGGGCTCTGCCTGCAGAAGGGCCTGGGGAAGGGAGTAGTAAGGTCAACAGTACTATAAATGATGTCCCAAGTGAATCCCTCAGTGGCACAAAGAGAAGCTGAGTATTGAGATCTTTTCAGTAAAGAAAAGAAAAGCTCTAAGAGGTAAAAGAACTTCAGCCAAATAATACAGCCAGGTAGTAACAGACTTGAGACTCAAATATGGCTATTTTATTCATAACCCACAGAAGACTATTTCTCCATCTCTTAACCAAAATTATACCTCTTTCATAACATGCGTTTAAACTGCAACTCAAAAAATTCTGGTTAGTTGTCAATTAATTCTAAGTATCACATGCTAATGATATGTTACATATAATAATAACTGGTGATGATAACACTGACACTAATAGCTAAATGTTTTATTAACAGTACACTAGGCACTGTTTTATATTTGTCAATGTTACATAATTTTGCCACATATACCATTTTCATCTTGATTTTACAGACTGGGGAGCTGAGAATCGGAGCATAGAATTTTCACATGCTCATGCACCTGGTAGACTTGAAGTTTCTTATTAAGTCCATTTATTTTTACATTTTTTATAGTCTAAATCTTAATGGGGTACAAGATTGTAGAAACGTACATGCACATATTTTTACATTTTAAATTTATATGGAGTATTTGCATTTATTTAATAACTACAGTATGATAATTTAAAAATGTATATAATGTGTAATGAAAAAATCATAGTAATTAGCATTTCTACCCCTTTAAATATTATCATTTATGTATGCTAAGAGCCTTTCAGCACTTCTTTAGCTATTTTGAAATATATGAAGAATTGCTCTAAATCTGAAGTTTTCAACCTAGTTCTACTGACTCCAGAGCCATTCGCATCACTGCTTATAATTGAGCCTTTTTCCACTAAAAGAATAAATTATGCCATGCATATTTTTGTTTTTCCCATAGTCTGTATTGTGGCTTGTTATGACCTACTACCTTCTATGGATTTTATACGATATGTGCTCAGAAAAGCTTGTCGAAGTAAATCATAGCCAGATACGTCAGCAGATGAGTTCATTGCAAAAGACACAAAACTCTGTAAGCTGAGAAACAAATGTATTATATGAAACCAAAGGATATTGTCTGCCTGCATGTGGACACGGTGAACGTCAGACAGAGCTGAGAAAGAGAAAGAAACTACACTGTGCTCCTTGAAAGTGTCCCACACATTGATCTGAAGGCTGGCAAGGCAGAGTAAGTTGGACAAATAAATCATATCTTTGAAATTCAGGTTGAGTTTCACTCTTGACTAACTATTTGATTTTTTTTTTTTTTGGTGGTACTGGGGTTCCTGGAAGCCCTTCTACCTCTGGGCTACACACCCAGGCCTATTTTTACATTTTTATTAGGAAACAGGGTCTCCTAAGCCAGAGCACATGGCTGGCTTCAAACCTGCACGATCCTCCTGTCTCTGCCTCCCAAGCGCGGGGATTACAAGCGTGCACCACCATGCCCAGCCTAACTATTTGATTTTATTCTGCAATATTTTAGTATATGTTTATTGATGCATAATAGAAACATATAAGGACATTCAAGACATTCAACACTTGGCTGATTACCTACAGGCCCCACCCTGCTCCTTCTCTCCCCGCTGTGTATTATTGAAATTGGTTTTGATAACCTCATTCAAGAACACACACTATTTGGACTGTTTCCTTCATCGGGCTTCCCTTTTCCTCTTTCCATCTCCCTCTCAAAATACCCTTCCACTATCCTAGTGATGCCCCCATTTATTTACAGTCCTTTTTGTTTCCACATTTCTTTCTATTTTTCATATGTGAGAAAATACATATGACCCTTCACTTTCTAATAATGGATAATCTCACTTAGCATAATATTTTCTGTTTTCATTCATTTTCCTGCAAATGATATAATTCTATCCTTCATTATTGCTGAGAAAATTCCATTGTGAACATAAACCACATATTCATAATACATTCATCTGTTGATGGACACCTAGGCTGGTTTCATAGTTTGGTTATTGTAAATTGTGTTGCTATATCTGTGGACATTCATGCATTGCTGTGATACTAAGAGTTCAATTTCCAAAGAAATGGAAGTCATTCTGTATTATTAGACAACGTGTGTAAGTTTTCTGAGTCTAAGCTTTCTCATTTATATAATCCATTGAATAGTCAGGATCTTGGAATTATAAGGACATTGAATCTCAGAGTACATATACCAGCTTTGAATGCTCCTGTATTTATCTGTCCTGCATCATGTCACTATTAGCCTTACATGAGGCTCATATTTGTCTGTCTGACTTTAGTTGATGGATTCTCACGGATCCTGAAAGGCAGTTGTAATAATCTCTGCTTTAGTGATGAAGAGTCCTCATGGTTAATTACATGCATGAAGACTTTGGAGAGAAAAAAGAGTCTCAGGTGTAGTTGATTTCAAATCCCCAAATCTTCTCACAATGCATTAAAATATCACCTCTTTATAGTCTATAATAAAGACAAAATCAAAACAAGAAACATTGTAAAAACAATTATGCACTAGTTTCCACTAAATCAGAGCATTAGAGCTTTACAGGACTATATCAAGAGTCTTTTGGGTGGACTCGAAATGTACCATTGCCTCATATTTAGATTCTACTTTGTCCTATGTCAACTGTGTGTGAAGACATTCAATGGGTAGGGCCAACATTCTCTATCAGGGCTGAGAAAATTTCACACTCAGTCTTCTGCTTACAGTTTTAGTTCTACCTTAGCTTCTTTTGCATTCATGTAGAAATTCCATAAATGCCCAATTACATCTTTCCCAAAATGCACTGGCTACATTCATACTTATGTAATTTGAAAAACAGTTTTCAGTAGGCTTAGAACAGACTCAGCTCGTCCCATTGGGTTGGTGGACTCATACATCCCCTGAAAAGTTTAATTTGATATTTCCAAAACTTCCAGTCCCAAACCAGGACAAAATAAAACAAAAGTGAATAAAAATAAACAATAAAACACAGAAACAGAACAAGATACCTTTTATTAAAAACAGACTTCTGGATTATACCCATGGCAACTAAATCAGTACCTCCAGGAAGGATTCCTAAAACCCTTAGTGTTTTATATGCAGTGAAATTTTTGATGAGTTAAGTTTTAGCACTGTCTACACAGAGCAAAAAGAAAGCTTCATTGTGTTTGTCTATTTTCACATGTTTGTCTCTGACTTGTAGTGTTCTTTGAGTGTATAACGAGATCTTATAAAGCTTATCACCAGTTAATTGCTCAGAAAACTACAGGTTCTTGGAAATTGTTTGCCAAGTTAAATAACGAATGGAGGCATACTTTCAGACTTAATTAGTAAGCAGACCTCTTGGATTACTTTTGGAAATCTTTTCCAGTCGTGATGACTAAGTATTTTAGATGTCATGTTATTGTCGTTACTTTTCTTACCTAGCTGTTATGTTAGATCAGCAGATAATCGTTATGTAGAGAAACCTTGTCAACTCTGAGTGACTGTTCATATCCAGTTGATGTTATGAAATCTGACTGTATGAGAGCAACTCACATTCAGCATGGGTAAGTATAAAGTTCCCAGTAGATCATATATCCTAAACAAAATGTGAGATGCTTGATATAAATTCTCAGTGATATTAGAGATGAGTGGTAATAAATCAATCCAGTGGAGAAGTGGTAAAGACAGTGGAAAGGAGCAGCAGACCTGACTGATTTCTAGAACATGTGTTGTCACAAAAAATATCTTCCCTCTAGACTTTACATGATACATCTCCATTCCTTTCAGAGTGAAGTCCACATGCTCTAGCATGGCATATTAGACACTGAAGCCTGGCTCAGTCTACTCTGACAGTTTTCATCACACATTGAAAGCATCACCATGTCTCTCTCTCTCTCTCTCTCTCTCTCTCTCTCTCTCTCTCTCACACACACACACACACACACACACACACACACACACTCACCCACTCACTCACTCTCTCCCTATATCTTTGTGAACTGTCCTTTACCTTGGAGAAACCAGTCCAGGCATGAGGTGAATGTGATAAAAATAGATTTTATTCAGTGACATTGATTGCAAAATGGAAGATAACTCAGTGACAACTGAGCTCACATTTGCAAAAACAGAAAATAATGAAAGCCAGAGACATCTTTAATGTTGGCTCACAATGAAGGAGAGATGCTGAAGGACAGGAAGAGGAAAAAGATTGGTTCCTATGACCAGAATTCATGTGTGCTAATTGGAATTTTACTTTTGGTGAGAAAAAAACAAACTGTAACAGGGATTCCACCTAGATGAGCCTTTCACCCTCTCATCAGGACCCAGAGAGTGAAGTTACCCCCTTGATAGTTTGTATTCAAAGAGTCAGCTATCAAATCTTTAAGAAGACAGCCATGGACACTAAAAAATTCATGTCTCAAATTGGCAAAGAAAGGATTTCTTTTTGTGTGTGTGTGTGGTACTGGTGTGGAACCCAGGGGCTTTCCTACCTCCAGGCTACACTACCAGACCTATTTTATACTTTATTTGGAAACAGTGTCTCACTAAGTTGCTGCGAGCCCCACTAAGTAGACGAGGCTGGCTTCGAACCTGTGTGATTCTCCTGTTTCAGCCTCTCAAGTGCTGGGATTACAAGCATAGGCCACCATGCTCTGCTAAAAAAAGGATTTCTAATCACAAACTTTCTAAATTAACTCCTTGACAAGGGATTCAGAAATACAGAGGTCTGCCATTAAGCTTAACCTAGAGCAAACAGTACATTCTTCTAGCTTTGCTGAGCTTTCTTAGACATTTTAAAACAACAGACGGATCCTACGATCACAACCTTAATTTACTAGAATTCATCCCAATTTGGCCAAGACTCTTAGTATTGGGGTTCATTTGGAACCATTAAGTGATAAGAGGTTTTGTATTGATCCTTAACTTTACTATTCATCAAAAGGCTATCAAAGGATAGGCAGTGAGGGGAAAAATTAGACATTCCATTTGTCTGGAGGATATTCCAAATGAATGAAAATAGCATGTGAAAAAAGTGAAAAAGTATCTCTAAAGTTCCAGATATGACTACTGCCTAGTCTTTGGATTCTTCAGAACAACTATTCAATATTCACCTACTTGTCAGCTCCTTCTTAAACAAAGATCTCTGATAATGTTAAGACGTCTGAATGTACATCTACTTTTATATGGCATTAGAAAAAAAAAACACAAAAAACACTTGTTCCAGGAGAGATGAGCAAGTCATCCCTGCAGAAGGGGATAGCAAAGAGGCCCTGCAGGAAGGAGGTGTCTGAGGAACCACATGTAACAGATATGCATTGTAGAATAACACACCAAACCACTTAATGTTTACGGCCTTGAGAATCGACTATACATTGTGCTCTGTAGGTCAACATTTAAGGCAGAGTTCAACTGGGTAGCTCGACTGTTCCATGTAGTACCAGTTCGATTATTCCTTGATTTCAGAGCGTGGCTAAATTTTCCTGCTTGGAGCCTTGGAAGAAGCATGTGAAAAGTTGGGCTTTGGAGGCCAGTTCTCTCTCTCTGCAGGTAGCGATCATTCTTTCAGTGATCTCTTCAGAAAGGAATTGGAGGTTCAGAGGCCTCAGAGGCTAATGCAGTGTCTTTGTAAAGACTAAGAACTGCATTGTATCCCCTTCCTTCTCTGTGCTCTCATGCTCAAATGGTCACAGATGACCCTAAACTGAAGGAGAGGAAAACAGATTTCAACTTTTAATATAAGATCTATGTCAAATAATTGATGCACATCTTTAATTGACCACTGCAGACTTACATAGACATTACTTATCCATCAAAAAATTTCCACATAACAAGGAGAGAAGTAGAGCTTACAATGATGGTGTGTATATTATCAAATGAAGTAGGAAAAGGTGGAAAATATTTAAGATAACCTTTAATGTCTCCAGAGTACCTAAAACATCTACCTGTTCATTAGCTATAATGTTAATTGAGATTATTAAATATCTTTCTATGACATATGATTCGTTTACTTTATTTCATATGATTCTCCCAACCACCTCTTTGGAAGATTTACTTTATTTTCATTTTGCAATCAGACTGACTGAAATTCAAAGGCACTAAATTTTTGTCTGGATTGAAATTTTTTGACATTAAGTTCCAGAGTCCTTCTGTGAAATCACAAGGCCATGCCACGTGCTATATATGACCCACAGGCTGCCAGGACAGGAGTCAAATCACTGTTTCTGTTTTGATAATCAGTTAACCCAGATACAAAGTATGCTGCTTCTCCAAGATTGTACAGCTGGAATAGAGGCACAGAATTCCAACCCATGCATTTTTAAGCTCCAAAAAATTTAGCGCTACAAACACCATTTCTTTGCAATAATTTCAATCGAGTTAAAGAACATCCAAACTGTATGTAACCTTTTATCATTTTTATGCTTATGACTATGTGCTAATGGAAAATGTAAATTCCTTGCAATTTACAACAGATTTTACATCAGCGACGATGTTCCCATAGTACCACTATCTCGGTTTGTCTTAAGCATTTATTACTAATTTGACACTAGTGATAGTCTAATTAAAGTTTATGTTCTAAGATGACATAGAGTATTGTATAAAACAGCAAGAATGCCTCCTTTCCATCTATATTGCCAGATATGTCATGAATGGTTTATGATAAAGTTTGGAAGCCATCTTATTTGCTTAATAAAATATCACCCCCATCTTTCTTACTCCACATTATCACAAAATAGTTTTCCCCAGCTATTTCTTGTGTTTCATTAGAGTCTCTTTTATGTGGTGAGTTTTTGTTTATGCACAGTTGTTAATTAAAGTAAGTATCCAAATTACTTAATTGCCTAGCAAAAGATGTTAATATTTTTCCCATGCATGACCTATCCCTTCAGCAGAAAAATTATTAAAAATACTTCTATATTTAAGAAAAATAGCTGGGATTTGAAAATAAAATTAAGCTATCTTGAGCCCTTTTAACATAAGCAAAACTCAAGGCATTGCTACTCTATCACTTTTTGGTCTACATCTTTAAAAACATTATACAAATGTTACACTTTCCCTTTGTCCCCACTATTTATACCCCAGGTCTCTGATTTCCTCTTAAACTCAACATTAGAACTCATCACTTAATATCGGTGCCAGTGTCCAACCCCAGGCATCCTGGTGTAATTGTTATGGGATGGTTCCATCTCTAATGAACTCTTGGGCAATGTTGATTATTTTGGTCTAGAGATCAAATTATAAGAACCGAGGTCCTCATTTCCAACTAGTGGGTATATGTTTCATTGAATAGCAACATTACTATCACCTGAAAATACAGAATTTGTGTTCCTATCACAGACCTAATGGATTATAATCTAAATTTTGACAACACCTCTAGGAGTCTCAAAGATGTAATAGAGTCAGAGCTCCATCAGTAACCTAATCATCTGTCCTCTGGACAGCTGATTAGTTTAATTGTCATCTATTCCCTCTCACCCCCAACTAGATCTTGACATGTGTCTTTCTAAGCATATACATATACACACAGCTATGATCATCAGTCTAACCTCCTGGCGATGTCAGTTTCTTTCCAGGTTAAGGTTATGATTTGAGCAACTTTTTTTGTCATTTAGGGTCTGCCTTCCACCACCCTTTCTGATCTCCTGACTCTGATATCTATCCATGAGAACAGCTTGTTTCCTCTGGATATTCTTCCTAACTTTCTCTGTCTGCAGGGTCAGCCTTCCTGCCATTCCAAAGACCACCATGTCACAACATTCTGGTTGAGAAAAACAACTATGTAGTATTTTAAGTGTGATGATGGTAAAGGATAGTGAATAACCTTTAGTCAAAATCAGTCTGGTTTGTTAACCTGAGCTCTGTTCCTTCCTGGATTTATTTCTTTGGAAATTTAATGAACCATCTTTGTCTTTCATTTCACTGATCTATAGAGTGGAGTTAATGATAGAACCATTTTAAATGAGGTGGTGTACATAAAATCCTGGTTATTACCTGAGCTGCAGATAGTAGTTACTTAATTAGTGTTAGTGTATCCTGTCACCTTGGAGAGAACTAAGTATACAATTAAGTCCTAAACATGAAGCAGTGCTTGATATGCTGACAATTAAAAGCGGATGCATTAAACAGTATTTGTTCAAAATATTAAACTGTTTAAAAACAAGAGCATGACACCAGTATATAAAGTATTTTGATAAGCTTTTTTTAGCCACTAGTTAAGTGATGCGCTCAAAGTCCCCTTTGCTGAAACTCCACTGACCCAATTTCTTTGTTCTTAATATAAAAGGAAAAATGACTGGGTTAAGGAAGAAATCTTTTTCTTTAAGAGATGGAGTGAAAAGAAAGAACGCCCCTTCAATTCTTTTTCGAGAAATCTGCAGAGCACTTAAAATATTTTATATTTCATATTAAATATTTTATTTAAATTGGAAAGGTTCATAAGTCAGTGTGAAAAGTGCTGTAATTAAAATATTTAACTGGAGGAAAAGGGTTTTTTTCACTTATGAAATTTAAAGTTACTTAATTTTTGATTATATGATATAATATTACCTTGGACTCCCACAAAGACCTGCCCTACTTTAGAAATATTGCATTGAACTAAAAAGTCTCTTATTCTTAGCTCTCAAATTATAAATAATGGATAAGCTTTGCTTAAAATGGTAAAATAAAAATGAATCAAGCATTTGTAATACTTCACATGAATAATTTTTGGATCAATAGTTCACAGTATACAACGTGCAATTAAATGTATTCAATAATTTAGAAAGATAGCCATATTTTATGGTTTAAAGCCATTAAAGCAGTATCATATAACCTTTGTGATTAGCCTGAAGTTATAATGAAGCATATATGTACACATATTTTCAAATTCTTCAAATGTAATTAATTTTTATCCTAATTTTTTCTTGTTTGAACAAATACTGTTTAACCCTTCCATGAACTACATGCAATTAGCAAAGTCTCAGCCTCATTATAAAATATTTAAGTTTAGTCAAATGTGTTTATAACTTTTACTTAGAGACAATTAGAAGATTATTGAATATAGTCCAAAGCCAGATATTTTTTACAGTAAGAAGAAATGGTTTTGAAAAAAAAATATAACCTGTATATGATAATGGGTACCAAACACTTTTCTTTGCAAAATTCTCAAGGTTAATATTAGTTTTAAACAAGATAACACTATAAGCTTATTACTATAGACCCAATAATGAAATGTAGACTTAAGACTATACTTTGAGAAAACAGTTGTTAGATGTTCTGTTGAACCTGGCCAGTGGACAAGAAGCACTGGGACCCTTGAGTCTCCTTAGAAAAAACAGAATCTCAGACCTGTTCACAATCCTTTTGAAACAGAACAGCATTTTCGAATACACTAAATGTTTTATTTTACTAGTGAATGCATGGACCTTAACCACATCGATTCTAGTTCTTTCTGCCTGCACCAAATCCTGGGTCCAACACATGGTAGTGCTTTTCAAATTATAAATAGCCTGCAAATATTCAATAGCATTATTGAACACAGAGAAGAGAAGCCATTTCTTATTGATGTTACAAATCACCTATACTTTTTGCAAAAATTTAATTTTTAGAGCTCCTGGATTAGATTTTTAGTCTTGTAATTTTCCACCTGTCTTACCTCAGGAATGCTATTCACATTCTGTGAATGTTGAGATCTGTCAATGGGGACTATTAACAAGTCAGGATTAAAATGAGGGCATACTGATGTCATAAGACCACCATTTGTGAGCTTTACAAATCTGCACCTACATTAGTTATTAATTTTGGAGCCATAGGTGAACTGATGGAGGACCTTCAGAAGTGTGTGGGTCACACAACCACTTTCTGCCATGCCACTTTTCTTCTGAAAACCCTTGGATGATACAACCTACACCTTTGTCATGACTCAAATTTCTCTCTGAAATAAGCCATGGATCTCTGACTGTTACACTGTTTTTGCTTTTCTTCTATGAAGACCAATATTGTGAGCTTGTCTATTCCTTGTTCTTGTCACTCCCTAGGACCAGCATGCACTTCCTGATGACATCAGCGGGGCCTCTTCACCCAGGCCTCTCTGCAGATGGCCGCTCCTCCAAAGAGCTTCCTACACACTCTGAATGAGCACCCTGATAACTGCTCAGACTTTATTCACTTGGTCTGCTTCATGTGTCACTGAATTTATTACAACCTGATACTACTACTTAGGGTTCAATCGGGACATGCATTGTTGATCTCTGAGAAAGAAACTGTAAGTAGAGTAAGTGTTTGTATGGAACCAATGGATGATCTAGGGGAACAAACACCAGACAGAGTTTTAAATGACTTTCAGAAAGTTTCAGAAGACTGGAATTACCAGAAGCTGCAACATTGCCCTCAGCCACCAGCAAAACCAACTGGATGTGGTTGTAGAGAAGGCTACATGGTAGCTGCTACTATCCTCGGACCTATGATTCCATGGTGAATAGGGCTTCTCACTTTCTGGTCTCCAAAGCTCGTGCAAATGTCTCTTATGTCTCTTATCTGTTAACACAGAAGTATTAGTGATATTCTGAATACATTTATACTTATTTTCTATCTTCTCTCCTAATATATAAGTTCCATAAGAGTAATGATTTTATTTTATTAACTATTATAGCCTAATTAAGTATGAAAATATTTTATATACAGTCAGCAATGGGAAAAAATAAGTGAACGAGAAAACTCCACAGATGGTCTTTCTTTCACTGTCTGTGTCACCCTTTATTTTGTGAGCTAGGAATGCAAGGCGCAGACCTCTCTTCTTGGTGAGAAGTTTGCAGTTTCCATACTTTGATCCCAGCTCCAAGGACTCTGGTGTTTACATTTCTTTCCATAGGTGCAGGTAAACTATAACAACATTAGCAGGTTATAGGATTGAGGCAGATGTTCTGGGAAACTACATGGCCTCTATTTCTGGTTACTAGAAGAAACTTAGAGACAGTTTTACTTCTCTGAACCTCATTTCTTTTTGTTTGTTTATTTTCCAGAAAGTAGAGGCCATGAATGTGTCTTGCTTTGCTCACAGATTTGCTTAAAGGGAGGTTGATACAATGTAATTAGCTGGTCATTCACCCATTCATCAAAATCTAGCCAACACTTAGTCTAAACATAAGTATATAAAAAGCCATCCTTGAGCCTGAGACAGTTGCCTCTATAGAGGCCAACATAGTATGCACCAGTCAGTGATATTACCCAGCAGTGTTGTAAGAGAATGTCCTGGAGAAGCACAGCAGGTGGGGAGTTTCTAGAAGAGTAGGTACATTTTCACAAGTGTGTTAGATACCAGCAGGTTCTTGAAGTCATGCCCAGTTTTGTCACATGAAGAATCCAAAAGAGGTACATATTGCTGTAAAATTTTATACTAATAATTATTTTTAAAAAGGTTGAGTTTGGAGAAACAGAATAGTTCTCCAAAGGTATTGAAGGGTGTATTTTATTTGTGATGATATCTGATACCTATGTACATGAGTATATGCGTATGTGCTTTTGCATTCTGAATGCAATCTCCAGCTTTGGATACTGCTAGAATACAAATTCTAGTTCTACCACTTACTAGAGTTTGAACTTGGGTCATTAACTTGATTCTTCTGTTACCTTAATTTTCTCACCTACGAATTTGAGGTAATAATAGTATATATTACTAGTGTTGCAAAGATTTATGTAAATTTATGCTCATAAAGTACTTTTTAACTCTATTTATTGAACGAGGTAAGCACATAGTCAACCCAGCAGTTACTTTACTACTTCCATTGCGATAATTATTATTGATAGAATTTGCTTTTCTGTAGAAACTGCTCTGCCTGCTTGAGGCCTGGAGAATCACTGCCTTCTAAGATTTACATGCAGACCAATCCCAGTTATGTTTTCTTCCTCAGTAATCTGACAACACTTAGGGCCAGATTTTAGTACAGCCTCGCCCCAGCACTATGCAACCTGTGGCCTGCCTGAATCAATTCTTCAGAAAACTGGAAATGGATCCACCATATGATCCAGCTATACCACTCCTGGGTATCTTTCCAAAGGGGCTGAAGTCAGAGAACTACAGTAATATATGCATACCTATGTTTGTATCAGCATAATTCACAATAGCCCAATCATGAAACCAATTTAAGTGTCCATCAACAGATTAGTGGATTAAAAATTGTGGGATATACACACAGTGGGATTCTACTCAGCAATCAAGAAGAATAAAATCATGTCATTTGTAGAATAATGGAGGGATCTGAAGAACACTATGTTAAGTGAGCTTATCCAGTCACAGAAATTGAAGAGTCTTTTGTTATCTTTTATATGTGGAAACTAGGGAATAATCAGGATATAAGAGGAACTTTAGACAATTAGAGTGGAAACGGGATTGGAGCCAGGGAGGTGGAATAGGGGAAAGGAAGGAAAGTAAAACAAAGGAAACACTTCCACTGATGTTGTGTACATGTGTAAGAATACCAATTACATTCTCAATATCATGTATGGGGGAAAGGGGGAGGTGAGGGGAAAGGGGGATGGAAGCCCACCAAGTGTTGTATGCATGTGTGTCAATATCTATCTAGCAACTACATTATGCTGGGAGACTAGTGCATCAGTAAAGGTATAAAAATGTTTAAGAAAGGTAGAAAACCAATGGAGAAAAGGTAAAATCTCAAACAGTAAGAGGAAATTTAATTTTTGAAAATCATTAAATAAATTACGATGGCAAGTGAGTCCAACTACTCTGAGGAAGTAACCACTGAACAAACATATTCAAGTCAATCACTAAGCCAGGCATGGAAAAGGAAGAATGGGGAGGAAATGGGGTGGGCACTGGGTAAGGGCTAAGTGGGTGATGTGTGCATGTATGTCTACACAGTCTTTTATCTCATTAAGATGTATGACTACAATGCACCAATAAAAATTAAAAATAAATAATATGTTTACAAGAAAAAATATAGTGCAACAATTAAGGGAGAATTGACCTATGACAATACTGTGGTTTTCAGCCTAGAGGCCCTGTCTATCTACTTGTTTACAACCACACTGGCACATTTTGTCAGTGTATTATGGTTTTCAATTCAAAGAATCTGTACATACTGTCCTAATTTTATGCCAGGGTCTTAGATGATGCTGAAATATGGTTCTTAAATGCCCCACAGTGGTCCAGGTGTTAAAGGAGTGGGTTAAAACATTTTCTGGAATTCTGTCTTAGAAAGGAACTCTCCGGTTTTTCACTATTATATATCAAGTTATTGGTGCATTTTATGCTCTGTATTGCTGATGGTTTTCATGGAGAGTGAATGCTAATTTTTTTCAACATCTTCTCTAAAACTATTAGGATGGTTTTTGGGGGGCAACAGCTATTGATTACTATACTTGATGATTTTCAAACAGTGCCTCCCTATTTTTAAAATGGATATGATGTGGTAATAATACATTATTTTTTAAATTTCTACATTTTATATATTAACATTCTGTTCTATAATTATAAGATAAATCTACATTCATTAAGAATATTGATATGTAGTTTGCTTTAATGTTTGAGTCTTGTTAAGATCATTATGAATTTATAAACGAGTTATATATATATATATATATATATATATATATATATCCATTCTATTTTTGGTAAGGATGTGAATTATTTCTTTTTCAAAATGTTTAGTAGGAATCAAAAGTGAAGCAATGCTGACCCTATGTCTTTACACCTCCTTCTACTCTTGATATTATTTATTTATTTTTTTAACAATTTTTTATTGAACATAAGTAGTATACATTTATACTATATTTGGTGCCCTCTTCCCCCCGCCCCCTTCCCCCCCCCACCAATGGTTGTCCAGGTTAACCATGTCTTATTCATAATTTTACACATGTTCAGGTGTAGACCCTCATTAATCCAGATCAACCTTTCTCCTCTCCTATCTTTCCATTAAAACTTAGCTAGTATTTCCCCTCTAATATCTGGGGTCCTACTGGTATCCTTTGTGTTTTCTAGTTTGGGCATATTAGAGGAAACATGTGTATCTTCTTCTGTGCTTGGCTGATCTCACTTAACATGATGCTCTCCAGGGCTTTCCATCTTCTTGCAAATGATATAATTTTGTTCTTCTTTATGGCTGAATAGAATTCCATTGTGTGTATTTCCCACAGTTTTGCTATCCATTCATCTGTTGATGGTGATCTGGGTTGGTTCCATATTTTGGCTATTACAAATTGTGCTGCTATGAACATAGGTATGCATATGTTGCTGTATTTCTCTGAATTCAACCCCTTTGAAAAGATACCTAGGAGTGGTATAGCTGGATCATATATATGGTGGATCTATTCCCAACTTTCTCAGGAATCTCCACACTGATCTCCATAGTGGCTGAACTAGTTTGCACTCCCACCAAGAGTGTAAAAGAGTTCCTCTTTCCCCACATCCTCGCCAGCATTTGTTGTTGTTTGATTTCTTTATGCTTGCTACTCTGACTGGGGTTAGATGGAATCTCAGTGTAGTTTTGATTTGCATCTCCCTGATGGGCAGTGATGAAGAACATATTTTCATGTATCTATTAGCCCTTTGTATCTCTTCTTTTGTGAAGTGTCTATTTAGTTCATTTGCCCATTTCTTGATTGGGTTGTTTGTTTTGCTAGTGTAGAGCCTTTTGAGCTCTTTGTATACTCTGGATATTAGCCCCCTATCAGAATGGTGGCTGGTAAAGATCCTTTCCCATTCTGTAGGTTTCCTCTTTAGGTTATTGATAGTTTCCTTTGATGAGAAGAAACTTTTTAGTTTGATGTTATCCCACTTGTTTATTCTTGCTTTAATTTCCTGAGCTTTGGAGGTTATGTTGAGAAAGTTACTGCCTGTGCCAATATGTTGTAGTGTTGAACCTATGTTCTCCTCTACTAACTTCACAGTCTCAGGTCTAATTTCTAAGTCTTTAATCCATCTTGAGTTGATTCCTGTGTTAGGTGAGATATAGGGGTTTAGATTCATCTTTTTACAAATGGTTAGCCAGTTCTCCCAGCACCACTTGTTGAAAAGGCTGTCTTTTCTCCAGCGTATGTGTTTGGCCCCTTTGTCAAAGATTAATTGACTAAAGATGTGTGGGTTTGTTTCTGTATCTTCTATTCTAATCCACTGGTCAGTATATCTGTTTCTGTGCCAGTACCATGCTGTTTTTACTACTATTGCTCTATAGTATAGTTTGAAGTCTGGGATTGTAATGCCTCCTGCGTGTTTCTTGTTATTGAGAATTGCTTTGGCTATTCTAGGTCTTTTCCTTCTCCATATGAAGTTCATGATTGATTTTTCTAGGTCTCTGAAGAATGTCACTGGTATTTTAATGGGGATTGCATTGAACCTATAGATCAGTTTTGGCAGAATGGCCATTTTGATGATATTTATTCTGCCTATCCATGAGCACGGGAGATCTTTCCATCTTCCGAGGTCTTCTTCTATTTATTTCTTTAATGTTTTATAGTTTTTGTTGTAGAGGTCTTTTACATCTTGGGTTAGGTTTATTCCTAGGTATTTTATAGGTTTTGAGGTTATAGTGAATGGAATTGTTGTTTTTGTTTCTTTCATTGTGGATTCGTTGTTGGCGTAAAGAAAGGCCACTGATTTCTTTAGGTTGATTTTGTAACCTGCGACTTTGCTGAATTTGTCGATCAGCTCCAGAAGTCTTTTGGTTGAGTTCTTTGGGTCTTCCAGATAAAGGATCATGTCATCTGCAAATAAGGATAGTTTTACTTCCTCTCTTCCTATGTGGATTCCTTTGATTTCCTTCTCTTGTCTGATTGCTGCAGCAAGAGTCTCAAGGACTATATTGAAAAGGAGTGGTGATAGTGCACATCCTTGTCTTGTTCCTGACTGAAGCGGAAATTCTTGCAGTTTTTCCCCATTCAATATAATGTTGGCTTTGGGTTTGCAGTATATTGCCTTGATGATGTTGAAGTACTTTCCTTCTATCCCAATTTTTTGCAGTGTTTTTAACATAAATGGGTGTTGGATTTTGTCGAATGCTTTTTCAGCATCTATTGCTATGATGATGTGGTTTTTGTTCTTGGTTCTATTTATGTGGTGGATAACATGTATTGATTTGCGTATGTTGAACCAGCCTTGTTTTTCTGGGATGAAACCGACTTGGTCATGATGTATTATTCTCTTGATATAGTTTTGAATGCGTATAGCTAGTATTTTGTTTAGAATTTTTGCATCTATGTTCATTAAGGATATTGGTCTGTAGTTTTCCTTTCTCGAGGTATCTTTATTTGGTTTGGGGATTAATGTGATACTGGCCTCATAGAAGGAATTTGGAAGAGTTCCTTCTCTTTCAATTTCCCGGAACATGTTATGAAGTATTGGTATTAGTTGTTCACTGAAGGTTTTGTAGAATTCAGCTGGGAACCCATCTGGGCCTGGGCTTTTCTTTGGTGGAAGAATTTTTATTGCCATTTCTATTTCTTTGGTTGTTATTGGTTGGTTTAGGCTTGCTATGTCCTCTTGGTTGAGTGTAGGAAGGTTAACTGTGCTTAGAAATCTGTCAATTTCATCCAGGTTTTCAGATCTATTGGAGTATAAATTTTTAAAGTAGTTTCTGATAATATTTTGAATTTCTTCACTATCAGTGGTGATATCTCCTTTTTCATTTCTAATTTTGATAATTTGAGTTGATTCTCTTTTTCTTTTGGTTAGGTTGGCCAGGGGTTTATCAATTCTATTAATCTTTTCAAAGAACCAACTTTTTGTTTTATTGATTCTTTGAATTGTTTTTTTGTTCTCTATTTCATTTATTTCTGACCTAATTTTGATGATTTCTTGCCTTCTGCTGACTTTGGGAATAGACTGTTGCAGTCTTTCTAGGTCCTTTAGTTGTGTCATTAGGTTCTTTACTTGGAGGTTCTCTGTCCTTCTTATGTGGGCACACAATGCAATAAACTTTCCTCTTAGAACTGCCTTCATGGTGTCCCATATGTTTTGGTAAGTTGTGTCTCTGTTTTCGTTTGTTTCCATAAATTTCTTTATTTCTTCCCTAATTTCTGCCCTTACCCATTCGTCATTCAACAGTGTATCATTCATTCTCCATGAATTTGAGTACTTTCTTTTGAGTTTCCTGTTGTTGATTTCTACTTTGATTCCATTGTGGTCTGAAAAGATGCATGGAATTATATTACATTTTTTGAATTTGCTGGTATTTTCTTTGTGTCCCAGGATGTGATCTATTTTGGAGAAGGTTCCATGGGCTGCTGAGAAGAAAGTGTATTCTGTAGTTCCTGGTTGAAATACTCTGAAAACGTCTATTAGGTCCATTTGGTTTATGGTTTCCTTTAGTTCTAAAGCGTCTTTACTCATCGTTTGCCTTGAAGATCGATCCAGTGGTGTGAGAGGCGCATTAAAATCTCCCAGAATTATTGTATTTGGGTCTACTTGGGATCTTATGTCCAGAAGGGTTTGTTTTACAAATGTGGTTGCACCCACATTTGGGGCATAAATATTTACTATCGTTATATCTTCTTGGTGTATTGTTCCTTTTAATAAAAGGAAGTGCCCTGATTTGTCTCTTTTGATGTGTTTTATTTTAAAGTCTGTTTTGTTGGATATCAGGGTTGCTACCCCTGCTCTTTTTTGGTCACTGGTGACATGGTATATCTTTTTCCATCCTTTCACCTTCAGCCTGTGAATGTCTTTGGCTGTGAGGTGAGTTTCTTGCAGACAGCATATATTTGGATTATGTTTCCTAATCCACATTGCCAGTCTATGTCTTTTGATTGGTGAGTTAAGTCCTTTGACATTAAGAGATATTATTGAAATATGATTTTTGTTTTCTGCCATTTTGTGTTCTGTCTACTCTTGGGTGGTGTGATCTTTCTTCTTTACTTAAATGGCCCACTTATTAACTTCCTCTCTTCTCTGTTTCTGAAGTCGGCTTCTTTTTTCTTCCTTATGATTTATTTCTTTAAGAATTTTCTCTAGTGTTGGCTTTGAATGCATGAATTTTTTGAGATTCTGTTTATCCTGGAAGACTTTGACTTCCCCATTGATCTTGAATAGTAGTTTTGCTGGATAGATGCGTCTTGGCTGGAAGTTATTTTCTTCCAGGGTCTGAATCACGTCGTACCAGTCTCTCCTAGCATTCCTAACCTGGGTTGTATAGTCTGGGGTGATTCTTATTGTTTTGCCTCTATATGTCACCAGTCCTTTTTTTCTACTGCTTTTAAGATTCCTTCCTTGGCCTCTATGCTGGTCAATTTGGTTATTATGTGGCGTGGAGTGGTTTTTCTTTGGTCCTGTCTCAGTGGAGTTCTGTATGCCTCCTGGACTTGAAGATTCAAGTCTCTTTCCATATTTGGAAAATTCTCTGAGATTATTTCCTTGAAGATATTACAAATGCCCTTGGTCTGTACCTCTATCCCTTCCTCGATGCCTATTATCCGTAAATTAGGGCGCTTCATATTATCCCATAATTGCTGGATGTTTAGGTTTTGTTGCTGTAAAGATTTCTGTATATCGCTGACTGTGTTTTCGGTTTGGGATGTATTGTCTTCTAATGTTGATATTCTGTTTTCCATTTCATCTAATCTTCCAGAATTTCTTTCTATTGCTGTCTTCATTTCACTTATTGCCTCTTTCATTTCATTCCAGACCTCTTTCTGATTCTTTTTTAGTGATTCTAATTCACCTTTAACCTCCTCTATACTCGTTTTAAATCCTTTCATCATATTGAACATCAAGATTCTGAACTCCCCTTCTTGCATTTCTAGTAGGTCAGTATTCGTGATTTCTGCTGTCTCTTCATAATTCCTGGTTCTCATATTTATAGCGTTCTCTGTCTTGTTTTTCTGATTTCTACCCATCGTTCGTGGGTACTGTGCTTAGTCAAATCTTAATATTAGGAGTTTGGGGGTATTGGTTAGTCAGCAGAGCCTTTCCAGTGTTGAGGGTGGGTGATGTGCAAGGAGCTGGGGTGATTGGTAAAGGAGTCGGATTAGGTAGAGGATATGTTAGTTGAGAAAGACTTTAAGTATGATAAGGTAATAACTTGTTAGGAATGAGAGAGAGTTAACTACTAGGACTCTTGTCGTTGGTAGAATAATTATGGATATAAGAGATACTTTGAGTATTAAACCAGGAGGTATATTATGGGGAAAAGTTTTGGGGGAGAAAAGTATGTAGGTTAGTGTGGGTAGGTTTGTAAATAGGGATGATGGAAGGAGCAGACAGACATAAAAAAAAAAAAAAAGAATCCACCCAAGATACCAAGACTTTTATGTAATCCAAGAAAAATGAAGGAAAACCAATAAAAGGAGGAGAGTGGAAAAAAAAGGAAGGGAAGAGGAAGAAAGAGGAAAAAAGAACAAGAAAAAAGTAAAAGGAACTAGCAGCTGTGTGAAATAAAAAAATAAGGCAAACTATCCAATATATATATATATATATATATATATATATATATATATATATATATATATACAAGTTAAAGTAAAAGAAGTGTGGGTTAAAAGAAAAAAAAAATAAAACAGCAATAACCCTACCAAAACAAAAGCACTGTAAAAGCAAAATACAACAAAACATCCACATTAAAAGTAAAACAAACAGTCCTCCTTATTTACGCATATGGGGTCAGGTCCAAATAATATGTGTGTATCTGATTGCTTTGGTAGCTTTCAGAATACCATCCAATGTCTCTTAGTTTTCTTTGTACTCTATTTTTATCTTCTTAAGTCACTCTGGGTGTTTGGACGCCTTTCTCTCCTTTAGCTGCTTTAGGTTCATGTGTCCGGATGTCTGATTTCACTGTTATTTGATTCTGTACAATTCACAGGTTCTGCGAAATTCTAACCTGTGGTCAGCACCTCTGCACTCACCACCCTAGCCTCCAGCCTGAGCGTCCCTACAGCAGGGGTGGAGAATGACCAAAGTATAGTTGAAACCTCCCCCTGAGGTCCTGAGCAGATTTTGTGGCCCGATGGATTTTCTTGTGTCTCTAGAAATTCCAGCTGAGCTAGCCGGTGTGGTCCCAAGATGTACCCTGGGCAAATGGGTGCTGGTTCCTGGATGCCCACACTTATTGCCAGATCTCTGCCTATTTCAAGAGTGCAGGCTGGATGCGCTGCTAATACTGGACCCAAGTGAGAGTGAATGCAGCTGTCTATTGCTGCTGGTATGCTCTTCCAAGGTGTATTGAGCTGTGTTCTTTGCTTAGCACTAAGCCTCTGGTTATCAGGAGGGTGGGAACACCCAGCGGTGGGCCAGGGGTGCAGGGTAGGTGCTCAAGGGTCCAGTGCGCGTTGTCCAGCAATGGTCTCTGCCTCCCGTGGGACGTAGAAGCTGGGGGTGCCCCACGGAGATTTACGGGTCACCCAGGGCTTTTGCAGCCTGGAAGGCCGGCTTTGGCAAGGTGGCAGGGGCTAGACACACAAGCAGACTTCAATTTAGAGGTAGCAGTGTACAGGTACTGACTACCAGCAGGGGACCGTGGCGCAGGGAAGTTGCGCGAGGAGAGTGCTGGGGTCTGAGGCTTGAGCCCGTGCTGGGGGATTGGGGCTGCACGTGCGCTAGGACCCCAACTTACCAGGGCGCCCTCAGGTACCTGAATTGGTGCAGGAATCCATGGGAGTCTCTATGCAGTTGTGATCTGGTCGCTGGTGGGCACACAGAATTCTGGTGGCTGCTGCTCACTGCGTAAGATGCGGTCCTAAGTTCGTTTTTAGTCCCGAATTATCTTTCCGTGGTAATATCGGGCAGGCAGCTCCTTGGGCAGCTGCAAAGGCAGCCCGCAGATCAGCGTTTTGGTCAGTGTTCCGATTGTATTTGCAGCAGGTCCCGTGTCCGATCTTTGTTCTTCTTCTTCAAGTTCAGGGTTCCACCGAGGTACCTGGATGTGTTTTGGTTCCTGGTATGTATTTATTTTGTTGATTTAGACACTGCTTTCTAAGTATTTAAACTTTGTTTGCTTAAGCTACTGAGAAGTGCTGTGTCCCTCGGTCGCCATTTTGAAAAAAAAAATGATATTATTTATTTAGATTTTCTTTTTGCTTTGGTAAGTGTGGCTACATAGATCCAATGAATCAGTCTAGTTTCATTATTTTTATGTCTTTTTTGTTTTCAATTTTGTTGACTCGTAATATTTTCATTATTGTTTATTTGTTCACTTATGATATATTTTTCTTCATACGTCTCTAACATTTTAAGGTGAAAGATAAGATTAATGATTTAAAACTATTGTGTATAACTTTTTTGGCTATTGGGAAGGTTATCTTTTCTTTTTGTTACTGAGGCTTTGTAGTTATTCAACATGATGAAGTTAGAGTGATGGAGTCATACATGTGTCATATTCTATACAGGGGTATTGGAAGCTATAAATACAGTCATCAGCACTGCTTTATTAGCCTCCCACAAAATTTAAGGTGTGTTTTTTAAAGTTTTTATTAAATCAAAATACTTTCCAAGTTAATGATTTATTTTTTCTTGACACCTTCAATTTTAGGTATTTATTTAATTTTCAAATATTTATAGATTTTCATGATATCTTTTGTGCTACTGATTTCAATTTTAATCTTCTTTTGGTAAAAGGTCATACTTTGGATGTTTATGTCCTTTGAAATTGGTTTAATTATGCATTATGTCTTATAATACAGTCTATCTTGACAAATGTTCAGTGTGCACTTTAAAATAATTTGTATCCTGCTGTTGTTGGTTAGTTTCTTTGAGGATCAAATACATTAAGTCTGTTGTTACTGCAATTCAATTCTTCTACATCCTTACTGATTTTTAAATACTTACCTTTATAGATTACTGAGGAAGGAAAGTTGAAATCTCCAGTTTAAAATTGTTGGACTTCTTATTGCTAATGTTAGATTTTACTGGCTAAACTGTCTTTTCAGATTCATATACCTAGCTTTACATATTCTTTGTAAATTGTCTTTTATATTATTTGGTAATTTTCCTCTTGCTCCCTGGTAAAGTTTCTAGTTCTAAAGTATACTTTTACTAAGATTTAATACTGCAATTCAACAGTATTTTCATTGTTGTTTTATGACAGTTCTCTGAACTATTTTATTTTTTAAATTTTATATTGGTGCATTGTAGTCATACATCTTAATGGGGTACAAGATGCCGGAGACATACATCCACACATCACCCAATTAGCCCTTACCCAATTCCTGCCCCATGGCCTCCCCTTCCCTCCTTCTCATTTTGGGTTAGTGATTGACCTTGATATGTTTGTTAATGTACATCTTGTACATTAGAGAATTTACCTCTAACCCCCTCCCATTCCCTCAGTTAGGTCACCTTATTTGCTCATCTACAGTATCCCCTTCTTCATCTAGAGTTTCTCCTATGGCCCATTTTCTCCCTAGCTTCCACATATTAGGGAGAATATCTGATTTCTTATTCTTTGTTACTGACTCATCTCACTTAGCATAATGTTCTTCAGTTCCATTCATTTCCCTATACGACATAATTGTGTTTTTCTTTATGGCTGATTTAAATTCCATTGGGTACATTTCCCATAGTTTTATAATCCATTCATCTGTTGATGGACATCTTGGCTGGTTCCATAGTTTGGTAATGATGAACTTGAGCAGCTATGAACATAGATATGTATGCATTAGTTTAGTAAGTTGGTTTCCATTTTTTGGGCTAGATACCCAGAAGTGGAATTGCTTAATTATATGGTAAGTTCGTTCCTATATTTCTGAGGATCCTCCATACTGTTTTCCAAAGTGGTTTCACTAATTTGTAATCCCACAAACAATGTTTTAGAGTTTCCACTTCTCTGCATTCTCACCAGCATTTGTTGTTTGTGTTCTGAATAATTGCCATTCTAGTTGTAGTTAGGTGAAATCTCAGGTTAATTTTGATTTGCATCTCTTTGATTGCTAATGATTCTGTGCATTTTTTTCATCCATTTATTGGCCATTTGAATTTCTTCTTTCATGAAGTGTCTATTTAGTTCACTTGCCCAGTTTTTGATTAATTTTTTTCTCAGTGCTGAGTTTCTATCAGAGAAGTAGGTGGCAAAAATTTTCTACCATTCTATTGGCTCTCTCTTGAGGTTCTTGATAGCTTTATTTGCTCTACAGAAGCTCTTTAATTTAATGCAACCCCACTTATTGATGACATCTCAACACTATATTTAGACAAAAACTGCACTACTTTTGATAACCAATGTGGATGGACTTAGGCCTACCCTTTTATCATTAGTTTATGTTCTTTCATTTTAGATTTCACTTGTCTTCTTTTCCTAATCTATTTTTATTTTGAATGTTTGGATTTTTATTCATTTCATTTTTGCTTTATAGTGTTGAATTTATTTTAAATATTCATTAATCTTTGTCCATTGTCCTAGGAATTAAACTTTCATCATTTACATAAAATTATTTTACCATTTAAAGAGTCACTCTTTTAAACATGTCAGCCACATCATATGCTTTCTCATTAAATGTATGTTATATGTGTTATGTCAATATTAGATTCCTCACCAGTATTATCATTTATTGCTTTTAATAACTATACACAGTTTAAGGAATTTACAAGTAGAAAAATAAAGTTATGTAGTTATTTATATTTTTTATCTCTGAAACTTCAACTTTCCCTCTGCTATTATTTCTGTTTATCCTAAAGATTTAATACATTTTAAATTATTAAATTATTATTTAAGAAACTTTTTTCTAGGCCAGCTTTGCTGAAAACCAGTTTTATGAATTGTCCTTTATTTAATAATGTTTTTTTGTGATCATTTCTTTAGAAATTTCAAGTAAGGAAGGAATAATTTTTCAGAATTAATTTTTTACTATTTTATCTTTTATAAATTTTGATAAAAATCTCTAGGTTGAAATCTTTGTTCCACTATGCAGTGTGTCATATTTCTCTAATTTCTTGAAATAATTTTATTTTTTAAATTCTATAAGTCCTAATGATAACACTTTGTTTTCTTTAGTTTATGGTACCTAGGATTTACTCTTTCTGAATATTCAATTTATGTCTTTTGTGAAATTTAGGGATTTTTTTTTTTACTTTTCCTGGTCATTATTTACTCAAAATAATTTTTGGACCCATTGTTCTCTCTGTGGGTGTGGAAATATAGCATGTGCTTTTAGGTGGCATTTATCACAAAGCCATAGTAGAGAAGAAAATTAAAAATATGTGCACCCTACATTGCTTGGTTCTCCAAGTTGATTGACTTTCATGTTCTTTCTGCTTCCAGGTTCAGAGGCTTCAGATAGCTGCATTTTGTGTTTTATGTAGAGTTTTAGTTGCAGTAGTTAGAAAACATTAGCTGTGGTGAGTTTTCTCATTTTTCTAGAAATTGTAAATTTTCATAAAACTATCAGATGTTTTGTGAAAAAATACATATTTTAGACTTTGCCATTATCCTGAATAAAATTCATCAAGTGTTTCTTTTTATCTCTAATATTTGGCCAAAATTCTACTCTTCCCAATCACCACATCATAACCATAGAAACTACTCAAAAACAAAATAAGAACAAAACCAAAGCATAATAGGTATAACTTTCTCACAGTTGTTACACTTATATTTTTTTTCTTGGAGACTGAACCCAGAAACTTTCCGCCTTTAAGTTAGATCCCAGTCTCATTTTATTTTGAAACAGGGTCCACTAGGTTCCTGAGATTGGCCTTGAGCCTGTAATCATCTTGTATCAGCCTCCCAAGTACTAGAGTTACAAAACTGTGCTACCAAGTCTAGCTTGTTTTTCTTCTTTCCCTCTGAGGTTTTTCCTTTCATTCCTCACATCTCAATTCAAGTATCATTCTCAGTTCAGTTCTCAGTCTACTCAGTCTGAAGTATCTCCTTTCCTTTTCTCCACCACAGACCCCAAATATTCTCTGTGCTATTGTTCTTAGGATTCTGACTCTTAGAATTCACAAACTACATTTGTCAGTTTGTGTTTATTTACGATATTTCTCCTTCTCTATAATTTTTGCTGCCATAGGACAGGTAGATTGTCTTCTTCAACCACCATCTCTCATACCGACAGTAGGATTTTACCTAAATGGTGTTCACTAAACAAAAATATAAAAGATGAAGGTGGAGAACTTAAAGTGTTGCATGTTACCTTGTGTCTTGTGTCCAAAAGAGGAAGCTCTATCCCTCAAAAGAGGAATTCAAGATTCACTCTATGAATCCATAGGCTATTGGTGCTACTCTATAAAGTGACAAAAAGTGTGGTGTTCAGGAGAGGTAATTCTGAAGCCCTATAGTAGCGCCCAAGCACTGGAGCTTCTCACACAAGATAATTGGTTGGCTGATCATGATTTGAGAGAATTATTCTAAGTATCACTCAATATTCATGGTAGGGGGAGGTCTTCAGTGTTATATACAGATTTTATTTTCTTTCAAACTGAGTTCTGAATGTCTGTTCACATTGTATAAATGTTTTGGGATGCCAGGTACATGCCTGGAACCCCAGTATATGGGAGGCTGAGACAGAAGAACTGCAAATCTGAGGCCATGGTGCAGGTAACTTAATGAGATATTGTTGCACAATAAAATAAAAGAGAAACTGAGTTAGAATGGTGGCTCATTTCTTGGAATCCCAGTATTTGAGAGGCTGAGACAGGAGGATCGTGGTTACGGGACAGCCTCAGCTACTTAGTGAGGTCCTCTGCAACTCAGTGAGACCTTGTTTCAAAATAAAGAATAAAAAATAGGTCTGGGCATTCTAGCTTGCAAGTAGAATGCCCCTGGGTTCCATACGCAGTACCACAAAAAAAAAAAAAGTCCTTGAATTTAATCCCTAGTAACCACACACACACACACACACACACACACACACACACACACACACATCAAATAAGTGTTAGAGGATAAATTTTGCCTCCACCAAATCCATTTTCAAGGATATAACTTTCAATGCCTCCGAATATGACAGCATTTGGAGAGAGGATTTTAGAGAAGTAATAATTATTATTCTTATATTTTTGGTACTGGAGATGGAACAGAGAAGCATTCTTTTTCTGATCCACACCTCTAGCCCTATTTTATTCTGAAACACGGTTTCACTAAGTTGTGGAGGGCCTCACTAAATTACTGAGGCTAGCCACAAACCTGCAATACTGCTGTCTCAGCCTCCCCAATACTGGAATTATAAGCATGAGTCACCATGCCTGGCAAGAAGTAATTAAATTTAAGCGAGGTTAGATAGTAGACCCTTATCAAAACTGACGTATAGAATTATAAGCATTCAAATGTTGGACACACAAGGAAGGAGACCAGGCATGTGAGTACAGAGTGGCAGCCACGTAAAGGGGAGAGTCAGCTTCAAGCTAAAGAGAAATGCTCTGGAGAAGAGAACACTCCCAGGGTCCCAGGACTTCTACTTTCCAGAACTGTGATAAAATGAACTTCTGTTGTCTAAGCAACCAGCCTGTGTCGCATGGTTATAGAAGCCACAGAAAACAAACAGAGATTTTAGTACTGAGAACCGGGATGCTGCTATAACAAGTATTAAAAACTTGAAAGTGCCTTTGGAGCTTGGTAATGGATAGAATGTGGAAGAATTTTAAGGTGCATGTCAGAAAATGCCAAGATTATCCTGGAGAGAGTGTTGGTATTAAAAATACAAGGATATTAAAAATTCAAGAAAAAGGGGATCCCAAGATTGGAAATTAGAAGAAAGAAGATTCCAGTTAGAGCCGGGCGTGGTGGCGCACGCTTGTAATCCCCGCGCTTGGGAGGCGGAGACAGGAGGATCGCGCAGGTTCGAAGCCAGCCGTGCTGGCGTAAGAGACCCTGTTTCAAAAATATAAAATAGGTCTGGGAGTGTAGCCCGGAGGAAGAAGGGCTTCCAGGAACCCCAGTACCACCAAAAAAAAAAAAAAAAAAGAAGAAGATTCCAGTTAGAAAGTGACAGAGAACTCAGGTGATTTGTAATCTAGTGTTTTGTTGAAAATAGAATTTAAAGTAACCTATTTCCCTCGTTATTTGAGGATATTTGTCCCTAAAGTGAGAGGTCAAC
Source organism: Muscardinus avellanarius (assembly GCF_963383645.1). Lineage (NCBI taxonomy): Eukaryota > Metazoa > Chordata > Mammalia > Rodentia > Gliridae > Muscardinus > Muscardinus avellanarius. The sequence continues at coordinate 131,748,259 of NC_137791.1, read as the reverse complement.
CTGATTAATCCTTGTCATTTTTAGTAAAATGGGATAAAGTAAACATAAATTGATGAAAGTACTAGAAAAAAGAAGCTAGAACTTGAAGGTGTGAAAAATACTTAACCTATCCAATCTATAAAAGAAAGAAGAAGAAGAAGAAGAAGAAGAAGAAGAAGAAGAAGAAGAAGAAGAAGAAGAAGAAGAAGAAGAAGAAGAAGAGGAAGAAGAAAAAGAAGAAGAAAAGAAGGGGAAGAGGAGGAGGAGGAGCAGGAGGAGGAGCAGGAGGAGGAGGAGGAGGAGGAGGAGGAGGAGGAGGAAATTTTGTTCATGGCTCATCGACTAGTAGTCATATATCTCACAAGAAGTGAGAAGCCAGGGTTACAGATGGGGCTATGACAGCAGAAATGCCACCAGCTGGAACTTACGGAAACAGAGATGGGGCAAAATGAAGGAAGAATGACAGACATGTGAGTTTACAAGGCAGGCTAGCAAAACTAGTTGGGTGTGAAAAGGTTGTACTTCAAGGAAAAAATTGAATAGTGCCAAAGGCATGTTTATTTTCTTCTGATTTCCAGAAGTTGTGGCCACCTGCTCTGGAGTTTTAACAGCTTCTACAACCATGAGAAGATAGATTAATGTGTTTGAGACGCAGTCTATGGCATTTTGTTATGGCAGTCTACAGTTATGTGAATGTGACCTTCTGTGGAATTAGGACCTTTGCAGATATAGTTGAAGATTTAGATTAGACTATATTAGTGGGTCTTGAGTTCAGCAAGGCTGTATTTACGAGAGGTAATATTAAGGAAGACTCAGGCTTGGACATGAAGATCAGTGAAGAAAGGAATCTCAGCTTGTGTTGTCACAGGCAAAGAATGACAAACCCTGGAAGGAGGTATTTTTTTCTTGTCTTTCTTTTCTTTCTTTCTCTCTTTCTTTCCTTCTTTCTTTCTTTTCTCCTTCCCCTTCCTTCCTTCCTTCCTTCCTTTCTTCTTTCTTTCTTCCTTTTGCTCTTTCTTTCTTTCTTTCTTTCTTTCTTTCTTTTGAATTGACATAAGGACTGAGATACTACCTCAGTCTTCTTATTTATTTCGAAAAGGGCATACACTAAGTTGTTTAATTGCTGATGCTGACCTCAAATCTATGACCCTCCTGCCTCAGACTCCAAAGTACTAGGATTACAGAGATTCACTACTGTGCCCAGGTTACTCGCTCTTGACTTTGTACTTCTTATCTCCAGAGCTATAAGCAAATGAGTTTCTACTGTTTTAATCTACCCACATTGTAGAAATTTGTCACAGTAGTTCTAGAAAATTGAGACAGCTGCCTGGGGTTGCATAACCCTCTGAGCAGACCTCAGTGTTGAATCCTAGTTTTCTTGACATTAAGACATCGCTCTCTCACCATGGAACAGCAAATCATCAGGGTTACCTTCCATAATCAGGATCCAGGTGGTCATCCTGTAGGATTTTTGATGGACAGAACTTGAATCACAAGAAATCATTTCTAATGTTTGTCACAATTAAATGTCCACTGATTTTTTTGTGTGTCCTGCACAGTGCTGAACAATGTAAACCCTGTGCACAAAAGAAAGACATTGTTTGTTCTCAGGGTTGTGCCAGGCTCACGGTGAGAGTAGATCATAAATATTTTTGTGCTGTCCTGGAGATGGAACCCAGGGGCATTCTCCCTCTGAGCTACACTCACAGCCCTGTTTTGTATTCTTTATTTTGAAACAGATTCTCACTGAATTGCAAAGGGCCTCACTAAGTAGCTGAGGCTGTCTGTGAACCACAATCCTCTTGTCTCAGCCTCCCAAATGATGGGATTACAAGTGTGAGCCACCACACCAGGCTTAAATAGATATTTTCATTAATAGGTAATCAATGACAGTGGTGTATAATTTATGCAAAGAAATACAACAATAAGAAGGATAGAATAAATAAGGCTGTGACTGGCAAAGTTGGACCTACGCTAGCTTTTTCTTTTCCCTGTACTGTCCAGAATTTTAGTTTCATGTTTCAGTACAAAATTAGCCTTTGAGTAGAAGCCAGCTTGACCTAATAGTCCAAATTGAGATTGGTTTGTACAGAGGGAATGCTGGAGGCACAGGTTAGAAATCATTTATTTTTTATTTTATTAGGGACTAGAAAGACGCAAATCAAATAGCCCACCCTTAAAATATGGAGGCATTTCCAACTGGGAGGTGTTTAAGCTGTGGATGACTGAAGTTTAATGATATTCAAGTGGATAGTGTTTCAGAGTGAAAACCAGATGTAAAGGACACCAGAAACACAGACTGTCAGAGCCCTCAGGTGCCTTGGGGAGGCCCCAGGCAGGCAGGATCCTGCTGCTTTCAGATTTGTCTTCCTCACAGTTGCCAGAGTGATCTTTCTAAAGCAGAAGTGTCACCCGCCTTCACCACTGATTAAAACTTCTGGCTGTCCACCCACTGCCTCTGCGGCCAAGTCCAGTCCTTTTGCAGGATACAAAAGGATCCCTGTGAAATAGCTCTGGCTCTTTTTGCTAGTAACATCTCCTGCGGCTCCCTACATACCGTCTCTCTCTCTCTCTCTCTCTCTCTCTCTCACACACACACACACACACACACACACACACACACACACACACACACTGCAGGCCACCCAGCTCTGCTTCCATCCTCCTTCCTTGCTGCATCTTCTAAGTGTCATGTGCGGTCATTATCCTAGGTGCTTGCCTGCTTCATATTTACATTCAATGTTCTGGAATTACCTTGAAGCATAGATTTTGCTTCTTTAGACTGTAATATCCTCACTATTTGACTCCATATCTTATTAATTGCTTCCTATAGGAGTTGGGAAGCAATGACATGTGACCCCTGAGATTTGACCTTAAAAACCCAGGAGGCCTAGAGGCCCCAGCAAGAGCCCCAGAAACCAGGCAGGTGGGTGACACCATCTCACAGCATCTACCTGACAACTGGCTCCCAGGTGATGGCAGCGTAGAGAGTGACCGCAGAGAGGCCCAGCAGCTGCAGACAACCTGGGTCACTATGCATGTATCTTGACACAGTACAGTGGCAAAGTCTGACCTTATTACAAGGGGACAGCAGTGATGTATTGTTTTAGCTTGAGAGGCACTATTGCCAATGATTTTATCTAAATATAAAGAATAACCCGCCTCAAACTTGAATCCCAACCCTTCTCCCTTCAATGTTAGATGATCTTGGGTAACTTATTTCACTTTTCTGTGTTCTAATTTTATTTATTTTTCCTCTGCAAATTTAGACTAATTTTAATATGTACTTCTCTTAGAGTTGTTGTAAGAATTCAGTACACTAAGGGATAATAGCTCAACTATGACTCTGCAAATAGTTCCCTTATCTAGAAACAGTAGATCTGATAGTTGTGAACTTCATGATACATCCCCCTACTTTGTAAAATGTACCTTCGTTATAAGAAATAAAATGAAGCAACTATGTTATTTTCCATTTTTATGTGACTACCATAATATAAACCAATATATGTAAGTGTACTTACATGGTAGCTTGCACCAATCACACTTCCACATTTTTTTCATATATATATATGTGTGTGTGTGTGTGTGTGTGTGTGTGTGTGTGTGTGTGAATTGTAGTCATACATCACAATGGAATATAAGACTTGTGAGGATATACAAGCACACATCATCCAATTAGCCCTTATCCAATCCCCATCCCATTCCCTCCCCCTCCCTTGATCCCATGCTTGATTGGTGATTAACTTTCATACATTTGTTTATGTACATCATGAGTTTTAAAAAGATTACATCCTCTCCCATCACATCCCCTCTGATGGGTCACCTTAATTGCTCCTCTATAGGGCCCTTTCTTCAACTAGATCTCCTCCTATTACCTGTTTCTTCCTAGTTTTTGCATATTAGGGAAAGCATCTGTTTTTTCTTTTATTTTCTGTGATATTTCTCTTTGTCTTTGCAAGTTCCAATACCACTCTTGACAGCCCCGGAATTGGCCTGGCCACCTGGCAGACTCTGATCCCGGCCTCACTAGCTCCATCACTGGCCTTGACTCATGGCAGGCCTTGATCCCGGCCTTACTGGCCCCGGCACCAGCCTCACCCTCTGCAGGCTCTGATCCCGGCCTCTCTGGTTCTAGCACTGGTCTAACACCTCTGCAGGTTCTGATTCCCGGCCTTGGAGGCCCCAGGACAGGCCTTGCCTCACGGCGGGCTCTAATCCCATCATCACTTGCCCCAGAACTGGCCTAACCCCTCAGCAGGCTGTGATCCTGGACTCGGAGGCCCCAGCACTGGTCTAGCCTCATGATAGGCTCCAATCCTGGCCTTGCTGGTCACAGCACAGGCCTAACCCCTCAGCAGGCTCTGATCCCCACGTCAGAGGCGCCAGCCCTGGCCCTGCTTCATGACAGGCTCTGATACCAGCCTCGCTGGCCCAGGCACCAGACTAACCTCTCAGCAGGCTCCAATCCCAGCCTCGGAGGCCCCAGCACCGAACTTGCCTCATGGCAGGCTCCGATCCCTGCCTCGCTGGCCCCAGCACTGGCCAACCCCTCAGCAGACTCTGATCCTGGCCTTGGAGGTCCCAGTACTGCCTAGCCTCAAAGCAGGCTCCGATCCCGGCCTTGCTGGTCCTGGAACAGGCCTCAAGCCTTGGCAGGCTCCAGTTCCAGCCTCGGAGGCCCCAGAAACAGCCTTGCCTCATGGCAGGCTCTGGGCCCGGCCTCGATGTCCCCGGCATTGGTCTCACCCCTCAGCAGACTCCATTCCCAGCCTTGGAGGCCCTAGCACCAGCCTTGCCTCACGGCAGGCCCCAAACCCAACCAGGCTGGCCCCAGCACTGGCCTCATCCCTCAGTAGGCTCCCAATCTCAGCCTCGGAGGCCCCTGCATTGGCCTTGCCTCATGGCAGGCTCTGATCCCGGCCTCACTGTCCCCGGCACCTGCCTCACCCCTTGGTAGGCTTCAATCCGAGCACCCTCTTCACACTGCATGTTGTCCCAAGTTCCCAAGCGAGCAGGGTGGTAGCATTCTGCCTCTGGGTTATTTCTTCAAAAGATCCGGGTGTGTTGCATCGGATCTCTGCTTCTCCTAAGTACTGGCTGTGCCCGTTGCCACTGCCTCCACCATCTCAATTCTTTCCCAAATTCTTTCCCCACACTGCATGTTGTCTAGTATTCCTGAGCATGAGGGACAGTAGCATTCCACCTTTGGGACAATTTGTTCAAAAGATCAGGGTGGGTTGGATCAGATCTCTGCCTCTTCCAAATACAAGCCTCCACTGCCACCACAGCCAGCACTGCCAACACCACCTTCCTCCTAGGTCTCCTGAGCTCCCTCCTTACAGATGATGTCCAGGATTCTTAGGCATGTAAGGAAGAAGCAGTCCTCCTTCGTTAGGAATTTTTCCAAAAGTTCCAGGTCAGTTGGATATGTTTTGTCTGTATTTCCAGAATCCTGGCTGCTGTGCAGCCATCATGAACCCTTTACAATGTTTTTTTTTTTTTTTCTTTTCTTTTTTTGAATAAGAGATGACAGTATGTGTAATTTGAAGAGGTTGTGAGATCAGGCACTTGGTAGCAATGAATTGTTTCTCCCTTTCAAGAGCGGAAACCCACAGCCTCACCACGCAGAGCAGGATCTGCTGTTCTAAGCATATCAAGGCCCGCGCAGCACAGCAGCTCTGAGCTCCTCAGTACCCGTGGCTCGGCCTCCCTCCTGGCTCCGGGCCTTCCTGGGAGCGGACAGAGCCGCTGGCCCCCAGCCTGGCACCGGGCCTTTCAGGGAGAGGGCCAGGCCACCTGCCCCAGCCCAAAACCAGGCCTTCTCAGGACCGGACCAGGCCGCCTGCCCTCAGCCAGGCACCGGGCCTTCCCAGGAGCGGACCACGCCACCGGCCCCTAGCCCAGCTCCTTCCACACCTTTTCTAGTTAATACTTTAAAAAAAAAATTTTTTTTTATTGGTGCATTGTATTTATACATCATAATGGGGGAAAAAGCTTGTGTAGACATAAATGCACACATAACCCAGCCAGCCTCCACCCAGTCCACATCCCACTCCCTCCCTATCGTGTGCTTTAAAGATTTTCCTTTTTCCCTCCTCCCATCCCCAGTTAGTTTCCCTTATTTGCTCCTCTATAGGATTTCCTTTTCCATCTAGAGTTCCTCCTATGACCCATTTCACCTTAGCTTTCACATATTAGGGAAAGCATCCAATTTTGAACTTTTTGCAACTGACTAATCTCACTTGGCATAATGTCCTCAAGATCCATCCATTTCCCTGTAAATGCTGCAGCTGTGTTTTTTTAATTGGTGAGTAAAATTCCATTGTGTACATATCCCACAGTTTTGTAATCCATTCATCTGTTGATGGACATCTTGGCTGGCTCCATAGTTTGGCTATGGTGAATTGTGCAGCTATCAACATGGATGCACATACACTGGTTTGTTAGTTTGGTTTCATTTCATTTGGGTAGATACCCAGAAGTGGTATTGCTGGATCAAATAGTAGATTTGTTCCCATTCTTTTAAGAATTCTCCATACTCTTTTTCAAAGTGGTTGCACTAATTTGCAATCCAACCAACAATGTTTTAGAGTTACCACTTCCCCACATCCTCTCCAGCATCTGTTGTTGTTTGTGTTTTGAATGATGGCCATTCTAGTTGGAGTTAGGTGAAATCTCAGGGTAGTTTTTATTTGCATCTCTCTGATTGCCAGTGATGTTGAACATTTTTTCATGCATTTGTTGGCCATATGAATTTCTTCTTTCATGAAGTGTCTATTTAGTTCACTTGCCCATTTTATGATTGGATTATTTGTTATTGTAGTGTTGAGTTTCTTGAGTTCTCTGTATATTCTACATATTAGTCCTCTATCAGAGGGGTAGGTGGCAAAAATCTTCTCCCATTCTGTTGGCTGTTGATTGAAGTTCTTGACAGTTTCCTTTACTAAACAGAAGTTCTTCAGTTTCATGCAATCCCATATATTGATTCATCTTTTAGTTTGTTTGCCTTTGGGGTCTTGTTGAGAAAGTTTTTATTTGTGCTTATGTGTTGCAGTGTTGGATCTATGCCCTCTTCAAGGAACCTCAAGGTCTCTGGTCTAATTTCCAAGTTTTTGATCCATCTTGAATTGACTCTTGTTCCAGGTGAGAAAATAACTTGCATGCAACATCTTGAGAGAGAGAGGAACTACCTGAAATATCTGGGGCCATTTTCTGGTCTTCTTAAGGAATATAGTATCTTAAAATATAGGACAGCCTGGACTTTGCGCCTCTATTTCTGTGGAAGAAGGGTGTCCTTCAAAGCTTTGGTGAATGAGTCACATTCCTAGAGGTATATAACCAAGGAGGCCTAGCTTGCAAGGTCCACACCTGTGAGCAAGTGAGGCACTGCAGTTAAAACTCCACATGTGAACTTTTCTAATCCTTGAGAGACAAGCTTGCAAGGTATTCTAGGCAAGCACCCCTTGATGCTCATCTGTTGGTCATCAAACCAGTTCATATTTCTTGCATGTGAGTATGTTCTGTTCTACTGGACTTAGAGAAGTAGGTAACCAGTTCCAGATGAACCTAGTTCACATTTTTTTTGTGTTTGTGTGGTACTGGGGGTGGAACCCAGAGGCTTTCTACCTCTGGGCTATACTCACAGACCTTTTTTATATTTCATTTTTGAAACAGGATCTCACTAAGTTGCTGACAGCCTCACTAACTAGCTGAGGCTGGCTTCAAATCTGTGCAATCCTCCTGTCTCAGCATCCCAAGCATGGGGATTACAAGCTTGGGGATTATGCACCACCACGTCCGGCTAGGTTGTCATTTTTATAGTCAAAAATGCATGAATTTTTTTCTTTAGTCATTGAGAGTACCAGTTTCTAATCTCTGTAAGAAGATACATGATCACAAGCTCTTTTTATTTTCCAAATAAGGTCAATTGATTGTTGCTGTGTATCTGTAATGCAGGTAGTGCATGAACCCATGATTCATTAAAAAGCTGGAAAAATGATAGATCAGACAGTTGAAGTCATTTTCATAGCTTACATTTATGATAACAGAGAAGTTGAATTCAGAAAGGAGCTCTCCTGATTCCATAGTTAATATCTCTTTATACCCACTGGTCTACTTATTTCTTGATATTACAAAAATTTAGAACTTAGTGACTAGTGCCTACATTTAACAGCTACTTATTTGTTGTCCATCTTTGCATAGTTTAAAATAAAATTAAATTTAATCCAACCCAATGAGGTCTCAGGACAAATCAATTCAGGGACATTAATATGAGACGGTATAAAATCAAGATATTCAAGACCCACAATAAATCCTAGATCAGTGTTCACAAATATCAGAATCACCTTAAAAACGATTATATGCACATATCTGGATCTTCACTCTCTAAGATCCTGGTTCAGAATACATTAGGTAAAATCATCATATAATTTTTATGTCTGTGAATTTTCCAGATCACACTAATTCTGCTGGTCTCTCACACTGAGAGAATCATTGTCTTAGAAGCAATTAATCTAGCTCAATCATTTCAAAAATAAGAAAAAAATGTGTTGAGAAGATGGTATTGAATGTGAGCTAGAAAGTAAACTGGAATATAAATGTGCATGCAGAAACTTACTAAGGAGCTCAACAAATATGTTGGCACTGAGGAAGGGAAAGCAGTAGGACTGGGCAGAACAAGAACTTGAACGTGAGTGATGTTGCACCAAAGGTCTTAGCCTGATAAGGACTCTGTAGCTTTCCTGGACCATCTTCAGCTGGAGGAAAGGGCTGTGCCTTTGCACACTTCATCTTCCCCTCACATGGACCAGCTTTGGGAAGTCTATTCCCCAGAATAGACTCTTGTCATCTATGGCTGTGAGAGACCTGTGTGACTAAGGAGGATTGTGAATTGAATGGTCATATGATGCTTCCCTATTTGCACTACAGTCAGAGAATGGCCCTGGTAGCTCCTTCTAGACAGATCCCAGGAATAACATGGGAACTGAACCTGGATGTTCCAGCAGGGTGCCAACACAGGGTGAATTAAACTCCAAACACTGAAACTCTGAGATCTGGTGGAGGCATAACAATTCGTGATGTTCTCAGTCTACTCTTTATCCAGCATGCAGCACTGTAGCACTCAATGGACTCTGGTTTATTTTTTTGCTGATTAGCCAACAATGAGTATTAATGATGGTTCTATGTTTTTTTTTTTTTCAAAAGGAATAGGCTCAGTCATGTGTTTATCAAGTAAAGTGGTATGTAAATGGTTTTATTAGTATTTTAATTAGTTACCTAATGCTATGGAACAAGTCAGTCAAGTTTAGTGGTTTTAATGATAAACATTAATAACCTCACAATTTCTTCAATTCAGAATTTGCTAATTACTTCTGACTTGGAGACTACATACTATTACAGTCAAGAGATTGATCAGATCTCCAGTTATCTAAAAGCTTGATTGTGGAGGGATTCACACCTGTGTGGTTCACTCATGGCTGTTGGCCGGAGGGCTCCATTCTCCACTATAGTAGCCATAGTACTATTGAAACATTTCTATGATGTGGTAACTGGTTTCCCTGGAGATAATGAACCAGAAAAGAAAGAGAGATGCTGAAATGATTCCTAAGTCCTAGCCTCAGAAGTCAAAATCCATCATCTCCACAGTCTTCTTTGGTTCCATGATTCAGCCCTTTCTAGTAGAAAAGGAGATTACCAGGAGGCAGGAGTCATTAGAAGTCACCTCAATGGGTGGCTTATGAAATTATCCCTGAGAGGCTTAAGGTCAGAGGCATATCATTCTACCTGGGATGATTTCCCATTTCCTCAGATCATATGTCTCTTGTTAGGTAGAAAGGAAACTTAGACCAAAGGATCCATGCCTCAGGAGAAACTAATTTGAAGGGACCTATTGTCAGTAAACATTTCTGCTTCACATGGAACACAGAGTTTGGATTGCTGGGGAGGGTATTAATTTATATTGAACCTGATGCTCTACTTGATTTTTAAATTATAAAGGACAACTATGCTTTATTCTTCCAATTTCACTGCTTTATTTTGGATGAACCAAAGTCATATATAATTTCTGACATATTTAAGGCTGAAAAGTATTTAGAAAAATAAAGAACTTACAGTTGCTTAATTTTACCTGCTGATGAGTTTATAAAAATTTTTCTCCTACAAACATCATAATATTAATATTTGAAGCTCATCTCTCCTTTAATCTTTTATGTTGGATCAAGGAGTATCCTTCAATTTATGGCACAGAGAAAGGCTTAGTTTAAGAAAAAAATAATTTCAGAAGGAGGAAAAGCATTGTATATAAGAAAGCTATTTACCTCATTAATCATTTTTATTAAGCATCTTCTTGTACTAAAATGAACAGCTTGTTATGTGAGAATAGGCTAAATGCCTGAATCTTGCTTTCATGGTGATAAAACGTATTATTCATATTAACAACCCTAAGGTTATTTTTATGTGCATATAATGGTTGTGCTGATCTGCTTTCAGGACATAATAATCCAGATTTTCCACTCAGCAGGGCATCTTATTCATTTAAATTTACTGCATACACATAGAAATATGTGTCAACAGTGAATATAACCAAATTTTTCAGGCACTGTATTGAACCTAAATGGGCAGGAGGGCTAAATATAAAGGTGAGTGCAATGGTTATGTTTCCTTCTGAGACATGAGTATCAAGGCAGAGACTTGGCTTCAAGCAAAAAGTTGGGTTCTGGTTTAAACTTCTCCTTTCAGTTAGTGTTCAAAAATGACGTTAGGGAAAATGTTTGACCCCAGTGAGTCCTGGAGTTTAATTCTAAAAGTAGAGTTGTTGTTTCTAATAAGTACATCTACCTTGGGTACTTCTGATGGAGTTTACATGCTCTAGGAAGAAATAAATAGGTGAACAATCTATTTTATTTACAAAATAAATTAATAATTTATTCAAAATATTTACTGGGTGTATTCATTTCGAGTCACCCCTCCATTCCAGTCTGGTATGGAGCTGTATTTCTATCTTTCTAATAAACTTCTTTAAATCTTCAGCAACAACAAAAAAAATTACTTGTTGTCTTTTATCCCATTAAGATGTATGACTACAATGCACCAGTAAAACAATTAAAAATAACAAAATATTTACTTGTTTGTTGTCTAGGATTTAGGCCATAGTAGTGAATTCTGCAGTGTGAAAGTAAAGCAGAGAATGTAGCGAATGTGGTACAATGGAGAAATTAAAAAAGGAATACAGATTTTCGAACAAAATGTGATGAGTGCCATGAATGACTGAGGGGATCCGTAAATTGAGAAAGTATGAATGGATAGGGTTTAGAGGGATCTAAGTGTATTTATGAGAGAAGACCCAAGACTTCATTCTAGAAAACAACAGGATACATTAGTGGTAGTATGGTGCAAAGCACAATCTTACAAGACTGAGAGTAATCATTTCATTCAAGTGTTTGGCTAAGTAAAGCGTCCAAGTCACAAAAAAGGAGAAACTGATACATCAGGGAATATAAAAATAGATATCTTTAGATACAAACAAGTTTCAAAAAACTGAAACAGAGGATGAACCCATAATTCATCAAGATGGACAAAGGTATATAAATTATAAGAGGTCTAGGAGAAGTAGAGCCCTTTACACAGGGCCAAAGAAAGGAGTAAGTTGTATATGTCATGTACTTTCCATTTATACAGAGCCTGTGGTGTGTCGCTATCCATCTCCTCCTTAAATGTTTGACAATGAAATTAAGGTCAGGTACTTTCATTATTTCTTGTTAAATGAGGATTTTTAGCTTTCTTGAAGTGAAACATATATAGAATATACACAATTAAAAGTTCCTAAGAAGATAATCGAGCTCAAACTTTAAGCTACATACTGTTCACATATTCTACCTTTTCAACAGGTTCAGCTTTGGGTTTCATTCTGGAAGTTGATATAATTCGGGATGGTACCACTGTTAAACACTTTGTTTGCCCCTAGCCTTCAGTCCTATACAATACTATTTTTCAGACAAGTGATTCTTAATCTTGCAACAGAGAAGCTTTTCTAATATGCCTTCCAGCTGACTTGTTGCCCAGACAGTGACAATTATAAGAATTATGTCATTCATGTGCATGGATCATGAGGATTCTAAAGTATGATATGCTTTTTATTTTTGAAATTATGGAGCTACGATTATTTGTGTTTGTTAAATTTGATACTGAAGGAAACTAGAGTGTCTTTGAGATAGTAAGATCATATTCTGAAAAAAATAAATAGACTTCTATATTCTACATATATAAAATAAGAATGACATGAAGATATTTGTTAACTTTTTAATTGGTATTTAACTATAATTGCTTTAATTGCTTACCCTAACATGTCACATAATCCTATACTATATAAAGTTGAAAATTTTTGACTTAATGGATTAAGTTGTCACTGTAGAATAGAATTTGTAAGCTTTATCCCATTAAGATCAGTTTACCTAAAGTTGTAACACTGTTGCATACCAACTGGGTAATTGTAGGTCAACATTTTTTTCTGAACTTTGCACTAATTCAAATCTATTTAAAGAACAAAACAAAATTAGTAATATAAAGTACTTAATATATATCATTAAAATAAATGTACATGTGACAACAATTGCTAATTTTCAAATATATGTGTATATATCATTTTTAAAGAATTATCTCTATTTTACCAGGTATGCAATGGAGAGAAAACTATCATAATGTATTTTTTACACATCTGACTTTGAAGCTAGACACATCTTACTCAAGCCTGTTTCCACTTCATATAATCTGGATGAACTAGACCTTCATTTCATACTGGTAAGTAGGTTCAGCTTTAATTTTTTGCCCAAAAATCAGTTTGTTGAAAATGGATGGTAAAGCAGGAAAGCTACAAGGAGATTTGCATAGATTGAAATACTCAATGAGTGTCTGTGATGTACTAATTTTATCCAATAGTTGTTATTTTTTATTACTTTTGAAAAACGTAGGCTAATATTAATGAATTCCTTTTTTTTTTTTTTTACTTAGGAGTACTTGGAACCTGTGTGTACAGCCAGAAACCAAGCTATGGCACAGTCAGGTAGTTGGGATACACAACAGTTAAAGAGTGTACATGTTGGAATAAAAAATACAAAGTGTAGAATAGAAAATATTTAATGTGTACAGTTTTTGCAAGAAGAATAATTTACCATCAACTTAAAATGTATGGCTCTATCAAAAGAGGTTAGTTTAAGCTTTATGGTGACTATTAAAAAAAACCTGTAGTAGGTACAGAAAAGATGAAGAGGAGAAATCAAAACATACCATTACAAAAAGGTTTCAAGCCATAATGAAAAATAGTAAGAAATTACAAAATAGTTTGAAAATAACACATAAATTGTCCATAGTAAGTTGTGACCAATCAATAAGACTTCATTTTAATACTTTTATCCTGCATTATAGTCTTCCATCATAGTGTCAGTCATAGTGATCATGACACCATGACTTTAAAGACAAACTGTGTCAAAAGCTGTGTAAGAAGCGACCCAGAAGGTCCTTATATAATAGCAGAGTAGCCTGTTTATTAAAAAGATGAAAACAAAAATAAACTTGTGTAGGTATACATGTATGTGTATAAAGGTACTACAACAATTACAACTCAAGGAAACATAAAAAGCAGAATAAAAATAAGCCAAATATTAGTAGTAAACTCATAATAAAGACCTGAGAAGAAATGAATGAAATAGAGATTAGAATACTCATTAAAGCAGCAATATAATAAATCAGTGAAACTAAGAGTTTATTGTAAAGATAAAAATAGTCAAATATTTATTTAGACTATAAAAGAAAGAAGACTGGAATTAAAAACATTACAAATGAGAGAGAAGGCGTCAGAATTGATACTGTAAAAATACGAGGATCATAACTGACTACTGTGAACAACTATCTACCAACAAATTGAATAATCTAGAGAAATGGAGAATTTCCTAGAAACATACAAACCACCAAGACTCTATCAGAAGAAATTAAAAGAAAGTGCAAAAAAAGAAGAAAGAGAAAATCTAAACAAATTACTCACATGTAATAAAATTGTAGCAGTAATGAAAAACTTAAGGAAAAAATGCTCACAACCCCATAGCTTTATTGCTGAATCCTACTACACACTTAAAGAACTGACACCAATCCCTTCAAACGCATTCCAATTTGAAGATATAAGAACAAATTCAGACTCCCTGTATAAGGCCAACAATATCCTGATATTAAAGCCAGTCACGGACAAAACAAGAAAAAAATTTCAAACAAATATTTCACTGTAGATCCAGTCTCCAGCAAAACACTCATAAACTGAATTGTACAGTACATGAGAAAGATCATTCAACAATATGAAATATGATATCAAATCTACCTAAATCTCTAATATTAATATATTAAGACAGTGTAGTTTATTTAAACAATATATTATTCTACCTTTAAACAGAAGAAAATCTTGTCATTTTGTAAATACCGTGAACTTAGAGGACATTATGATAAAATTAAATAAGCTAGGTACAGAAAGGCAAATGATGCATGGTACACTTATATATATGAAATAAAAAAAAAACATGCATCATAGAGTAGAGTGGTGGCTACTAGGGATTATAATGGGCCAGATTTGGAGACGTTGGTCATAGGGTACAAGATTTTATTTCAGCAGGATAAATAAGATCCAGACATTTAATGAACTGCACAGCACCTATGATTAATAATACTGAATTATGGACATGGAATCAGCTGAGAGAGTAAATCTTAAGTGTTCTCACTACCAAAATAAAGAAAATAACTAGGTTAAGTGAAATTAATCAGCTTGACTGTGTTACTTTATAATATACAATTATGTCAAAACACCATGTTGTATACCTTAAATATGTGCAAGGTTTGCTATCAATCATGCCTCAGTAACTCTGGAAAAAAGGGAAGTGGCCTTCCTATTTTAAACTTGTCTCATTAAACAACTCAATTATCCATCCAGATAGCTCCTGCCTCATCTACCCTGTAGAGTGTTCTAAGATGATACACTATAATATGCATGGTTTTCTAAAAGAGAGTTTATAAGTTATGACATCTGAGAACATCTATTAGGTACTTGGGGACTTTCATATAAAAGAGAATATAGCAAAATTTCCATTTTTAAAGAGTTCTAAGCCCAGTGGTGGGAGAAACAGGAGAACATTTACAAGGTCACAACATGAGTTAGTTTAAGGTGTTGCAGAAATTTCTAATTTTCTACGTCAAAAGCAGATGAACATAAGCTATTTCACTATTTCTTTCTCTTTTTTTGTGTGGTACTGGGGATGGAACCCAAGGGCCTTCTACCTTCGGGCTACACTCCCAGACCTATTTTATATTTTATTTGGAAACAGGGTCTCTTAAACCAGCTGCGACTGATTTCAAACCTGCGCGATCCTCCCGTCTCAGCCTCCCAAGCGCACAATTACACTATTTCAATCTAACACATAAAATATATACTGAGGTCTGTGGGTCAGACTGTTACTAATCATGAGTAATATTATTGTCTGCTGGCACATATTTATAGAAAATACTATGGAGAACCAGAGAAGTGGGTTTGGGCTAGTCAGATGTGAAAAAAACACAGCACTGTTAAACTGAATTATATTCTAAATTTGATGTATAGTTACAATGTGATTCATCACCAATAGGCTTACTCAGGTAACTCCTTTGGACACATGGAACGACAGGAAAATAAATACAGCCGTGTGTGTGTGTGTGTGTGTGTGTGTGTGTGTGTGTGTGTGTTACTGAAAAAGAGGGAGGGTCTTGGGTCTGGGCTGTGGTGAGAGTTCATGAATGGAGACGTTCCTCATGATGTTGCTTCTCCTGAGAAATGCATGCATTTTGATTAAATTATTTTCTACAGAGGAGTGTTTTTTTTTAAACTGCTGGAGGGTTCAAAGGAAATGAATTGTTGAAAAAATATTTCTATGTGTCTTTGAAAGAAAAAATGCAGAAGGGTTATTACTCTATTTTATGGTTATTGATATGAATGGCAAGTGCCTCTTTGCATCCTGATAGGCAAGTACCTTAAGGGCTTGTAAATAGGTTTTAAAGTGATTTATTTTCACATCAGTAGGATATTGAAAAAGTTTTACTCATTAAATGTTTATTTAGTCAATACTGAAATCCATGGGGACACAATGTATATGCCTATATATGAGCATGTATCATAACGATCATCTGTTTTTGGCAGAAAAAATGTTGTTATAATGAAGACAGTATTTTATATCTAGAGAAACCTAGGCACAGATCCAAGATGTGTAGACTTTAATTAATGTCGCTAATTAAAGGACAGTAACCAACGGTTGGCAAACATCCACCATCTGATGTCAGGAACATTATGGAGATACTTACCTCACTCATGAGTTCTTTCTTGTCAACTCTCTCTAGCAAGTGGAATCACTACTGTTTTCTTCAGAAAATAAGATTCAGGTGATGTCTATATTTCAAGCCAGTGGTATAGAGTAGACCCTTATATTAAATGTTAGTTTGGTGATTGAATGGGTGAGTGGAGGAAGGAATGGATGAGAGCTTAGTGTGTGGAGGATTAGAAGCCAACAGGAACCGGGGTGAAAATGTTAATACTTGTCTTAGCTCATGGAAGCTGCTATAACAGAATTCAATAGACTGGATTATTTACAAACAACAGAAACTTACTTCTCATGGTTCTAGAAGTTATGAACTTCATAAATGGCTATCTACTTAATATGTCCTCACAAGGAAATTTTTTTCTTCATTAAAATGAGATGCAAAAGTTTGCATGATTTTCTCAAGGTTGTACATGTAGTTTGTAATTAGCTAGTTCATGGGATTACTCTATTTTTATACATTAAGTAGAACGTATGTTTCAAATTAAAGCTTCAATTCCCTGTCTTATGTCAAATTAATGTTATTTATGAGATTTTTAATAGGATCATGAGACAGGAACCTAATATTCCATGAAATGCAAAAACAATAAGAAATGGGTTTAAGTCTGAATGGCTAGAGGTGAGGGGGGCAAGGAAAATTACAATTTTTTTAAAGTGGCAACTATCAATATAGAATTTGGGGAAGAGATTCCTGAGTCCAGTTTTAGGCAGGTTGAGTTTGAGTCTCTGAAGGATTATCCAGGCAAAGAGTCTTAGGAGGAATATGAAAATAAAGTCCATGCAATTGGGAAAAATATTTTATATTAATCATCATAGTGACAAATATGGGAGCTTTTCAAAGGTTACATGAGGTTTCCAAGGGGAAGTGTATAGTAGAAGAAAATTTTATTTGGTTTGTTACCTGCTACTATTCTTCCTTATTTATACTCAGAATATTAATCTTGGTAAAAGATTGAAAGTCAGTGTACCAATTAACTTCATGTGTATTTATGTTTGTGTGTAACATCAGAAACAGCTCTGTATTCAGTGTGGTAAGTGTCATTGTATGGTTGGTAACTTGTATTATATGGGAATTGGTTTCTCCCAAGAAGCTGAAATACTATTTTGCAAAAACACAGAGATTTAAGACTTCCTACTGAATTTATTTCCAAGCTTTAAAAGTTGTCTCCTCTGGTGATAAATATGCTACAGACATCCCCAGATAACAGTGAGAATCTGAGTAAGTTTTTTAGAGAAATTTTTAGTAAAAGCTCATAGTGCGATAGGTGATTTGGAGGATTTACAGTTGGCATACCTATGTTCAGCTATGTCCATCACCCTAATTTGCCCCAGGGTTGATTTATATAGAATGACCCCTTTTCATTATCCACCATATCATTTAAAGCAGCAGTAAATTCTGGTTTGAAAAGTATTTCTACAAGAAGTAACTTAGGAGAATCAATGGTTCACTCACGAGAAGGTGGTAGATGGTTACTTAAAAGAGTATTTTAGCAAATCTTCAAAGACAGGTCCAGTGGTGATAAAACAACCTACGCGTCTATCAACACATGAATGAATTTTCAAAATTTGGTGTATTTACAATAGGATACTTTTCAGCCTTATAAAGGCAGGGGACTCTGTCACTAGCAACAGCATGTATGATCTGAGAAGATGAAATATGCCAGGCACAGAGCAATACTCTCTGATATCAGTTTTAGATGAAATCCAATAGTCAAGCTCATATAGGAGCATAGATCAGAATGATTATTTTGAAAAGTTGTTAGGAGATGCGCAGGGAAAGGGGCCTTGCTGCTCAGCTGGTACAAGGTTTTAGTTAGGAGGAACAACTTGAGTGTTCTCTAGCAAAATAGGCTAATGGCAATATATTGTATTTTACAATAGATAAAAGAAGATTTACATCCTCTTATCATAATGGTATGATAAGCATATTAAGTTATGAGTATGCTAATTAGCCTGACGATCACAATGTATAAATGTACAGAAACCTCACATTGCATTCTACAAAGACATGCAACTGTTATTGTTGACTAAAAAATAAAACTTTAAAAAACAGCATATACATATTTCTAGATGTCATTTGCTTGCTTGTCAGGTGACTCATGCATGCCAGTGTATCAGAAACTGTCAGATTTTCTTCTCTTAGCTGAAGGTGGACATGACCAAGAAGGGAAGTGAGAAGACTGGGAAGAAATAACTTAGTATTTCACCAGCCATT
Source organism: Muscardinus avellanarius (assembly GCF_963383645.1). Taxonomy (NCBI): domain Eukaryota; kingdom Metazoa; phylum Chordata; class Mammalia; order Rodentia; family Gliridae; genus Muscardinus; species Muscardinus avellanarius. The sequence continues at coordinate 131,729,689 of NC_137791.1, read as the reverse complement.
GAAGAGCATACAATGGATAATAATTGACAAGGGGTGAATTCATAGAAAAAGGATAAGTGTTATCCCATAGGTGCACTATTTTTCAAACCAGTATCTTATAGATAACTAGGTCTAGAAAATTTACCCCTCCCAAAATGTTCCTGTGTTTGGCTAAGCCTGAACATACGGATTATTTCACTGTCCTTTGAGCTCTTTGAAGCACATTAGCCTATTAAAGTTTCAGGAAAGTCCCAGCATAGCAAAATTTCTGACTTCATATAATCTAACAATTCCCAAATCTGTTTGACCATGGAATCTATTCTGTCTTGCCTTGTAGAACACACACACACACATACACACACCCATGCACACATGCTTGCATGTACATACACACACATATGTGCAAACACTTCCAACCAAATAAAATAATTACAAAGTTATGAGCTTTGTAAATGTACCAAATGTGTTTTAACACATGTGTAGCTAACATGTTTGTCTTTAATGCAGGTTATGATCTAAACAGGCCTCTAAGTTTCTGCAAGTTTAACATTCAGCTGGAGGAATGAAAACTATCAGAAACATAAACCTGAGAAATTTATCATGGCGATCGTTGGAATGGTCCTGCAGAGCTGAATTGAAAATGAGAGGAGGGCAGATGGTTAAAATATTAAGTTTAATGAACACAAGGAGATGTAGCTCATGGCTGCCCAATAAATTGTGATTTAGAATTTTGAACTGCTCCTCTGGTTTCCTAGGTGAGCCCACATACTTGGAAAATATTTTCGGTGGTTGTCCCCACTCATCAGTAGACAATCTTTGAAACACATTAAGCCTACTTTCCCCAGCAGCGGGGACTATTTAAATAATGAAACACAACAGGCACTTTGTTGAAAAACTTAGGGCTGAATGAATTTTTCTCAGTTTACGGAGCGGTCTACAGTACAATGGATGAAATAGTTACGAGGCAAGGGGGGAGTTAGTGTACTATTCCAATCCTAAAAGTTCCAGTGCTTTCTATGTTTACAACTTCCCCTAAAGTATTCTGACTCTGTTATCCTTGAAAAATGTAAATGAAAGATACTTAGATGCAATGGCTTTCAGAGGAGCAGACACAACAAAGGCAGTGCAGGCTCTTCTCAACAATGGTGTTTGCACAATCTATCTCTGCCTCTGACATTCACGTCATTGTTGGCTTATATTGTGTCCCAGTAGACTTTTCTTCATCCACTGATCAGCACCCAACCTCTCTTGCTTTCTGCTGAATTATTAGTGATGACTTTATTTAAATATGCATGGCATTGAGAAATATGTTCCAAGCTTGGAATGGTGGTGCATGCCTGTAATCCTACTACGTATGAAGCTCATTCAAAGCTAGCCTCAGCACTTTATCAAGGCAATCCAAAACTTAGTGAGACCCTGTTTTCAAATAAAATGATAACGGCTGGGATTATAGCTCAAAGGTAGAATGCCCCTAGATTCAATTCTCCACACCACAAAAATAAATAAATAAATAAATGAAAGCACAATAAATGTTTTCAGGAAGGGTCTTAAGAGAATTAACATTTTTGGAATAGGTTATACTTTAGATGTCACATTTAAAACTCAGGAAAACTTGCCAGGCGTGGTGGCGCACGCTTGTAATCCCCGCGCTTGGGAGGCAGAGACAGGAGGATTGCGCAGGTTCGAAGCCAGCCGCGCGCGCTGGCTTAGGAGACCCTGTTTCCAAATATAAAAATGTAAAAAGAGGTCTGAGAGTGTAGCCCGGAGGTAGAAGGGCTTCCAGGAACCCCAGTACCACCAAAATAAATAAATAAATAAATAAATAAATAAATAAATAAAACTCAGGAAAACCTTATAAAGAACTTAAAGAAGGGTTAATATGAATTCAGCCTGCCTTCCTTTGAGAGAAAAACAATCTCTCCTCTATTCTAGACAATACATGGATTTATAGGCGTGCAGGGAAGCTGAACCCAACCCCACTGATCGAGTGGAAGGCTTTACCTCTTTATAAACTGTGTTGTTCAAGGTGAGGCACATGAACCGACCCCAGAAAATCATAATCCTCTTTTAAATAATTTGGTCCAGGAAGGTGATGTCATCACTTCTGGAATTAAGAGCTATGAATTTAAGCTAGGATTTGAGCAGAGTAAAACTTTCTTGCCTCGATTTATTAAAAGAAAACTGTCTTAAGATGAGGCAAAGTCATGTGGTGATAAGAAAAAGAGAAAAAAAATGGAGGCTTTGTGTCAAAACTTGAATACTGTTGAGCCTGAAACAGACTTTAGCCTTCAGGCTTCCCAATAACAGTAAGGCAACGTTTTTCTTTTTTGCTTAAACCAATTTGAATTAGTTTTCCTTCTGTGGGATGTGAAGTGTCCTGAATAGTATACATTGCTAGGCTAATGCATCTTCTCTACATTTCAAAGATTGGAGCAATGAATGTAATCTAAAATATATCACTGGGCCGGGTGTGGTGACGCACACTTGTAATACCCCCGCTTGGGAGGCAGAGACAGGAGGATCTCACAGGTTCAAAGCCAGCCGCGCGTGCTGGCTTAGGAGACCCTTTTCCAAATAAAAATATAAAAATAGGTCTGGGAGTGTAGCCTGGAGGTAGAAGGGCTTCCAGGAACCCAAGTACCACCAAAAATAAAAATTAAAAAAAAATAAAATATATCACTGGAGTCCTCTATGTGGAATGACTCACACAGACATTGCAGACACTTATCAGTATCAGTAGAGTAATCCCTGTTCTTTAATAATTTCAAAATTAGATTGAGGGAGAAATAAATATGATCACAAACATCAATGTTAAAAGATAAAGTTTAGTAGGTTCTAGTAATTTAAACTGCCATGGGAATTATAAATTAGAAAAAATATCAACTTGGATATTCCATATTTTATGTAATATATTTGAAAAAGGCAAGATATATATCTGGGCTTTGTTTTAATAACTATGACTCAAACCAACAGTGGTTGGAAAGCAGTATTCATGATTATGTGATGGTATAAATAGAAACACACTCAACAGTGCAGAGCACATTGAGAAAATTTCAGCAGATCAGTACCAAATACATGGGACCTAGGATGCTATGCAGGCTATTATGGAACAACAGTTGTTTCCATATATTGTGAATAGGAAAAAAAATTAAATTAAGCAAGTGACCTTTTTCATATATATTGATTTGAATAAACTCATACAGGATAGTAATATGGAGTTTGAAGATACAGTTTGGATGCATAATTGGTTACATTATAATTCTGTAGCGTTATGAAGGGGTAATGCTCTTTCCCCACCTGGAGGATCATGCACATTAGCTAGAACCCCATTAGTAGCTCACCTAGATCATTTGTGCCCCTAAATTCCTTCAGAGTGGAGATGGAGTGATTACAGTAACTGATAGTTTGAGAAGAGCTACTGGCTATTCTCAACTAATTCTCTCCTTTCTTGTTTATGAAATTCAGGTGGTTTCAGAAAAAAGTGTTTCTCTGGCTGTTTATCCTATAAAGGCAGGTTCTATACAGTATTGCCTATGATCAGAAGCAACTAAATAAACTTTGAAGTAAACTGACTTGCTACAGATATGCCCACTTTAATCCATGTTTTCTCCTATTGTTTCTTGGTAGAAAACCTGGCATTTCCCTTCTATCTTCCATTCAATTGCTGTATTTATTAGCATTTTTTAAACTGGGGAAAGAAGAGAAATTCTACTCGTTGGGCTACTTCAGATTTCCATATTGGGTAAATGGGATAGAAAAATCAAGAAATGGGATAAAAACTACAAAGTCATATATCTAAGGAGTGAAATATTTAAATGGTATGTTCATGAATCAGACTTTAGATATCAGTGGTATAATGGTTTGGATTTAGAATGTTTTCTTAGCTCTCATGGAAAGAAGGCAGCAACATTGGAAGCCTGGCTTGGTTGTTCAGGAGGGATCCCTGGAGGTATGGCCTTGGGAATTATTGGTTCCTCCTTCCCCTGCTCTCTCTTTGCTTCCAGACTCTATGATGCAAGAGGCAGAGCTTTTCTGTGCTCCCTCGCTCTGCTTCCTGCTGATAAGCCCTGAGCTCTGCAACCCCAGCCTTACATGGACTGTTCCATGATATCTCTAAAAGCTATGAGCAAAGAAATCTTTCTTCTTTCAAATTCTATAGTCAGTCATATTGAATTATAGCAGTGAGAATGGTGACCTAGACAAGTGGGATGGACATACAATTTAATCTGAGTGATTTGAATAGGAAAATTTTAGACTACGCAGGTTTTATAGTTATACTTTAACTAGTAATGCTTAGACAAGATTCATTAACTGGCATTAGGCTACTTTTACCACCATGGGTAAATGCAACTTTAGGTAACGTTGTCCAAAGAAGATGGCTGTTTCTTTGGAACCAGGAAGGACATGGGCATGCTTAGGGCTCAGTAATATCCATGCACTTCATGTTTGGTTCCAGCAGACAGAGATACTCTACCTCCTTAAAATGTAAATGACTTAGATAAGGTGATATAAAAGCTTATTCTACTGGACCTTGGCTTATTTGCCCTATTTGGGCAGGCATTGAAGTTCTCAAAAGGGATAATGCTAGGCAACAGAAAAAGCATCAACAGGTTGGTAGGACCCTTATTTCAAAGTATAATTTTTAAGAAAAGGTTTTCCTAAGTAACCCAGAAAGGGCTTTGAATCAATCACAGGGGTAAGAAACTTTCTAAATTCAAGACTTGCTGTTAAAACCTTAAATGCAGCCAGCAAGTTCTAAGCATATAGAAAGACTCCAATGAAGTTATCGTTTAAAGTCCAGGTTATTCCTAGGTGGGCAGTGAATGACAATTTTATTAAAACTGAAAATGACTGATCTTATTAAAGTGACATATTGTATAATTGCAGATCGCTTAACTCATCTGACTGCTGGGGTGCCAGAAAAATGACTCAAAAAAGAAAATGAAATAAAAACGGTAGACATATCATGGGCCTATTTTAAACCATCTTAGGCCTTGAGAGATGGTTAATGGAAAGGCCAAAATTAGCTATGCTTTGAGGCTGTATCTTAGAGGAGTTTAGATGTATTTGATGCAAACTTTAGACAGTGGATATAGACTGCAATGCCACAGTGCTGTGGTTTGGATCTGAGTGTGTTTGTCTTTCATATACTGGAAGTGTGATCCCCACTGAGTTGGTGTTGAGGTGGTGGAACCTGTGAGAGGCTGAGCCTAGGAACAGGTGTTTAAGGCACGAGGTCTAACCCTTCCGAAAGGATTGATGTTGGTTTAACATAGTGACTTCTCATGGAAGTGAGTTATTTATTTAAAGTGAGGTCCCCCCAACACCTTTCCACGCAGCCAGTTCTCTTTCAGTTTCTTTAGCACATTGGGGCTTGCAAGAATACTGGTGCCATATTGTTTGGATCTCCCAACTATCAAATCATAAACCAAATAAAGCTTTCATTTCGTAAAGTACTCAGCCCCAAGTATTTTGTTATGGCAACACAAAAATTAATTGATATTCCTTAAAGACAAAAGGAAGAAAACTCCCTTCCCTCATCAAGTGAACCTTGTTCAGACACACCAAGTTTCTGCTATGTTTTTGTTGATATCAAATAAGGCTTTGGGAATACCATTTTTCTGAGTACTGTTTTTTCTTTTTTTTTTAGGAGTTGGACATTCACCTCTAAATATAAGGGATATGGAACCAATAATTGGTTCCTCATGGGTATCTACTTCACTCCTAGGGCTGATTGGAAGACAGTCTTTTGACAACTTGTTGTTACATTAACACAACCACTGAGAATATCATTACAAGGCAAATGAGCCCAGGTGGTATTTGCTAAAAAAAAACCCCAACCCATCAAGGCACTGAAAACCTTTTACCTATATCTGAGAAGAAAAATAAATATAAAGAATTTTAGACTTTAACATTTTTAAGTTTTAACACAAGACAATTGAGTTTCAGATTTTAATGCCTTTAAACTTTACTAATTTTGAACATAAAGTATAATGTGAGGTGATCTTTGAACTGTAATATCTCCTTGTAAAATTTATAATTAAAAGTAGCATATAATTAAAAGTAGTTATCCCATATATCAAATTTGGGATAACCTATTTTCTGACATTTTATTACCTGAGTACCATGCATTTTATGTTAAAAACCTTAATTTTTAAATTTCAGTTTTGAAATAACTATTAATATGCTGTAGTAGACAATGTGCCCACATTTAAGTCAGGATTTGAAACAGAATAAGGAATCACTTTTTAGTGATGTATAAAGTAGCAGTGAGATTCATGCTGTTAATGTCCTGTCTGACAGATCTGAGAGTCTTCTGAGGGAACATAAATCTCAGGACATGTGTTCCAAAAGAGGCATTGCCAAGGATCAGTGGACGCTTTTCTTATATTAATTGCCCAATGATGGAAACTCATGTAGCCAGGCAAGGTGGCACAAGCTTGTAATCCCAATTTGGGAGGCTGAGACAAGAGAATCGCCAGGTCAAGGCCAGCCTCAGATACTTGATGAGGCCCTCTGCAATTTAGTGAGACCCTGTTTCAAAATAAAGTATAAAAATTAGGGCTGGGAGTTTAGCTTGGAGGTAAAATGCCCCTGGGTTCAACCCCCATACCAAAAAAAAAAAAAAAAGTCCACTAATTACAGCACCAACACATTTTATGTGATGAAGGAATGCTCTCTCTCTCTCTCTCTCTCTCTCTCTCTCTCTCTCTCTCTCTCTCTCTCTGCCATATTATTCTGTTTACAATTTGGAGAAGAAAGAGTAGTGTCACACAGCCTCAGACCCCAGCATCGTAACAAGCATTCACCATGTAGGAGACCTGGCGTTATAAGAAGCAACACTTATGCCATCATTCATAGGATTATTGACTTGAGACCATTTAGTTGATTGATTGTTGGAACCTCATTTATAAAGTAGGAATAATAATGTGTGATTAGGTTAAGGCCAGTCATTTGGATGAGATGGTGATTTGCAGTATATTCAAGCTAAAATCCTGCAACTTGTACATATATTATACCCATTACTGTGTATATGAGTACATGTATGTAGATTGCTCATGTTATCTATAGTAGCATTATTGAATAGAAACAGAGTACCTCCTTTAACATTTTATAGATATTGTGTTAAATAAGTAAAAGAAACTAGATACAATGATTTTATTTAATATTTTATTAAATATTTTAAATAAATATTTCATTTAACATTTTATAATATTTAGTATTTTATTTATATATTAAATTGTATTTGATCCAATATATCTAATTTATAACTTTTATAATATGCAACAGCATAAAAAGTAAAATAATATTTTAGACTCATTTTTAATAAGTATTTAAGTATGACATGCATTTTGTACCTGCAGCACATCTCAACTCAGTTTCAACACCAGGTGTTCAATTGCCACTCATGGCTTCTCTCTTAGGGTAGATACAGAAAAATAAAAGCATCTACGTAAGGAAATGAGAGCTATTTGAAGCCACATAGTGATAGAGTTGAGGTCATATTTTACAACTCCCGTAGTCAATCGTGATACCGTGAAGTGAGAGAACACTCACCAAAGTTTAACTTTGTGAGAAAATTGAGACGCATTAGCTCTAAATATTTTTGTTTCAGTTGCAGAGATTGTGCTCAAAAGAGGGTACATGACCTGTCAATGCCACACAGAGAATTGACAACAGAGTCGCCACCAAAAGCAAATATATGTAGCACCCTGCGCAAGATGGCGCTGGGTGTCACCCTTCTTTGATACCTTAGAGTGTTAGACTCACTTCCGAGTGACCAAGAACAAAGAGAGTACCACTGTGTGCTCACAGCATTGTATATGTCCACATGCTTTAGTATTGTATATATGATTGAATAAATTACCCTCTCAGAAATGGGAAATTTGAAATATTTCTCCTAAAATGTGTTACTCTACAATGTGTATTTTGTAGAAAAGGTAACTTAGCCCCATCCCCCTGGAAGTCAAACAGGATGAATACCACATAATGTGATAGACATGCCATTTCCTTTTTGGATCCTAAATCTTCCACTTGGCAGCCTTGGTGTCCCATCGCCATTCACCTTTGCATTTCATTTAATCTGCAGATTCAATTTGCAAATAAGATTGCACATTCTCTCCACATTTCTAAACTATGGTTTTCGCAGACTGTATTATGTTCAGCTGAGCTAGGCTTTAAGATGTACAAATTAAAACTCAGTGAGGGAAAGGCATAAACACTGCCTTTAATCTCAAGAATTATAGCAATATAATTCAATATATGATATCATTCATTACATGGATTGTCAACACTGATGGAAAGTTGTAAGATGAATCATGGGGTGAAATGTTGGATGTAATGGTGAGTTATAGGACTATAATGAGTGGCACTAAAGAATGAGCATGTAGGGGCTCTGAGGTAGAATTCAGATAGGTTCCCTTTATTCAGGGAGATGAAATTCTCAAATGACTAGGAGCCTCCTTTTAGCAACAACATAAACTCTATGTGTGACCTTAGGCAAGTCACTTACCCATATGGAATTCATTTCTCTAGATTAAAAATGATGTTCATAATCTATATTCAGCCCCATACTGTTTACAGAGAGCTCTGAGATACTTGAATGAAAGGTACCATTTACATGTAAAGTAGTGTTATTATTCAATCCCCCCTCTGCTAACTACTCTACAGCAGGTGTATTAAAAGAGAGCAAATGAAGACAGAGAAAAAGAAAATTGGCTCCTTCAGTGATGAAAATCTGATTACACAAGATCTGCTCATTATAAAGGGGGGTGTAGAATCTGGTACTGCACTTATTAACTATTTCCAAACTAGTTTCACTTTGGATATCTCAGAAAGCAAAGAAAGTACAATCCATATTTTTCTAATAGTGAGCAAAGAATCTGATATGAGAATAAATTTGTGAAATTTCTAAGCATAAACCACCCCCTAAAAACCCTGCCTATTATGTAAATGTAGCTTCCATCATTGGTCTTCAGCACTATAGTAATTAGAATATGTTTATCTAATCACTTTAACATCAGCTTATATAAACTATGACTAATATTATTATCTTTAATTAATTAAATAGTGGTATCTCAATGACTTCTGCAATTTTAAATCATATTGTTGCATAATGACATATAAAAACTTTTACAAAGATTATCCGTGAAAAAGAATATATAGCCAGGCGTGGTGGCGCATGTTTGTAATCCCCATGCTTGGGAAGTGGAGACAGGAGTATCACATAGGTTCGAAGCCAGCCTTGCTGACCCTGCCCACGCCAAAAAAAAAAAAAAAAAAAAAAAAAAAAAAAAAATATATATATATATATATATATATATATATATATATATATATATATATACATGGGAATTAAAAAAGAGATGCCTGGGATGAATAAACTCTTTTGAGAGTCTAAGAAATAGAATATACCTGGTGTTTTTACAACAAAACTAAGGCAGAAGGGGTTGAGATGGTGCCATATTCAATCTGCTTTTCTCTAAAATGAGGAATTTCCACATGTTTCTTAGATCCTTTTCAGGTCTTACATTCCGCAATTTCTTGCATCTTACCACCCTCTTAGTCACCGATGCTAATAGCAGCAGTGCTGTACAGACTTCTTTTTATCTACTTATGCATATATGTGTATTAGCTCCTGAAATCTTCGCAGTAACCTTCCTAGGGAAGTGTTTTTTCCCTGTTATTGCTGATGTGATTAATGAGCAGGGCAAGGTTATGGTACCTGGTAAAGGTCACACCAGGTAAGTAGTAAAGAGAGGAATTCTAATTACCTCCAAGTGACTCTTTAGCATATAATTTCTCCTCTGTATTAGGCCACATCTTAAAAATAGTGCTACTGGCCCTCACATTTGTTTCACTGTGCATAAGTTTGGTACTACTCACCTTGCTGCTTTCCTTCAGCTGTTTGGAAACAATGAAACATGCACATATGAAATTTGGTAGAATGGAAATGACTTCTTTGAGTAGCTTTCTGAAAGTATCTTGGCCTGCCTGAATAATTACTGTTGAAATTAACATCCTCCTGCTAACCCTTAAAAGGGCCCGACATTCTTTCTTTGTGACTAATTATTTTACAGACGGAGCTTTAATTGCAGGATGTAGGAGGTACTTTTAATAAATGCTTAACATTATAAGGGGTCATCATCAGCAATCGTCAGATCATTAAGCCTGCTACCAGGAATAAGCACACTTTGGGGACCAATGACATTTGTCAGAAGAAGCCCATGTGTTCTGTGGAGGGCAGGAGGCCAGGCCCAGGAAAGGCAGTCTGATAATCATCCTATGCTGAGTGCTTTTAATTATTTACTAGAAGGAATATATTGACAATCCGGGCCTTTTCCAGAGAAATGGCTATTCAGAGAACAGGATACATAAAATCACTGAGTGAACTGAAATCAATGTCTAAAATAAATTCCCCAGAAAATTTTTCAGGTAGTTTGCAGATATCAAAACATAGAAGCTGAGGAAGGTGCCTGAGTGGGAAACATAATATGAGAATTTGTCACCTGTCCATTCTTGGGCTCTTCTATATTAACAGGTTTTCTTTAAATTCTGAGGGATAAGGGCCTGCTTTCAACCTTATTCCCAGATATAATCTTGTGTATAGGGTGAAGTCTAGTACATTGTCTGTACGGAAATTAGTAAATATGGGTCACTGGGGGAGAGGAAAAAGATTTTAATTTTAGACCAAGGCCCCAAACTCACTTTGTAGGTGGCTATGGGCAGTCTTTATGAACCTGATTATCATCTTCAAAATGGTGTGTAAACTCCCGCATCCGAACAAGAGGGCTATTGATTAAAATTCACATTCTGGCATTCCAAACTAAACAGACAGGTTCAGGGTATTTGGAAATAATGTCTGCTTCTTCCTTGTGGATTTTTGAGAGGTCTACAGTTTCAGCCCTGCTCACATGGAATTTACATTTCTCCTGAGAAGACATGCCTTTATCCCCAAGCAAACTAAACAAATAAGTACCTCATGCTATGATTTTGACATGCCTTGAAGAAATGTCTAAGAGAAGAGATAATTGTTGCATTATTTTATTTTCTGTTGCTAATAATCCAATACTACAGACTGGGTAAGTTATAAAGAAAAAGGTTTTGTTTTGACACCTGGATGTGAAGGCCCTAGATTGAACAATCCTGCTGGCAGGTACCAATGTGACTCAGGAATCACACTGGCAAGAGATAGGGATTGCACAGTGTATCGCCTCTGGTCCTTCTCTCTTTTTATAAACCTAATTTGATTCAGTCTTGGGAGCTTCCTTCTGATGGACTTAACTATTTCTAATCAACTTCCCTCTAAATATAATGGAGAGATTAAGTTTCCTTACTATCTCACAACTCCCTACTGTCTGACAATGGATATGGAACTTTGATACATGAAACCTTGGGGTCATATCTAAATAAATTCCAGAGCATAGAGATGATTATTGAGTGTTCTTTGATACAGAGTAGTTTTAGATGAGATGATATTTGAGCAGAAATAATTATCTATGAAGATGTATAATCAAAATGGAAAACACAGAGGCCCTAGACAGAAACGAACTTGGCATATCTGAGAAGCAGAAAAGAGTTCAGGATAGCTGGAGAAAAATGAATGAGGGCAGACAGGGGGAAGAGCCTTCCTGAGAGGTAGACAGAGGAGAAACATGTAGGGCCAGAGGGAGGAACTGGATTTTGTGCAAAGTAAAAAGCATGACGAGAAAGAGAATCAAAGGCAGCAAAATACCTTCCCATGCTATACACATGCCCATAAGGATCCCAGCATTCCTGAGGCTGAGACCAGAGGATCATGGTTCACAGACAGCCTCAGCTACTAAGTAAGACCCTTCACAACTCAGTGAGACCCTGTTTCAAAATAATAAAATAGGACTGCGGGTGTAGATAGGAGGTATAATCCCCCAAATTCCATCTCTAGTACTGAAAAAAAAAAAGCAATTCTTCCAACCTGAATATAACTGGTACTTTCTTGTTTACCAGAATCTCAGTCATCTCATATCCCCCCAAAAAACTGACATGATATTCCAAAAAGCCAAAGGGATGCCAGGAAAAAAAAATCTTCATGAATTCAAGGAAAGGGGCATTTAAATGAGTCAAATTAATTCAGTCCAATCAGGATTCCCCTTAGAGCAGGTATGGACTCAGCTTCTCCATGCTCCTTAGCAGTGATTGGGTAAGGGATCCAGCATAGCCAGTCATCACATGCCTTTCCCATTGTCAGTGCCTTAGATCAAGATAGGTCATGACCTAAGTCAACATAATTGGACTAAAGGAAAGAACTTCATCTAATAACTGAAGGAAAGATTTTTCTTTCTCTTTTACTGGTCATGATGAAACTAAACACGTCTCAAACTCAATTGTTTTTGGTTTGGTGACCTTGTGGAAATGAGATAACGGAGTCTAAGGATAAATCAATTTGCTGAAGAGGGCAGAGCCAAGAAGAGAAGAGAAGAGAAGAGAAGAGAAGAGAAGAGAAGAGAAGAGAAGAGAAGAGAAGAGAAGAGAAGAGGTTCTGTAATTCTGATCTAAATATGCCTGGAACCCACATCACCTGCAAACCCTCTGTTGGATGAAAAAAATTGAATAATTTAGTTGGAATTATTTTTAATTAATTGAAGAAAAAAATCATCCTGAAATTAAAAAAATAAATAAAAATAAATGAGTCAAATTAACTGAATACCACAGAGTTGAATACAGACACACTGAGAAGTTGCCACTGTATTCAACTAATGGGAGATATGCCAAGCATGGTGCACATGCTTGTAATCCCAGCATTTGGGAGGCTGAGACAGAAGGATCATAGACTGCAGACATGCTCAGCTACTTAGGGTGGCCCTTTGCAATCCAGTGAAACCCTGTTTCAAAATAAAAAATAAAACATAGGGCTTTGGGTATAGTTCAGAATTAGAATGCTTCTGGTTTCCACTCTCAGTACCGCAAAAATAAAATAAAAAGTGGAGGTGAGATCACTTTCATTGCCAAGATGGAAGGGGACGATGAGAAACAGTTGAAGAAAGAGTGAAATGGAGATGAGGATTTACATGTAGTACCATATGCCTATCAAATCTGAGGGCACAAAAGAGCAACTTGGAAGTGTTGGACACAGGAGCAAGATGTGGAAATAAAGTATTTAAATCATCTATAATGATTTGAATTTAGAAAGTCCCTTATAATTTTGACTGAGACACAATCTAATTTAAAAACACAGACTCCATTCACATGTCAAAACATAACACATAAAATATAGCCTGCATAAGCCACGTGCCCAAGATTCCTTTCTACTACCGTCCAATTCTCATCCTAATACCACCCCGATTTACACTACTTTGCTTCTTATGTATTTTCACAAACTCTTTTATATGTATATCCAATCAAAAGTATAGAAAGTACAGGTTTTAATTTTTTTGCTTTTGTAAATAAGATATAGAAGGTATCTTATTTGTATAGAATAATCATGCTCCTTGACTTTTTGCTCATTTGTTTGCGTCAATGCCTGATGTATTTTGGCAGAATTTCCAATATTATCTCATCAAGGGTATCTTTGTAACATCTTTATGTTATCTTACCTTTCCATCAATTATTGAACCCGTTCTTTATTGAGGGAACTTTGTTCTCAATCTTGCCAAAAGGATCACAAAGACTAATTTACCACATGCATCATCTCACACAAGTTTATATGTACAATAAATCCTCAAAGTGGCTTTATAGAGTAAGATTGTGTATTGTATTTTGTTGATAATTTGTGTGTTTCTTTGTATATTTAAACAGCAACATAATCAAGTCGAATGAGTTAATTACAAAAAGGAAGGAAATAAGAGAAAATGATAGTTTGAAGTTATTTCAGGTACAAATCTTAAAGATCTAATAAGAAATAAATATTATCCAAAGGATGATCTTGTAAGATGACAGAAGGGAGCGTCCTAGTTAAAATAAAACAATGCTTCCACAATCCATGGCATGCAAGTGACAGCGTTCTTATCTAAAATTTTCTCATACTCCTGTGGATCAGTTAAGAATGAAGGTGTCATGTCTAGAATGACAATCTTGAGGTGTATGAATAAAAAGTATATAACTAGATACTGTGGGGGAATTGATTTAGAAGACGAGGAAGATGAATAATTTCTAGGCATTTCTTTAGGTCACATTGAGATGGCAGAGTACTGATGTTTCTACTGCCTACATAGAAAGCATTATCACAAATTCAAGGACTGAAAATGTAAGAAAACAGTGGTTGATTGGTATCAAATAAACTGCAAAAAATAAAGTAAAGAAGAAAAAGAAAGAACAAAAATAACTCCTGTTCAATACGTATTTTTCCATTAACTACAGGAAGCCTGGCATTATTGAAAGCTCAACTATCTATTGCTCCATTCTAGCCCTGCCATTCATGATATAAGTGCCCTTGATAGAATTCATTAGTATCTGTAGTCCAGTTTCTTTATCAGAAGTTTAGAGTATTCTTTGTAAAAAAAAATTCTAGTATGTTCAAAACAATTAAATGAGAAATGTGCCCATGGCATATATCTTTTGAGAACTAACAATACTATATATAAAAGTTCTTTCAGACATTTAGAAATGAAACATAATATCTCTATGCCCTGCCAACATTGGATTAATATAGTTACTTCTTGTCTCAAGTTACTTAATGCAACTGAGGAACATATAAATAATTTGTTTGCCTGGAAGAGTATATTATTTCTGATCATATCATGAATTATGATTATCAGAGCAGGCTTGGAAAAGAAATTCTTATTTATTTTATGTATGCCTACATAGGCATATAAATAGGTAGATGTACTTTATATTATGTTTCTAAACCGAATACATTCATAAAATCAACAACTTTGTTATTTTGCAATGTAACTTTTTTAAAGTGAGTATTTTATAACCACTAATCTTCTAAATCTATTACTTTTCCCCATTCCATTATAAAATAGGTTATTAATAGAACTATACTGGACTTGGCGTATGGATTTCATATTCTGTCTGTATGGACCATATTCTACTTGTATTTGAACCATTTACAGTTTGTTATTAGTTCTGGGACTTCGGTTTTAAGCCTCCAAAGTTTCATGTTCTGGGAAACGCTAATCTCCAGCTAACTTATCTGATTAACACGTTGCTGCTACTATATCTTCAATATAATTTAATTCAGGAAACAAATGCTTGAGAAAGGAATATTAAGTACTGTTTGCTGTAGAGAGCATGGAATAAACAAGTCATAAACAAAATGAAAAAAATAGTATTTAGTGAAAAAGAATAGAAGACTGTGTCAAATTAAACTTCCAATGCCACTTCTACCATTTACTCTTAGTCCTTAGACTCAAGGAAACATTTGAATTTCTCTGGGCTTTATTTTCTCATTTCAATTTTCAAGATTAAAATGATATTATTTTAATTTTTTAATTTTTTTGCTGGTACTGGGGATGGAACCCAGGGGCCTTCTACCTCTGGCCTATACTCCCAGACCTATTTTATATTTTATTTGGAAACAGGGTCTCTCTAACTTGCTGAGAGCCTCACTAAGTAGCTCAGGCTGGCTTTGAATGTGCATGATCCTCCTGTCTCAGCCTCCCAAGCACAGGGATTACAAGCATGCACCACAACACCCTGCAAAATATTATTTTAAAGTCTATGAAAATTAATGGGATTTTATTTACTTATTTCATAAATATACCCAGCTTTGGGCCTGTAAATTAGCTGACACTCATTATTCTGGTGTATTCTCCCACATCCATCACCTGTGGATTTAATAGAATTACTTAATCAGTAGAAGAATGAGCAAAGGTGATGGTTTTATACTTGGAGTGGTGCTCGAGAGTCAAGGCCCCTGAGAAAGGCTTATCCCAGAGATATGTGTCATAACCTTACATTAAGTGCTCTGGTAATCTGTTGAAGAACAGATGATGACTGCTTCTTTCTATAAAAATTCAGAGTTGAGACTCTGGCAATTGAAATGGTGTACTTGGAAGGCATGGATCCCCTATTGAGCTGGGATGTACTTGACACTAGCAATGTGGATGTTGTTGGTGAACACAGAGAAGTGAGTTTCAGAAGGTCTGAATTTATAAGTGACACATTAAGAGAAAATCATATAATCCAAGGATGACTGAGAGTAGCTCTTCTGCTTGTGAAGAATATGTATCCTCCACTTGGCTAAATAAATCTAGCCCAAACTCTGGATATGCATAAATTGCCTATTGGCCATAAGACAGAAGTATCAGAACTGAATCTAATCTTTTTTTCAAAAAAGTAAGAGTGTCAGTATTAGATTTTTATAGTTCCTTCAGATGAATTATAATAGAAAAAGTTACAAAAGCTAAAGAAAACTGTGGTTTGAAAGCTAGACAAAGAATTTCTAGACTTTACCAAAGATATAGTTAATTTCATCTGGCTTTATCAGTAATAAAAAAATGTACTTAAGGCCGGGACCCCGGAACACCTGTGGCCCAGGTCAGGGGACTCTGGGCCCTGGGCCGGACCCTGCGTAGCATGCCAGACCCCTGGAGAAACTGAGCCCAGTAAGACCGGGTCCCGGGCAGGGGTCGTGCAGGACACGCTGGAAACCTGGAACACCCGGGGCCCGGGTCGCAGGACTCTGGGCCCCAGGCCGGACCGCACGTAGCACGCCAGACCCCTGGAGAAACCCGGCCCAGTAAGACCCTGGGTCCCGGGCAGGGGTCGCGTGGGGCACGCCGGAACCCCGGAACACCCAGGACCAGGTAGTGGGACTCTGGGCCCGGGCTGGACCACCCATAGCATGCCAGACTCCTGGAGAAACCGGG
This sequence comes from Muscardinus avellanarius, assembly GCF_963383645.1. Taxonomy (NCBI): domain Eukaryota; kingdom Metazoa; phylum Chordata; class Mammalia; order Rodentia; family Gliridae; genus Muscardinus; species Muscardinus avellanarius. Next base: position 131,712,920 of record NC_137791.1, on the reverse strand, counting down.
CCCAGTAAGACCCTGGGTCCCGGGCAGGGGTCGGGCGGGGCACACTGGACCTCAGAATAGCCAGGGCCCGGGTCGCAGGGCTCTGGGCCCCGGGTAGAGTAGTGCGGAGCATGCTGGACCCATGGGGAAACCGGGCCAGGTCACAGTGCTACTGAGTGCCTGATCCCATTACCTCCTCAAACCACACATACTGTCTTCTCTTATTGGAAAAAAAAAAAAAGGAAAAGGAAAAGAAAAAAGAAAAATATCGAGGGTTTAAGAAGGCTGTGGCGGATGCCAGGACACTGGAGATGCAGACAAAACTTATCCAAATGAACTGGAACTTATGTAAAATTTCCCCATGAAGGAGGACTGCTGTTTCTCTATATTGTTAAAAATCTTGGACATCACCTGTAAGGAGAGAGTTTAGCGGAGACCAAGGAGAAAGGCGGTGTTGAAAGCAGTCTCCGCAATGGTGGTGGAGACTTGTATTCAGGAGAAACAGAAATCGGATCTACCAACCTTATTTTTTTTTGAGAAACTACACCAAATGTCGAATGCTACCGTCATGCATGCTTAGGAACACTGGACAACATTCAGAGTGGAAAAAGAGCTTGGGAAAGATTTGAAATGGTGGAGGCAGTGGCAATGGCAGTGGCCAGTACTCAGGGGAGCCAGAGATTTGATGCATTACACCTGGAACCTTTAAAGTAATAACCCCAGAGGCAGAATGCTAACACCACGCACCCTTGAGAAAGTGGAACAATTGGTTGGGCGAAGAGGGTGCTCGGGTGCTCGGATTGGAGCCTGCCAAAGGGTGAGGCCGGCGACGGACACAGCAAAAGTGGTATTGGAGCCTGCCGAGGGGTTAGGCCAGTGCTGGGGTCAGTGAGGCCGGGATCAGAGCCTGCTGTGAGGCAAGGCCAGTGCTGGGGTCTTCAAGGCCAGGATTGGAGCCTGCCAAGGGGTTAGGCCGGTGTTGGGGCCAATGAGGACGGGATCGAAGCCTGCCGAGGGGTTAGGCCGGTTCTGGGGCCAGCGGCCGGCATTGGAGCCTTCCGTGAGGCAAGGCTACTACTGAGGCCTCCGAGGCCGGGATAGGAGCCTGCTGAGGGGTTAGACAGGTGCTGGGGGCAGCGAGGCCAGGATCAGAGCTCACCCTGTGGCAAGGCCGGTGCTGGGGCCTGTGAGGCCAGGATAAGAACCTGCCGAGGGGTTAGGCCAGTGCCGGGGCCAATGGCCGGCATTGGAGCCTGCTGTGAGGGCAAGGCCGCTACTGGGGCCTCCAAGGCCAGGATCAGAGCCAGCTGAGGGGTTAGGCTGGTGTCGGTGCCAGTGAGACCAGAATCAGGGCCCCTCATGAGGCAAGGCTGCTGCTTTAGCCAGCGAGGTCTGGATCAGTCCACTGGGTAGTCAGGCCACTACTGAGGCCGTCAAGAGTAGGATCCGTACTCCCAATGCGGCATGCAGAGAGAAATATCGCAGAAAATAAAAATTAGATGCTTCCCCTAATCAGCAAAAGCTAGGAGGAAAGGGGCAACAGGAAGAGGTCGAGCTATAGAAAGGGCCCTATAGTGAAGCAACTAAAGTGACCAATCAGAGGGTATGGAATAGGGGAGGATGGAGCCTCTTTAAAACACAGGAGGTACATAAACATATGTATTAAAGTTAATTACAAAACAAGCATGGGATCGAGGGAGGGGAGGGAATGGGATGGGGGATGGATGAGGGATAATTGGATGATATGTGCTTGTATATCCTCTCAAGTCCTGTATTCCAATGTGATATATGATTACAATGCACCAATTTAAAAAATGTACTTAACCTTTGAGTGTAAAAATATAATGGAATATTGACCATATGGATAGTACTGGTAGGTCTGAGGAAAGAAAATGAAGAAAAAACTCTGTTCCCAGGAAGAGAAAAATATATGAGAGTCAAACGCAATATAGTAAATTAATGATAAAATATCCCTGGTAATATATTTTAAATCTGCATAAAATGGGATCAGGAAACAGAGATCAAGGCAGTTAAATTGGCCAGAAAAAGTATTTATTAAAAAATACAACTTTGGAAAGTTTTTATTTTTTCAAATAGGAGTCCTATCCTGTTCAGAAATATTAACCACTTAAGAATCTCATGGCCAGCTAACTGAAGGTCCTAGGGCCTTATCACTGTGGCCAGGGCTGCATGTTAGACACACATCCTCTCCATTCGTGTTGGTGGAAAGTCATAAACAGGAAGATAATATACACTATATAATGTATATTTGAATGAATCCTTACTCTCCTTCTCCCAAAGGATATTAAGTTATATATATTTTGGTAGATACAAATGATTTTAATGTAGAAATCATAAAACTCAGTATAACTATTGCCATTTACACTATCCTCAACATACACTGGTTCTCATTACCCAGAAATTCTGTCCTTATTTCAATATTTTCATTATTTTTTTCTCTAAATCGCATGTGATAAACCAAGATATTTTCTTGCTTCTAAAATTTGCTAAACTACATCACTAGGTTTCCAAGTGATGTAGAAATTCTTCACTGTGCAATTTTGGGAAAATCACAAAAGCTATTTTGGGTTTCAACTTCCTTTCCTGCAAAATAGGAAAAATAAATCCTATTTCACCTGCTTTATGGCAGTGTCATGTGTTGTCTGCTTTACTAATAATTTCTCGGCACTGGAAATCCAGCATTTTACAAAAAAGACCAAGGGCATGATTCTGATTGGATCAATAATCTAGTGGGTAAGGACAGAAAGTTAAAAATTAAAATTGAATAAGGAAGCACCTTAGAAAGCTTTATATACTAACATTGGCAAATTATAAAAAGATTAGAGAATAACAAGAAGTTGATATAACTGAGTTGATGTCACAATGAAAATAAACAACAGAGCCGGGCGTGGTGGTGCACGCCTGTAATCCCAGCATTTGTGAGGCTGAGACCGGAGAATCGCAGTTCACGGTCAGCCTAAGCTACTTAGTGAGGCCCACTGCAACTCAGTGAGACCTGGTTTCAAAATAAAGAATAAAAACTAGGGCAGGGGGTGTAGCACGGAGGTCAAATACCCCTGGGTTATATCCCCAGACCCTCAAAAAAAATAAATAAACAACAAACGGTATGCAAATGTTCTAAGAGAACCTCCTACAGTGGTGTCCAGGATGCTCAAACATGCCGAAGACTATGCTAAGCACTTTACGTGTATTATCTTAATGATTTATCCTAGTAACCCCAAATAAACCTTCTCATGGTTTGGGTCTGGAATGTCCCCAAAGTCTCATGTGTTAGGAGGTTGGGCTTTGGTGGAGCAATGGGATCATAAAGGTTCTGACCTCGCCAGTGAATTAATCCACTGACGGATTCATATTTGATGGAGGTTTGGGAAGTGGTGGGAGCCATAGGTTTGTGGAGCATGACTGAGAAAGGAGGTCACCGGGAATGTGCTCCAGGAGGGTATATTTTGTGCCTGGCTTTTTTCTTTCTCTGCTCCGAGCTGCCATGAACTGAGCAGTTTACTCTGCCACATCCTGTCGCCACAATATTCTCCTTCACCTCAGGCCCAGAGTCAAAGAGCCAACAACTAAGGGCTGAAGCCTCTGAGATCTTGAGCCCAATAAAACGTTCCTCCTCACACTTGTTTTTCTCCCCAGATATTTGCAATACAAACCTGACTAACTGCCTAATATATAGACATTAACCTTATTACCACTATTTTGTACATATCAAAATAAAGATATAGAAATGAGCAGTACTCTAATACTTGCTGAAATTATACTCTATGATAGCTGAAGAAAAAACACTAATTATACCCCCAAAACTCATGCTTAACACTCCTGACACACATATACAAACAGATACAAACTAAACCAACAGGTAGAAGACTCCCTTACAGACCCAATGGTAAGTTTAGAATGTGCTTGTTGTCTCTTAACCTCATTTAGAAATTACTCTGTACCCTAATATTTTCAGCTGGGAAATTCAGAGTAGAGTAAAACTGCTGGGGTCCAGCCCTAGCAAGCATCGGGGTTCATGTGTTGATGAAGGGGAAACCGAGGCCGATGAGAGAAGAAGCCACACGAGATCAATCTTTCTCCATTTTATTCAGGATTTGTTACAGTTTTTATACTTTATTTTTTGGCAGAAAAGCAAGAGCATAGTCATGCAAGCAGGATTGCCAAGGACAGTAAAAGTTATTATTTTCTATAAAGTTTAGGGCAAGGGTGCTAGACATTTAAAGAATCATAATGTATTTTCTCTCACTTCCCAAGGCTGACTCAAACTTAATCTTATACAGTGGCTCTAACTAAGGTCAGTTTGAACTTATTGTTTGACCCAATAACTTTATCCTTGGGAAAAAATCTTTGCTGCCTGAGTCTCTCACAAGCCACTGCCATCAAGTTTTAGTTATAATGTTTATACATAAATTTTCAGTTATATATACTAATCCAAATAATCCTAAAATAATTTTTTGAAGAAAGGAATGCTAGACATTCTTCATGGGGGATCTATGCCGTTGCGGATCCCCTGATCGAGCTTTCTCAAGATTTGCAAAAGATGCGGTAGCATAAAACGTGGTTTAAAATAGCACTGGACATAAGGAAGGAAGGAAGCCAAGTCTGTGCATGTTCTTTTCTGACACTGGTCATCTCTGTGACAGGCTTAATAGGAAGGGGTCAAAGCAGGACAGTGAAGATTTGGCCCCATTATTCGTATCCATTCTAGTTCAAATTACGTATAGTTCTGAGGTTCTATTTCCCAAGTCAGAACTTAACTCAGTGGCAGGACAGGAGTAAATAAAGGCTTTCAGAACAGTAGGGAAGAAAGCAGCATGTGAGGAATGAGTTGGATTAAGTTGCAATAATTACTTTGGAACATAGCTATGTTCAAAATCCTGAAGGTGAGCCTTATTGGGCCCACAAAATAACTATAGTAGTGCTTATCTAATTCATGTTTTGCCTGGAGACCTTTGTTCCAATTTGAAAGGACACTTAAAGAAGGACATTGCCTGGAGAAGTCTGGCCAGTCACCAGAGAGATTGTCCAATAAAGGTGGTAATTTGTAAATGTCACCAGTTTCCAGGGAATAGTTATCAATTCTGGAAGCTAAAAAGTTGACATGTCTTTTAGCTGTCATTAGCACAGTTCAAATTGAATAGACTTCAAAGGAATACCTCACACTAGTTTCTTAAGAATCTGGAAATATAAGATAGAATTTCATTTGCAAATTAGTATTAATATTGAAAAATATTATCAAGTGGATTACACAGTAGTCTTTTCTGTCAATGATTTTGTTTTCTGTTGGCAAATTCATACCAGAATTAAAATTATAATCAGAAAGTTTTTTACATGTGGATTGTGCATGAGCGGAGCCAATTACTTAGAGCATATCTGTGTATTATTGACATATGATGGTTTCCTGAGCCCATTTCTATTACATTCCCAGACATATTGTCATGGATGGAGTATTCATTTTTTGGTGAATATGATTTTCTCTCTTCTGGACAGTATTGAAGGCAAATGGAAACATTTTTCTGAGTGGCTTGTCTATAGCATTTTTATTTCTAGAGACGATTTTACCACTCAGGCTGAGAGGGCTGTGTTTATTTATGAATGTTAACACAACTTTAGGATTTACAAATTATATAGCCTTTTAGAAATATATTTTTAATTATACTGCACCAATAAAATATATTAAATAAAAATACATGCTTCATAAGTAAATAAACACTGGCAGATATGCTAAAATGCATAGATTATAACAACAGAAAATATGATACTATTTAAATATTAAGGCATAATTTATTTTAATTGGCTTTTTAAAATTCTTATGCTTATACTTAGTAGACAAAGAGTATATGAAGAGAACAAAGTTCGGAAACCAGCCACGTACCACCTTCCCTCCTTGCCAGGTAAACCTAAAGATTATAAAGAAACTCAGACCTCCACTGTGGGACCCCACCCAGCCCTTCATGGAAGTTCTTTAAAAAAGCCGCAAAGACTTTCTTGCTTAGACACTCTCCACCTCTTAAGATTGCCTGTTTTCCTGTCAAATCCCTCACTTCTGTCTTTTATCTGAGAAAAATGAATAATTTGAGAAGTTGTCATTTTCATAGTACCTTTGGCTTATGAGACAGGAATGTTAGAAAATGGCCTAGTTCATTTATCTTATTTATGATTTGAGGCTGTCTGTGATTCTAGTGTAGCTTTCTCTGAATCTATGGTAAGCCAATCCTTCTTTCTTTATGGGAGTTATCATGCTGCATTTAAAATGATACCTTTTTAACAGTTAAAATCAGAAGTCAATATTGGAAGTGTTTTACTAACACATACTATTTTTTTTATCAATATCAGCCAATTTCCCTTGCAATTGAAGTCTTCTCTCTTCTGGTCTAGTCTGGGCAACTGCACCATTATGTAACCTTAACTCTCAGGAAGTGATCATTTCAGTCTCCTGTAGCCCAGACAGATTACAGTCATTAGTACATTCTCCTTATGACAGCTCCAACGTCTTCAGAGACTAAGTCAGGTGGGTGTTTGCTAACCTACCTTCTTTTAAACACTCTCCCGATTGTCAGGTAAGGATGATTCTGGGTATGCAGCTCAACAGCTTCCCAGAATAACTTCCTACAGGACAGATTTTTTCTCATTTTTTGATACTTATCATATTCTTCCATTTCATAATCAGAGCAGAGAATTCTTACTGCATTAGTGTCACAAGTAATTCTCTGTTTAGCCATGCCATAGTTTCCTTTAGGAATTTATTAACCTAAACATGTAGCCTCCTCAACATGAAAATAAAAAGCTCAGATACATAGAATGAAGTTCTTATATGTTTTCAATTCATTTGTCAAATACAAAATTTAAAACTGTAAAATTTCACAATTGTAAAAATAATTTATGCAAACTTTTCTTCTTTTTGCAGATAAAAATGAGGACACAAGGCAGAATATTTGTCCAAAATATCTCAATGAGTAAATGGCAGAATCCAAATTGTGAATCAAGGTTATTGAGTATATGACCAAAACTAATTCATAAACACATTCTGATATTGTGTGGAAATCATTTTTCACTACTTTGTACTTTGAAGACTTCATGGATTGAATGTGGAGTGAAAGCTTTTGGTAACTGATCATAGGTGCTTTGAAAAACAAACCACGTTTAATATACTTTTATTGGTGCATTGTAACGACACATTATAATGAGGTTCTTAGTAACAGAGGTTCTTACATCTGAACATACACTAATTAGCTTCCTACATATTTCTCAGAACTATCCATTTTTCTCTATTACACTCAAAACCCATTTCTCAAGACACACTGCTCTCTTCAAAGTTTGCCTCCTCCTCTTGACATCCCCTATCTTCTTCATGCTAAATAAGCCTTCATTTATATAAGTTTGTAACTCATTCAAATATCACCTCATTCAGGAATCCATACCTATCATTCAAGATGGCATGGTGACAACCTATCAGTATTTATAGAGAATTTACACATACCAGTTGGAAATACAGATGTACATGTCACCAAGTAAAATTATACTTTTGATCTAAATATCTTGCCCTTATTTTGTGAAAGCCATAAATATGTTTTATCTCCAATACCAACTACATTGACTATAAATATTAGGTTTATTTAAAAATGTCTAGTGGATGAATGAATAAATAAATATATAAGTAAAGTCAAGGTAAACAAGTAGAGACTGAACAGTAGACATTTTCAAGAAAGTAAGACGCATTGGTTGAGAGAAGAAAGTAGCTATAGAAGGATATTTTATTGCTTACTTTTTAATATATGTATGCATAGGTAGAAAGAGAATAAGAATAATTAGCTAGGAACTTAATTGAAGCCAAGACTATTCTACATATGAACTGTACTCCCATCACTTTTTTACTTTTTATTTTGAAAGAGTATCTTGCTCAGTTGCTGAGGCTGGCCTCAAACCTGTGATCCTTATTTCTTTTTATTTTTTCTTTTTTAATTTATTTTAATTTATTTTATTTTATTTTATTTTTTGCGGGTCTGGGGATGGAATACAGGGGCATTTTACCTCCAAGCTACACCCCTGCCCTCTTTTTTTTTTAACAATTTTTTATTGAACATAAGTAGTATACATTTATACTATATTTGGTGCCCTCTCCCCCCCGCCCCCTTCCCCCCCCACCAATGGTTGTCCAGGTTAACCATGTCTTATTCATAATTTTACGCATGTTCAGGTGTAGACTCTCATTAATCCAGATCGGCCTTTCTCCTCTCCTATCTTTCCATTAAAACTTAGCTAGTATTTCCTTATTTCTGAACCTTCCAAATACTGGGATTAGAGGCATGTACCACTGTTCCTGTCAACATTCTCACAGCTATAATATAAAAACTTGACCATGTAACTTGAAGGAAGAGAGATTTATTTGCTGTCAGTTTTCCTTGGTAATACTGGGGTTCAGTACATGTGTGGCCTTGTGGCCGGGGCTTATGGATCTCAGGTCATGGTGGCTGGAAATACAAAGAGGAAGAACACATGTGCTGTGTTCCTCACATTATGGAGGCTGGAAGGAAGAGAGAGATCGGGGGAGGAAGAATCATATATAACATCCAAGGTCTCATCCCCAGGGACTACTCTTCTTCAACCACACCCACTGGCCAGACCACATCTCACAGAAATCTATTCTAATGGATTTATCGACTGCTGTGATTGCTGTGATTATAATCCTCATGACTCAATTACATCAACATCAAACACAAATTTATGAGCTTTTGAGGAGCCATTCTATATCTAAATGTAACATTCTGCCCTTATCCCCTGAAAACCTCATGCGCAGCTCAAAATGGAAAAAGAAATTTGTCCTCCCCAAGAGTTACCAAAGTCTTAACAGTTTCAGCATTGGTGAAAATTCCCAAAGTCAAAAAGTCTCTTCTGAGACACAAAGTGAACACTTGTGAGCCTCTATAAAAGATATGAAAGTTCAAAATAAAAATCAAGTTACATGCAGCCAATGTGCCATAGCAAAGAATAAACATTTACATTTCCAAAGAGAAGTATAGGCCCATAGAGAGAAGAACTGGGTAAAAAAACAGTAACAAAATCTGTCTTGGCAACCATTTGATCCTGCTGCTCTATTTATAGCATTCAGGACACATGTTGGTGAGAAGTCATCTCCAAGAGACTTTGGCAGTCCTCCTTTTGTGCCTGGCTGATCACAATGGAAAGCTTTATGTTCTTCTAGCCTGTCTTGACTTTTTGCTCATAGGTTTTCTTCATAGTTGTTTCACATTTCTGGCATTTCTAAATCTAGGGTTTTTTTTTTCTTGCAACTTTGGCTTCACCATCACAGCTTCACAAATTGCTTCATTTAGGCCTACTTGCAGAGATCATGGCCCTGTCACACATTTTCTAGATCCCAAGATATCCCTTTGAAATCTGGGGGGAAGCCTCCATGGCCCCTTTTTCTATCACTCAGTAATTACATTGGCTTTGAGATGGACTGCCAACAGAAAAGGCATTCACACCCTCTTCAATCATTGCTGCTGGGCTTCCCTCCATGGAATGAGTTAGGGAGAAAGCTTGATACCAAAAAAAGGAAAGACAAAGTTGTCAGACAAGAGAATAAAGAAAACAAAAGAGGACTTGAGTAAAATTAAGTATAAAAAAGTAAAAATATGAGAATGTGAAAAAGAAAATGCAAATAAAACTTTTTTAAAAATAAAATAACTATTTGTAATGAATAAATTTTTTTTCAATGTGTAAAAAATTCAATATCTTGCTTTTACGGCTATTGTTTTCCTTACTTAATATGATTATGAACTGAAAATTGAAGAAAAAAAACCTTCAAGTGATGCACCAGGTGTTCATCTCCAGGTCTGTTTTATTCCAGTCTCAATCCCTTTAGAAAGCCTCATCTTCTCTGTGGGAAGTGGGAGTTGCTGAATGTGCATGTGATGTTCAGAGGTAATGTCCCATACAGGCCTTATTTCCCAATTTCTCTCTAGTCTGTATATATAAGTGAAAACATATAACCCTTCACTTTCTGAGACTTGTTAATCTCACTTAGCATATTCTCTAGTTCCATCCATTTTCCAGCAAATGATATAATTTTGTGATTTATGGTTGAGTAGAATTGTATTATGTGTATATATCATTCCTCATTTGATAGACACCTAGGACGGCTCCATAGTTTATCTGCTGTGAATCAAACTACTATGGATATGTATGTATTGCTATAATTTTTTATTTTTTATTTTTTTGGTGATACTGGGGGTGGAACCCAGAGGCTTTCTACCTCTGGGCTATACTCCCAGACCTATTTTATATTTTATTTTGGAAACAGGCTCTCACTAAGTTGCTGAGAGCCTCACTAAGTAGCTGAGGCTGGCTTTGAACGTGTGTGATCCTCCTGTCTCAGCCTCCCAAGTGTGGGGATTAAAAGTGTGTGCCACCACGCCCGGCTTGCTATAATATTCTATCTTCCATTACTTTAGAAAGATACTCAGGCCTGACATAGCTGGGTCATACTGTGGTTCCATTCCTATACCTTTAAGAAATCTCCAAAATGATCTTCACAATAACCATACTAATTTGCAATCCCAACAACAGTGGGACTAATGTCAACTGTAAAATAAGTAGATGATGAGTATTGAAGGAATTCCATCCATCATCATGCCACAGCTGGAGTGCAAGGAGAGGATTCAAAGTTTTAAACTTGGAAACTAGTCAAATGTCTATTTCTAGACATCTTAACCCTAAAATAAAACTTAATGAACACTTCCCATTCCAATTATTTATATGAATTACCACCAAGAAGTATTCGTGTAAGTTCCACATTTCATCTCTATTTTGTAGAGCTTCAGCTGGATCAAGTGACTTTTATTGGTGCACTGTAATTATACTCTCAGATTCATTACTAAGGGTGGGTTAGGTTCAGGCTGTATAACTAACTCAACAGCAAAAATAATGTGTTTCTTACCCAATCTAAAACCAGCATGGATTGAGAAGCTCTCCATGGTAGCTTTGTTCAGCATGGTGACTTTCCTGGACATAGTTTTTCCATCTGAGCAACTATCTCAACATGCAGTCTCCAGGCAGTTGATGCCCCAAATGAAGGAGATAGGAGAATAGCGAGAGATGTTTCCTTGTCTTAATTCAGACCAAGGGAGGTCACTTCCACTCACAGTGTACTAGGTAGAAGGAGTCTTATAACTTCCTACCTCCAGAGATCTGGACAGTTCTATGTGGCGAGAAAGAAAGAACATCAGATGAGATTGGGTGAGTCCACATATCATTACATTTTCCATATTTAATCTAATAGTAAAGTAAAAGATTTAACTTTATGGGAGTAGGCTCACTGGACTTTTGAAAGGTTAAATAGTTAATGAAAGCATAATTAAAAAAAAATTTACTGAGTCTCCACCAGATGTCCACCTCCTTTTTGTACTCTGGAAATGCAAAGGCAAAGAAAATAAAAACCTTCCATTAAGCCACGAAATGTGTATTCTAAGAGGAAGGGATAAAGGAGAAACAAACACCCTTTATACTAATTTTAAAAATTAAGGATATTTAAGTGTTTCTTACATGGAAATATCATTATGCCATAGAAAGTTTCTCAGAGACTAATGTTGATTAGGAAGTCAGCAAATATCTCTTTGAGGAAGTGATATTTAAACAGAACTCTGAGTGACATGAAGTAGTGGCTACCTGGAATCGGGAGGAGACACTACCAAAGAAGGAAACAGCTAGAACTATTTGTAGAAATATGTTCTGGGAGGTAGCAAAACAGAAACAGGGCCATTACAGATGGGTCCCAGTGAGGAAGGAGAATCATGTTATTAGATGTTGTTGCAGGGACAGGGGGATCAGTTCATGCAGGTTTTTTAAGGCAGGAGAAAGACTCTGGAGCCTGACTGATGGAAACAATTGGAGGATAGTGAATAGCAGAATGACAGAATCTGATTTATGTTGATTACGAGCACAGTACTGTCTTCCAAACCCTGTGCATCCCTGAACCCCCAAAATAGAAGCTGCAATGACAGACGTCTATGTGAGAGCCAAAGGCAATATCAGAGTTGAAAGGTGCTAAGCTCCACTTGCTTTCAGTGGGACTGTCAGAAAAAATACATTGTTACCGAAAAATGCCAGAGTTGGCAAAAATCTGGGCTTGTCTGAAAAGCTATAAGAAAACTGTAGGTGTGTAAAATGCTGCTCAAGCTTTAGCAAACTCAAGGAACTCCAGCTGACATTTACTCCGGGGTGTGCACATCTGGCATTAGCCTGACATGTGGAAGCTCAGAATGCTCTTCCCTGAGTTTGAGACTGAATCAAGGGAAGTCAAGGTCATCCTGAAGCCTAGTGCTTTATCATCCCGGCTGTAGAACAGAACAAAGAGAGGAAAAGCAAGCAGAGTTAAAGTGGGGAGGGGTGGTCCTGACAGGCAGTGTTACTGACAGAGTCAGATGGAAAATTCGTCAGGACTGCTGCATAGGGAAAGCTTCCAATGTACATCATTTCTTATGGAGTTGTATGTGATGATGTAAAAAGTAAAATGGCTTTAGAACATTTATTTCAAATCTTATTACCTGGAGCCTTAAGATTCAAAGAAAACACCTTGAGGTGCAGCCCTAGTGATAGAAAGGATAAAAGTAACATCCCAAGACACAGGGTGGCTTTATTCCAGTTCAGCCATGGCTCTTTCTTATGTGTTACATATTAATCACATTGGGGTGGTTCCATATTAAATTTTCTTTGAAAGAAATACCTACTGCTAAAAGGTTCATGATAAATGCAATATGGGCACAGAATTGAGAGATAGGAGGGTGGAAAACACATATGTCACATGCATATTGGCCATATTTTATGCAATGGTGTTTAATTCTAACACATTTTAAGGAGAGCTTCTTCTAGCTACAATTGGCACGTGGGAGTATTGGAAATAAGGGAGTTTAAATTCCTTGTTTAAGCCAGTAAGTGACCAAGATTAGAGTCAAACATGGATTTCGGACCCCAAAGACCACACATCCTTACCATCACTGTTCTGTTCATGATAAATGAGGGACTGTATCTACTATTCCCAGACTTCATAATATTGAATATCATCCACCATCCCTTGCCTTGGTGATATCGAGAATGCTATCTTCTCAACATCTTATTCTCATTATCTATTAAAGGGTATAAATGTAGTACTGAATAACATCAATTTTATTATCTTGAAGTTGAAGTGATACAGCATCCGATGCATGTACAGACATTCATTCATGGAATCAGCACAGTGGCATTGTATGGTGGCAGATGACACTCAATTGCAAAGGAAAGGAAATCAGCTCCAGAGAGGTGGGGTTCACCATCAGTGTCTGAATAGAGGGAAATAGTCGCAACTTCTGGGACTCTGAGGAGGGTTTCAGTCCATTCATGTGAACAGAACTTTACCTAATTTTTTGGATTTTGGCACAGAAACACAAAGAAAGCATATACACTGTATTTCTGAACAGTTGAATAGGTTAATAATTATAATATCAAATGAAAACATGTGTTGCTTTCATGGTTAAAAGTTCGTAGAACTCATAAAATACCACAGATAAAATTTTATTCTTGCATGCCTAAGTACTGTGATGATACACAGATAATGAGCAGATGATTGATTAGAGACAAAATAGCTAATTATCGCATATTATTGTATAATTTAACTTTACTTCAACATCGTGACTACAATCTATAATCAAGGTTTTATATATTTTTGTTATGTTGACAGTAATTTTCTAGCCAACTAAAAATAAGTTGCAAACTTACTTAAAGACCTGTAGATGTTAATTATATTTTCATTTGAAATGTAAATTTTTTAAAAAAATAATTATCAGTGCATTGTAATCGTACATCTTAATGGAGTACAGAAAGGTAGAGTCATACATGCACACATCACTCAATTAGCCCTTCCTCAGTTTCTAGCTCATTTCCTCCCTCTCCCTCCTTCCCATGTTTGGCTTAGTGATTGACTTTGATATGTCTGTGACAGTACATCATGCACATTAGGGAACTGCCCTCTTCCCCTCTCCATTCCCCTCAGTTAGGTGGCCTTATTTACTCATCTATAGTTTCTCCTTCTTTGTCTAGCATTTCTCTTATGACCTATTTCTCCTTAGCTTCTGCATATTAGGGGAGCATCTGATTTCTTAATTTTGTGACTAATCTCATTTAGCATAATGTAAATTTAAATTTGAGTTAAATAAAATTTTATATCTTTATTTTATATTTATTTTCAAACATGTAATTTTTCATTACAAATTTTAAAACAGACCAAGAAAACTATAAGCTACAATTCAAATTTAATAGTGAATATTAAGCCAGCCGAGCTAACTTTAGAGACCCTGTTTCCAAATTTAAAAAGTATAAAAATAGGTCTGGGAGTGTAGCCCAGAGGTAGAAGCATTTCTAGGAACCCCAGTACCATCAAAAAAATAGTGAATATTAATTTTAAATAAAAATTACTGTAATGAAGCTATTATAAAGTATGTTTTAGTATAGGTTTTTATAAAAAGAATATCTTTCAGTTCTAGAATTCCATGTGGAACTATCTGCCAAATTAAATAATCACCATCACTTTGAATGTCTGTTATATCTACACAAATAAATGTAAGAGTAATATGGAATATTTAAAATTACAGAATGTTCCTCAGTTACTAGCATGCTACGAAACCAGTGTCTTCAAAGTATAAAATGAAACATAAAGAGAAGAAAGAACATTTTGTATAACTAAAAAAAAAGTTTTCTAATTATATAGGAATAGAATTTGTTCATGTTAGAGGAAAGATTTGACTGGCATGATGGTAAATTGTATGTGTTATTAACTTTCCCAGGACAGGAAATGCCCTGATGCCTGGTTGCCTGGTGAAAGCATTATTTTTTATTTGTCTGTGAAGGATGTGTTTTAGATTAATCCCCCCCTCTCTCTCTCTCTCTCTCTCTCTCTCTCTCTGTGTGTGTGTGTGTGTGTGTGCATGTGTGTGTGCATGCCATGGTGATATGAATAACTCCATCTAAATAATAAGTGACCATGTAAATCAAGTCTAATAATAGTAACTATTCAAATTACCCTTCATTCATACATGAAGTTACTTGTATCAATGTAAGGCCTATATATGGAGGTGAAGTAGGTTGGGAGCAGGAGAAACACACATAAGAAATGCTGTATGCTTGTATGTGTTTATCAGTTCCAACCTCACTATGATGTAATAGTTACAGTGCTTCAATAAAGAGTCAAATGTTCTCTGTAAAGAGCTAAGATGCTTATAATTTTTGTGTCATGCGTCAAAAGATATCTATCACTACTATGCAACTCTGCTCTTATACCACAAAAAAAAACCCACAAGGAGTATAGAGACAAATTACTTAATGCGGCCTTATTTGGATCATAGAGGTAAAATCTGGCCAGTGGATAATCTGTTTACCTGTATGCTAAAGTATGAAATCCAACATGGAATTCCTTTTTCTAACTCTGTGTTATAATATGTAGCTATGCTTTGTAAACAGAAAGGAGACTCATAGATACAAACTACATAATTCAATAGCTAGTTGGCATGACCCTTGTTTCATCAGTTTGCTATTTGAGACCAGACCTCAAGCTTGGTGACAAATTTATTTCACATAATTGCTTTTTATCAGATAGCTATAAAGGCAAATTCTGGATGCATTGGGCTTATTGTTTTGCTGGCTTTTGTTTTGTTTTTAAGGTTCTGGGGATGAAACACAGAGCCTCATCCGTGCTGGAAAAGTTGTCTATTCCTGAGCTATATTTTCAGGCTGAACTCCATTTTATCTGAGAAAATCTATACCCATCTTAGGTGACCATATGTTCTCAAAATAAACTATCATGGCTTTCCTAGTTAAACACTTATTGTTTTATTCTTTTGTTTGGTTTCCTTATCTGCCCTGATGGTCAATTAGAATAATTATGCTAACAATATCAGTATCACCACTAGTGATAACAGTTCAACAATAAGAAATGGTCATCAGATGTTCACCATTACACAGACATTATTCTCTGACTACTTGAGCTTCCCTAGTCAGAGAAAGCTTAATCTGTAATCTACTAAAATTTATAATTTATGACATTCTTTAGAATCCTCTCTGAAGTATGGGTTTCAGTAGTGAATGGGGACTAGGAACCATGTCACCCATTTGATATTTGTTAGGTAGATAATAGATTCCCTATTTACTTGCCTATGATAAAGAGGCCATAAGAGCAACTTTAATGTTGTACTGAATACAACATGAGTTAAGGCTTACAGAACACAGTTTCAGAACAGTGTGTGTACTACATAAATACTAACTAGAGTCTAACATTTTCATCCTATTAATATTTCAGCGGACCAGAAGAATATTGTTAATAATTTTCTAAACATCTTTCAAAAAGAAGATAATAATCATAACCTATCCACGGTCCACATGATCATGAACTTAACCTATGCTACATAAGGTCTCAGGGACAGACTGAGTTTTGTAACATGCAGCTGGGATCCAGCATTGATTTTAAAATGTGTTCTTTCAAGGTGTATTGGTATTAGCTTGCAACACAGACTACGCCAATAGTTTTAATATATGTGAAATGAGTTCCAAGTTTGGAAACAATCCCTTGCTGATTTGAAGGTAATATATGGGAGCTGTCGTCAGAAATGTGTGTGCAGGTGCACCGTACGCTGACGACATGGCAATTGGCATTAGCATTAATCACAGATTTGAATTTAGCAAATGCTGGTTTTTATAGCAAGTATAAACTAGTATTACTGCAAAAGGCAGTTGTAAAAGTTCTCATTTTTTGAGTAACAAATTAAAATAATTAGAATCACAAACTCTGAAGAGTTTGTGTGTGTTTGTGCATATATGTAAGCGTGTTTGAGTGTGTGTGTGTGTGTGTGTGTGTGTGTGTGTGTGAGAGAGAATATATGTGAGGGTTAAATTTAACATTTTTTGACTCTCTGTAGTTTTCCAATAATAAATAATAAATATTAGTGTCTTAAGTTTGCAATTTTCTTGATACATTAAGATTCCAAAAGCATCCTCCATTCCTAAATACATTGCTTCAATTTCCAAAATTTTTAGTTTCTTTAAAGCCAGAAACAATGTTATTCATTCCTGCACTTCTGTGGTTTATTCATTTTTCTTTTAAAGATAAAGAATAACATTTTCCTGGAATCGAAACTTGGAGATATTTCCTATAAACTTCCCCAAAGTAAAATCTGTGTAAATTTTTTTGATTTCCGCAAATAAATTCAATATCCCATTTTAATAGGCCTCTCAAAAAAAGTCTAATAAATGATATATCCAATGAATGAATGTGGAGTCTATGCAGAATTTATTTATTTGCAAATTTCAGTACTTACTAAATGATTATTGTATGAATGATTTTAAAGGGTTCCGGTTATCAGAAAACAATGAAGAGATCCTCACCATACATTTCAGTCAATTGAAGAATTCCAAAGCAAGCTACATTAAGAGTGTAAAATCTAAAAATAAAAAAAGCAGGTAAATTTGTGGAATTTTCTATGTGCTAGGAATCTACATATTTTATATGTACTCATGAATTCACTCCTTAAAACAACCTTATTGTGGTTTTACAAAAGAGGAAACATGTTCAAGAAAAAGCAGTGCAGTTGTTTCTTTACATAGTGTACAAGTGACTTAATCACATTTCTAATCCAAGTGGTTTTGTTCCAGTCCACATCCATTTCCACTCTGTTATATTGTCCCACTCACAGGTTTATTTGCTCTAAAAGTATAAGGTGAATATTCAGTCAGATAAATGGTTCACATATCTTTTTTATGATTATTATTTCTCATGACTGAGATTTTGATATGTGATGGCATCGGAAAGTTCAAGGTGCTACGGCCTGTCAAGAATGTGGAGTCTGGATATTCTTCTATTTTATTGATGTAATATAGAACCATCTGCTTTCAAACTCAACTAGGTGAAGGGCAAGGATGACATACTCATAAAAACTCATGACCAGGAATTGTGAACAAAAAATAGTTATCACATATTTTTCTGAGGGTCAGTATGTGGATTAGCAGATCAAGAAAGACTCTCAATAATTGGTTTTTGGTCAACCGCAAGACAGAAACAAATGTTGAAATAAAGAATTGTCAATAAAACTAATAATAGGGCCATTGGGTAGTTAACATACAAGAAACCATACAGCATGCATCAAATACTCAATTTGAGGTTTCAGAATATTCTAGTGTATTTTAAAAAGAGAATTTAAATAATAGCTAGAATATTAATTAATAAACCCCTTGAAATTTCAACAAGAAGTTTAAATCTTTAGTAGGTTTCATTTAAAGAACTGCTAATGACTTAGTTTATATGAAGTTCCTCACTAAGAAGGCAAGGAGGAGTCCACATTATTTATAATAAAATCAGTTTGAAGAAATGGAAGAGTTATCAATAAAATGAGAATTTAAGGGCAGAGCTTATGACAAACAATGACAATTAGGTGTGCTTTACCAAATGAGTTATTGCTGATTTCTCACAATAACTCTTTCTTTCTCTTCCTCTCTCTCTCTCTCTCTCTCTCTCTCTCTCTCTCTCTCTCTCTCTCCATCCCGTGTGTGTGTGTGTGTGTGTGTGTGTGTGTGTGTGTGTGTGTGTGTGAATATATACTGTAATACCTATCCATGGGGTATAGTGTGATATTTCAATATACTTTTATAATATGTAATAATCATCAGAATAGTTGGCAAATCAAATGCCTTAGATATATATTATTTCTTTTTGAGTGCACTCAAAATCTGATAGCTTGTTTGAAGTAGTCGATTTATTATTGTCAATTATTATCAGTCATAATAATGTTACTATTATATAGAAAATTTTAAGTTCATTCTTTTCTTCACATGTAACTGTATGCATTAATTACCCCTCTCCCAACTCTCTCCAGGTTCTAGTAAACATTGTTCTTTTCTCTACATTGCTTAGATCAATATTTTAGCTTCCATATATAAGTGAGAATGTACAGTATTTCTTTTTGTCCATAAGTTATTTAACATAATGTCTTCCAATTCCATCCACATTGCTTCAAATGACAGATATTGTTTTATGGTTAAGTAATATTTCATTATGTGTTTTTATTGCGTTTGCTTTAACCATACATTCTTCAATAGACACCCAGGCTGATTCCCTATCTTGGCTCTTGTAGACAGTGCTGCAATAAATACACATCTGCACATGTCAAACAAGCTGATTTTAGTCCTTTGCATCTATATCCAGTAGGAGAATTGCTAGATCATATGGTATTTCTATTTCTGGATTTCTTGGGGATGAACCATACTCAGAGGGAGAAAGAAAAAGTTCAGCAGTAATATCATAGTTCTATTTTTCAGAATATTTAAAGATTTTTGTAAACCATTTAAAAAAGATCAAGAATAATATGATGGGGAAAGTATTTGTGAAGACATTTCTAAAAAGAGGAAAATTAAATAAAACATTTGATAAATGTTCAACCTCATTAATCAGTGGTAAAATAAAAATTAAGCAACAACAAAATATTGATATCAATTTATAGTGCCTGAATTACAAACATTAAAGGAATTGCATACGTTAGGTATTGATAAAATAGGGATTACTAGAAACTTTCATAAGCTACAAGAAGAAGCTATTTTCAAAACTATTAAACTATTTAGAATTTACTAAAGCTAAATCTATATACCAGAATACAATAGAATATAAGCCATATAACTCAGTAATTACATTTATTTCTTTTTTTTTTTTTTTTGGTGGTATTACTGGGGTTCCTGGAAGCCCTTCTACCTTCGGGCTACACTCCCAGACCTATTTTTTTATACTTTTTTATTTGGAAACAGGGTCTCTTAAGCCAGGGGGGCTGGCTTTGAACAAGCGCGATCCTCCTGTCTCCGCCCCCCAAGTGTGGGGATTACAAGAGTGCACCACCATGCCGGGCAGTAATTACATTTCTAAGTATATATCCAAGTGGGATGTAAAAAATATAATATGGTTTTAACTTTTTATAACAGCCCAAACTTGAAAACACCCAAATCTATCAGTAATTAAATGGCTAAAAATATATGACTGTTCATATATATAACAATATATTTGATGTCCATGAAAATATGTGCATTCCATTGAGCACAATAAGAATCAGAGCCACAAACATAATTTTATGCAAAAGAAGCCAGATGCTATGGATATCCTATTGTATGGTGTTATAGACTCTTCAAAAAGGGTCATCATGTTTGGATAAAAGAGTGAGATTTGTGACTGAGAGAGGGGAGAAGAGATTTCTGGATGTTTTGCAGTTTATTTATTTACACATGTGGTGTTATATAGATTTGTCCATATTCTGAAAAGTAGTGAAGCTGTGAACTTGTGATTTGCTAAGGTTTCTCACTTAAAGTTATTTTCAGTAAAATGTATGTAAGGTCTAAAAAAGTTTTAATATTAAAATTACCAAGTGAAGAAAGGCATTTATTACATAATCTTATTTCATCAGCTTGCTGTTATTTTCTGGCTACCTGAAAGCTTATTCTGAAGATAAATAGGAGGCTGTCCAGGTTGTATTAAAATGCTTTGAACAAACATTGGACAACTGGAGATTTATGTTAACTCAAACCAAATACAAGTCCTTGGAACCTGTGGTCAAGAAAGAATCAATAAAATTAATCTTAAGTTGGTTTTGAGAGATTTGCCCACAATATGATGATGAGCATGACCATGTTAGATATTAAAATAATTCCTGGTTATCATAATACCTAGTCTTCAAGAATACTGATGATGCATATTTTGGTTTGGGGTTTCATTTTAATTGAACATCTAGCAATAAGTTTGGTCAAAATACTGAGAGAAGCTATGTGAACTACTGGCTGGATAAAAAGAATATATCCTTATGAGCACAGACAGAATACACGAAGTTAAAATAAATTGCAAAGATGATCATCCACATTTGGAGAAAACTTAAAAATGTTCTTAATTTAAAAGCAAAACAAAGTTTGGGCCTATGGTGTAGTTCAGTAGTAGAGCAAGTTCTTAGCATACACAAGGTTCTGGACTCAGTCCCAATCACCTCAAACAAACAGAAAACAACATATAACAGGTAAATTATTACATGAAAAGGCACCATTGGAGCCGTTTCTTTCAATGTGCACAGTTATAGAAAATCGGGATAATTGACTAGCTGAAAACTCTTGGAATGCCTATGTGATAGACTACTGCCCAGATCTCCCTCTTCAGAAGAGAAACCCTCAAACCCTATTTTCAGACTAATAAAAAAATTTTGTTAGTCTGATTTTGCTGGATTTTCAGACTAATGAAAGATCTTGGAATTGCTTTTTATAAAAGAAGTCTGTTTGGTCATGTCGATTTTCCTCCACCTAGAGTAACTTGTCTGTGATGACAAGTATCAGGGAAATGACACCAAATAATTTAAACAGGGAAGAAAGAATTTATTAAAAACTCATACAGTAGGAGAGAAAGAATTAACTCAGTTTTACTGAAATAAAAGGACAGTCTTTAGAAACCGGTAGGGGGCAAGCTAGTGGAAGATTGGGAAGAATTTGGTCCAAGCGATTACATCTTATGTGCTCACTAATAGGTGCTGATGGGAGTTAGGCTCCCATCTTTTCACAGAGGCTGATAGAGGCACAATCTTTCTTGATGATTAAATTTTCAAGGGATGGCTCCCAGGCTCCTGAGAAAGACTATCCTGGATTGTAAAACTGACAAAAGCCTGAGTGAAGATTTATATTTCCATGGAGCAGAAAAAGGATTTTAAATTACAAGTTTTCTAAAGCAAATACTTTAAGTGAAGGGGCACTGGAGGTCTGCCATCAACAAGACTCCTGTCTATAACTTATTCATGCTGAAAGTCATGTTAAAATAATTTTAGTCCATGGTCTTTGTGAACTCTGATATGCATCATATTTCTCAAAGTACAGATGTTTTTCTATAAATTTCTATAAATTTCAAAATGTGCTTTGTAAGGAAGGTATTATGTCCCTCCAGAATATATATTGAAGTTCTAATTCCCAAAGTGATGGTATTACAAGATGTAGCCTTTAGGAGGTAATTAAGTCATGAAGGTAGAGACCTTGTGAATGGGATTCGTGCCCTAAAAGGGAGAGGCCAGAGAGCCAACTAGCCATCTCTTTACCATGTGAACATACAAGGAAGATAAGGGTAGCAACCTGAGATAGCCCTGAACCTGACCGTGCATCATCCTGATATCAAATTCTGATTATTCTAAGTACTTTTAATTAGTGCATTGTAATCTCACATGCATGCACATAGCCCTTGGTGAATTGCCCCCTGGCTCCCTTCCCTTTCCCTTTTCTTCTCTATGTTCATGTATGATATTGACATTGGCATTAGTAATTCCAGTGACAATGTTTTCTTCATTGATTTCTCCCCTCCCCAATGCCTCCCTCCTCTAGAGCCCCTCCATCTCTCCACTGGGATCTCTCCAGCATTATCTATAGTCCCTCTTGTAGCTTGATTACTTTCCTAGCTTCCAAATATAAGAGAAACCATATGAGCCTTTACTTTTTGTGTCTGGCAATTCTCACTTAAAATAAAATTCCCTAGGTCCATCCACTTTCATACAAATGACATAATTTTGTTCTTTTTTGCTGAGCATAATCTCATTGTGTGTATGTTCTATTTAGGAATAAAATGCCCCCTAAAGACACAAGTCTTTTATTCCATTAAGAAGTATGACTACAATGCACCAATAAAAAATTTTAAAAATGAATACAAGCAAAAATAATGTCAACAGTCAAGAGTACAAACATGCACACATCAACCATTAGCCCCTTGATGATTGCCATTGTAATAGGAGTTTGATGTAATATTAGCATAGATTCTTTTTCTTCTAAGCCATCCAGTCATAATATAAAAGAAGACTTAAATAAAGTCAGGAATCTACCTAACCAATTATAAGCCTGACAGGAATAAATGACATTGATTAATCAAACGAGAAATAGCACAATAGGGCTTTGTGGTATGTAGAACCAAGGAGAAGATGATGGTGATCTTATTTTACACTGTGTTACACTGATTACATTGAAGAATATATTCACTAATTTGAAGTAAATTTTCCAAACAAAATATTGAATTATCTGAAAATGAAGATATATACAAAGTTTAGCAACTTTAAAATAATTTTATTTTTATAATTTTCTATAGGACCATTATGAATGTATGTGTCAGTAAGAATGGTAGTGATATTTTCATCTCTATAATCATATATGTACATAACATTATCTGGTTGGTTCCTTCCCTACCCCTCCCCTCTCTCCTTGCATGATAGTGAGATTGATAATGATACTTTCAAACACAGGTAGCATTACATGCTCTGTTTTCTTTTCTTAGCCTCCACTTTTCTTTTCCTCCTGCTTTCTGCCTCTTCACATTTTCCTTTTGCTCTTTTAATGATCTTTCTCTTTTCTTATTTTCTCATTATCGTCCACATATAAAAAAAAAAAAAACATAGGATCCTTTATTTTCTGCATATGGCTAATCTCTTTTCAGATGTAGTTTTCCAGTTTCATCCATTTTTCTAAAAATGATATAACCTCTTCTTCTTACTGGTTGGTGAATCTCTATTGTGTAGATGCATCACATTTTCTTTCCTTTTTCACCTATTGGTGGACACATAGTTTGGTTCCATAATTTAGCTATTGTAAATTGTGCTGTTATAAATATGGATATATATATATATAATTCTAACTTTTAATTATTTTGGAAAGATAGCAAGGTGTGAATTGTGTGAGTCATATGGTGGTTCTTCAATTCCTGTCTTTTGAAAAACTGCACATTGACCACCATTGTGACTGTACTAATTAATAATTCCAATAACAATGTATTACTTTTTCATATCCTCGCCAGAATTTATTATTTGTATTCTTTATTATTGACATTCTACCTATGGTGAGATGGATTCTCAGTATAGTTTTTATTTATATTATCTTGACTGTTAAGGGTGTTTGAAAAGGGGCAATTATCTAGTAAAATATCTCATCAAACCTGATTTTTAAAATGTAGAAAGTTCAGACTAAGTTAGTGTGTGATTAACATTAAATATCTCTCAACAAAAAGTTTAAAAATAAGAACACTAAGATAATACTTTTATTATAATATTTCAAAGTTCTATAAAATGTATGCAGAAACCAAGAGATACCAGTAAAATAGAATGATAAGCCCCAAAAGACAACATAGCAAAAATAAATGAATAGTAGTAGCTAAAATTTTGCAAAAATATTCAGAAAACTTATACCTTACCATAAATGTCAGCAGAAGAACAAATTATCTATTATTATACACTCTTAATTTAATATACAAGACAATATAGGGTTGATAAAACTTTAAATGTAAAAATAAGTTTAAAATTTAGCATGAAACAATTTATTGGCATTCATTAATATAAGTATAACAAAAATCACAATATAAATATATCAAGGATCGGCAATTTTTAAAGGAGTAAATATGAATGGCAAAAGGAAGAAAGAATAGAAAACCATCAAAAATGCTTATTCTTATTCTAACAAATGCCAATATTATAAATTTAAAGAAGTAAAATTTCATAATTCATTCTTATAATAGCATCATTTTTTGACATTTTTAGCAAGATATTTTGTTGAAGTTGGATGTTTTGAAAACTATTGGAAAGTGGCTGGTAACTTGTATCATCATGTAATCCTTCAATGAATAAAGGTCATCTTGATGTCTATTCTGGAACAAAAAACATAAGAATGTCTCATTGAAGTACTAATTACAATAGCCAACAAGGAATAAATTGTTTCTCTGTCAGAATATGTACTATTAATCAATAGGAGGAATGAAGGACTGTAATGGTGGTTCACAAGTGTTTCATCTGGGACACAATCTCAGTTTCAACACACTAGATTATCTCCTCAGGGAAATCTTGGGGCTCTGACTGCTTGGAACCTTTAGAGCAGCAGCTTCACCTTCTAGAGCAAAGGAGATGAAAGGAGAGCAACAAACCAAAGAGGGCCACACTCATGCCATAAAATCTAGTGAAATTCACCTTTCTAAGTTTGCATTTGCATGAAATATTTCACTGCGCCTTTCTTTCTTATGTCTCCCTTTTGGAGTGGCTAAGCTTATATATGCACATCCTACTATCATATTGTGTGAGGATATAATTTGTTCAGTGTTACAAGTTCACAGCTGAAAAAGTTGGCTCAGAATATTTTTTTTTAATTTTTGGTGCATTGTAATGGAGTACAAGATGGTAGAAGCATCCATGCACACATCACTCATTTATGTCCAGTCTCATCCTACAAAATGTAGATAATTCTTAGAAAAGATTATGTACTAGTGTAAGATTGTTACTTAGTTATGACTTTCTAGATGATTCCAAACAGCTGCATCCTATAATTTGTATGCTTAAGCCTTTTGTTCTTTGATGGAATGATGGAGAAGTCGGAGCTGCTGTAGTACTGTAGTACATAACTAAATATGTGGAAGTGTCCTTTCTTCTACCCTATCCCCATTAAGAGTGGGTTATGTATGTTAGGCTACAGAAGAATTGACCCATCCACATCAGTTTAGTTTGCTTGTATAGATAGCATCCCAAAGAACTGTCCTGAAGTACAAATGAAGAGGCTTGCCACAAATAACACTGACTTGTCTTTATTCCCTCTATGCTTAAGAGAAATCCAGTATCTTTTAATCTAACATGCATTTGGAGTTTCTGGCCCAGGCTTACTCTCATTTTTTCCTTATCTTGGCTAGGATTTTGTAACCAGAACAGGGGCATGGTATTTTAATCTTTTTCTTTTTTTTAAGATTTAAAGAAGTTTATTAAAAAGACAGAAATACAGAAAATAGAAATACAGCCCCATGCCAGAGTGGCATGGAGGGGTGACTCGAATGAATACACCACTCTTTTTCTTTTTTATAAGGATGACACACTATCAACGGTATTTTATTATGGCACACTGAGCTCACTAAAATACCAGCTGACATAGATGCAGGCATAGAATTTGGATATATATAGTTTATTAGGATGTGTTTCCAGGAAATATTGGTAGAAAAATGGAAACAAGAGACTGGACATAAAAGACAGCCAGTCAATGAATGAATCACAAGGCCAGTAAGAGCTATAAGTGAGATCTGAGCTCACTAGAAAAACCTAGGCACCAGTAGAGACTATGCCTTTTGGAGATATTGTATTCAGAGTGCTAGTGATTTGGGTATTTATATACATTTTCCCATTGTATTCCTATAAGGAATATTGATTCTGAATAATAACTGATTTTTAGAGCTAGTAGGTAAAAAAAGTTCTGGAAACAAAAAGCTTTCACCCAAAAGTGAAGATGCTATACTTGAAGACTGAGTGCTAAGGAAAGGTAAGTGGGGAACCAACAGGCTTTGTTCCATTTCTTTTGTACAACTACTTAGCTACTGTAACTACCAGGATGTTTTCTTCAAGAGCAGCAAGAACATAGAGAATGTCTATTTTAAAGCTCTTTTAGCCACACATACTTTGTAGTAGATCTTTTTTGTTGTTGTTGTTAGTCTGTCCAAAGGACTCAACTCCACTTATGCATGATTGTACAAAGCAAATAACAGTCAAATTACATAATTATGATAATCAGCACACAGTATAAACAGGTTTAGAAATAAACATCTCACCTCTTGGTAGGGCTACAACTCAAGCTCTGTCCTAGAAAGAGGATAGGCAGATTGCCTAGGACTCTTCAGTGTACAGTAGACAGTGGCAAAAATGAATTCTGGATTTAGTGTGAAGCTTCACAGTGAGTCTGTTAGAGGTAAGTAAAAGGAGTTTATAGATTATAGGAAATGTTACATGAGAAAGAAATTTTATTGGCCCAAAGATAGAAGTTTTGGATGGACTTGGAAAGTAGCAACTTTGCTCTGGATCAGGTACCTGTGTCTTACTCAAATGTAATTACATTTTCCACAAAATCTCAAGTACATTATATGAGGCAAACTGTAACTTACTCTAACACAAGTATCGAAGCAAAATGTACTTAAAAACTCAGTAAGGGTCTTTGGGGGTTAATGGAATTTTAGTGTCACTTCTGTGGTTGAACTAACTGACCTCTACAGGTTCCTTATTTCTTTACATTGATTCAAAAAATAACACATTTGTTATTTGCCCTTAAAGCACCATTAAGCTTCTCTGAGCTGTGTGAGTGAACTGTATTTACACTTTATGCATTTTAGGCCTAAACATTCAGGCAAAATCAAGTGTTTGTGTTAGCCAAGACATTTTAGCATTATGAATTGTTCTACTTTCCTGCCAGATTTAAAAGACTTGAAAATCCTAACATATTCTTGGGGTAATGCTTTGTATAAGATACCAATGAAGCCAGCTTGGGTTGTTAAAAGACAGAATGTTGAACTGTACTCTTTCTATACCTGTGATAAATTCTCCTTTCAGTGAGGAAACAACTATTTATTCATGTCAAGGTAACTAAATAAAGTATCCTTATATTTATTTCTCTTTTGTTAATAGCACTTTCATATATCATTGTATAAAAGGCATGGTTGACATACAATAGCATCTAGTCTGTTCCTGGTACTGTCAGACCAGTGTTTATGCAGTTCTTGGTATCCTAGGGGCCCAGTGCTCAGGCCCTTACATTTCTCTAACAATGTCACCCCACCACTTCTGAATAAACTGTTGCAATTTCCCACCCCAGGCCTCTACCCATAGCTTTCTCCACTGTCAATTCCTTCATATCCTGTTTCTATGATTCACCAGGAAAGTGTTTTGATACTACCTCTAGTTTGGGTTAACCCTATATATTTTAATTCTATGTCACCTTGCACAAATAATAACAGAGTCATCTAATGATTATTCCCAGAGATCATTGTTATATATCACAAATAAATATGTGCAGTGACATTAATCATGGTGAGAAGGACTTAATGTGACAGTAATAAAAGTTCACCCAGCCCACATTCTGATCTTACCATAGCTATAGAAGTTCAGAAGTTTAAATGTCTTAAGAATGAAAACAGAGCTTTGTGAGTATCATCTATACCAAGACTAATCTTTCTTTTTTTTTTTTTTTTTTTTTTTTTTGCGGGTCTGGGGATGGAACCCAGGGGCATTTGACCTCCGAGCTACAACCCCTGCCCTATTTTTCATTATTTATTTTGAAACCGGGTCTCACTGAGTTTTAGAGGGCCTCACTAAGTAGCTGAGGCTGTCCGTGAACCACGATCCTTCAGGTCTCAGCCTCCCAAATGCTGGGATTACATGCATGCACCACCATGCCCGGCGAGAGTAATCTTTCTCAACAAATTATTTATTTTCCAACACTTTTATATTCTCACTGAACTGTATATGCTCAGTGAGAGCTCACTGAGTGTTTAAGAAAGAAAAACAGAGGAATGAATGGGTAGATAAGGCAATAATAATCTTCACCAATTATTACTCATCGGTGCTGTGCTGAAAGCATTAGATAGACTGAGTCGTTTGCTCTTTGTAGTATCTCTTCATGGTGGATGCTCTTTTGTACTTCATGTCATAGATAATTCTATCTCACTTTATTTACTTAATTTTTCTAAGTTGAAACAATGAGTCAGAAGAATAGATGAATGTGATAGGATTTGTCACATATTTAAAATGCCTATATTTTCCTTTACTATTAGATGGTAGCTTACGCTTCTCAATGTCTAGCATTAAACGGCTTTAATGTTACCAAATTCAGCTATTTCCAATACTGTAGAGAAAAGCATCCTGTCCTGCTTTTATTAGCTTATTCACCCCATTTCTTTACTTGTCCCTCTGTTTTATTTTTATTTGTTTATTTTATCAGTGCAGTGTAGTCATACATCTTAATGGGGTAAAAGATGGCAGAATCATACATACACACATAATCATTTAGTTCTTCCTCAATTCTTTCTCCATTCTCTATTCCCTCCCTCTTTCACATGTTTGGCTTAGTGATTGACACTTGTCCCTTTTAAGAAAATAAAATATTTATCTTTTAACAATTTTTTTTATTATTTGTTAAACACTTCCTCTACTAATAACGTCACTTACCTTCTCTCATATTCTTTTAATGATACAGTAAAGGGAAAATGATTTAAAATAGATACTCTCAGAATAAGCAAATTTAGATACCAGATTTCTTAGGTTCTACAAAGAATGAGGGGCAACAATAACAAGTTAGTTCATCTGGTTAGAAATCTGGTGCTTGGAAGGCAAAGGAATAGATTTAGCTCATAAATAAAATACATCTGTCAAATTTCCTTATTTCCATTTCAATGATCTTCATTTTCAGATACATCCTGAACCTGAGGAACTCAAAAGAACAAGGCATGGCAGATTCACTGTGCTGTAAGAAAAAATCAAATATGCAGAGTCTGTTGACAAATGTCAAGAAGTCTCATCACATGAAATACAGAGGGCAACACAAGAAGGTCAGAGAGAATCCAGTACCTTCGACACCTGCACATGTAATTTAAGATATTTAATTTTAGATAGTCTTTTGTAAAGGTATTAACTGGTATGAAATTCAGAGTTATACAGCTTATGATTTATATTCTAGTCTCCTAAATTAATGTTTTTCAGGGGAGTAATATGCATGAAATCACTAAATGTCACTGCATTTTATGCTGAGTTTACAACAAATATAGTAAACTCATAATGAAAACCTAAAAGATTCCACAATTAGATCCCAATTTTATACTTAAGTCTCAAAGTATTAAAACATTATTTTTTCAGGATTTAGATGTCATGTCTTACAAAAATATTTCCCCAAACAAGTATTCACCTAAAATAGACCACATTTTTGGTATTCACAGGGCTTTGTTATGAGTATTAATATTTAGGATGATTTCCATTGAGAAATAGAACATACCAGAGCACAAAAATATGACAATATTTGGCAATATTAGTTATATCCTGACAGAGAGGAAAATAAAGATATTTGAAGTGTATAACAATCCCTGTAGCATTCACTTAACTTATTCCCCTTACTCATGGTTTAGCCTAAAATAAGTACTTATTTTAACAAACTTGGGTATAGCTGTCTATAATACAGAGGAAAAAATAGCATCCACCATGAACTTATCATAGTGCTCAACCCATACAATGCTGTTAGCACAAGTTATTAGCAACAGTTGGAAAGGGTTGTTATCATCACCATATCTACTCATGACATCACCGATTGCCATGCACATTCAGTGAGTTTTTTATGAGCACATGCAGCTCAGGGAGGATGTGAAAGAGCCAACAATATATTTTCATGATGTTTCCAGTTCACTATGTTAGAGCTTTGTTTAAAACCAACTGCATTCAGCTGTTGGATAAACATCTGTGGGATGTCTGTGCACTTCCATGGGAACACTGAGGAGCAGCAGATTCATTCACAGTGTGAAAGGGGAGGCTTTCCTAAGGGATAGCATCCGGAATAGAGCTTTGGAACGGGAATGGATTTCATTAGACAAAGAAGGAAAAAGGCCTCAGGGAAAGAGGCATGGAGTGGAGAGCCTGCTTTGCCATTAGAAGTGGCTGTCTATGGCCAGAACACATCCTGCTGGAATTCCTTCCTGAAAGAGAGATGACATCATCATTCACATTGAGTGGGCTGCTAAGAGTTTGCCTTAGCTCATCCTATTGAAAATGAGGAATCTGGTGGATGATGAGAGGTTTTGAGGAAAGGAGAATTATCACTTATAAAAATAGATGTGAGAAAGATAATTCCGGCTTCAGCATGAAGGATAAATGGGGAAGATAAAAAATAGGGAGAAAGTGGGACTGTTTGAAGAATCTAGATGAAATGATTTTTGCCAGAAAAGTAGAAAGGTGGAGATAAAGAGAAGGAGATAGATGAGAGAGACACTGGGGAGATTAATAGACACAGTCATTTATCCAGGTGACTTCTGACATGAAGAAAAGAGCAAAGGAGTTTATCAAGTACAGATGAAGAACTTAAAGCTCAGACAAGTTAAATAATCTTTTCAAGGTCAGATGCCTCGTAAGAACTTTAGCTTATTCCCCGTATTCCTCTGAACCTTTGTAGTTGGTATTGTGTATGTGCTGGGAATTGAACCCCTGTCCGTAAGCATGCTAATCACCTGCTTGGTCAATGAGTTTTACCTTCCAAATAGCCTCCAAGGCATTCTTACTCTCAAAGCCGCAGGCTTCTTTCCTACAATGTTTGCTGATTCTCTTTTGGCAGTGAAGATCACATGTGCAATAAGCCCCAGTTATGTAAATGTGTTCTTCCTTGGTTCTAAGGATATATTGTTAACATGTGTTAATATTTAAAAAGAACAGTAGGGATGTAATGAAGCTGGTCTAGCTCCGCTTCTGGTTTACAGCATGCACCACAAAGGGAACAAGTATACTGGTGAGCTCCGTTCTCAACTCTACAACTCTACTATGTCATGCACTTTTAATTAACAGCAAAAATAGAAATGCATATTTAGCTCCTCATTCAGCAAGAGCTGGAAAGACACCAGATTATAGTCACAGCAGAATACAAAGATTGACGTTTTGACAAAGGCTTCTTTCAGAAATGAACACCCAAGAATGATGACTCGGGCAAATTATCTGTTAATTGCTGACCAGTTTTTAACTAGGTCAGCTCCAAATAAGGACAGAAATTGAACTCGATGGAACAAACACTTGTTACTGAATTGTTTCAAGTGGATTTGGCAGAATTGGGGTTAGATGACAAGAAACATTTTGAACTGGGTAGTGACACAAGCTTAATGTCTTAAATTATTAAAGAAGATAACATTTATAACAGAAGACTTCCTCCTATGAAAATTAAACATGTTCCTTTACTTTTCTATGTGTACATTAGTTTTCTTTGTCCCATAACGACTTAACCGTAAATGTTGCAGCTTAATCACAAATACACCCTCTCAAGTCTCCACAGTTCAAGACCCTAGACATGTGCTGAGTCCTCTTCTTAAGGCTCACTGGACTGACATTTGGGTTTTACTGGGTAAATTCCAGGCTCACTGCTTGTTGGCAAAATACATTTTTTAATTAATTACTTTTTAACTGTAGAAGGGAGAGCTGAATTTCCAGAGGTCAATTGTTATTCCTGACATATGACCCTGACATATGACAAAATATGACAGCTTTCTTCTTTCAGACCAGCAAAAGCACATATCTGTTTATCTGAATCTATCTGCTTTTTTTCTACCTCTGACCTCTGGATTCGTTATTAAGGATTTCTAATGATGACATTAAGGCCACCCTGGATAATATCCCTTTTGATTAAATTCAAATTGACAGATTACAGGCTGTCACATTCTAAATACATCTTCACTCTTCCAGTATAACATATCCTAATCCTAAAGTGTCACTCTTATTCATAGTTTCATGGTCATAGTTCTTCCTCCAGTTAAGGGATATACAAAACTGTATATACTAAGCGAGCATGGTACACACCTGCACTTAGGAAGCTGAGACAGGAGGTTTTAAATTTCAAGAACAGTTTTCATAACTTAGTAAGACTCTTAAAAATTTAAAAATAAAAGCATGTTTCCAAACAAATAATAACTTAAAAAAAATAAGGGAGGTGTTTCTCAGAGGTAGAATACCCTGGATGGAATTCCAAACATCACACACACGCGCGTGCGCACACACACACACACACACACACACACACACACACAGTAGCAGGATACAAAATCAATTTAAATAATAATTAGCAAAGAATTTATTCACAATAATTGCAAAAACACTTAAGAATAAATGAAAATAAGGAAGTAAAAGATCTCTACAAAAATGATAAAATATTAAAGACAGAAATTCAAAAAGGTCTTATAAGATGGAAAAAAATTTCCATCCTCTTGGATAGGAAGAATAAATATTATCAAAATTCCATTCTACCAAGAGTGAGCTATAGTCAAAGCAAACCCTATCAAAATGCCAATGTCTTTCTTCTTAGACCTAGGAAAAAAAATCAGTCCTAAATTTCAAATGGAGAAACAAAGGCACAGAATAGCCAGCAAAATTCTCAGGTGTAAGAACTATGCAGGAGGCATCACAATTCCTGACTTCAAATTATACTACAGAGACATGGTGATAAAAAACAGCATGATATAGAAACAAAATTTGACACATTGACAATGAACAGAATTGAAAATACAGAAACAAATCTATACACATATAGCCAACTGATTTTTGACAGAAGTGTCAAACACATATGTTAGAGGAAAAAAGCTGCAAAACATTTAGAAAATTTGAAGCAGATATTTAGAGGCTCACAAAAATAGGTAAAAGTTATAATCATGGTGGTGTATCATGAAGTATGGAAAATCTACTTTTCTTACCTTGAGAAAATTTAGTAAAAGAAAGGAAAGTCTTGCTTCTGTGACTCTTTCCAAAAGATGGATATGAAGAATAATATTCCCACCAAACTTACATAGCCCTAGATACTCTATAGCCAATGTACTAGCTATCTATTGATGCGTATCAAGTTACAAAAAGCATAACAAACATAATGGTCTCAAAAAAGTTGCACACACTCAGTATCTCACAATTTCCATAGGATAGGAAACGGTCATGACTTACCTGTGTCTTCTGCTTCTAATGGTTTCTTCACAAAGCTGGAGCAGATTCTTCAGGTTGAAGATCCATCTGGAAGCTTGGATGTTTTACATATTTATTGATGGTTTAAAATTACAGAATTAACTAGCTGTCTTACACATTATATAAACTTATTCTAATTTAAAATTTGCTTTGAAAATAATGAGTCAACATATTATCTTCACATATATCTAATAAAAATATGGCTTAAAATGAGATGTTGTCAAGGAATCAGAAGAAGCCTGGGAACAGAGCATCAGAGAAAACTTCCAACTCTAAGATGGACACTGAATCACATCCATGATTGACCTATATAGCCAAGAAAGTCATGCCCACCCACTGGTGGATTGAACTGTGAACCTGAAACAAGCTTACCCTGCAGGTGTTCCCCTTGAGACATAATCCAGATGACTCCAATGACTGTGCCTTTCATATGATCTACCTTGATGGTAGGATTCTGATCTGGAACATTCTGTGATGCACTAGTGTCCAGAGATGGTCTTTCCAGGAAGTAAAGGGATCTTGGATGCTCTAAGCTCATCACTGGGAGAAAGTAGGCCACTGTAGACATGCTATGTGTGGGTTTCTGTTCTCCTAACCACTTTCTTGAACCCTTTGTATCAAGCTGGCACGAGCTAAATAGCTTTCCTCCGCCAAGTCTTTTTATCATGACATCCTGCCTCCCCTCAGGCCCAGAGCAATGGAGCTGCTGACAGTGGACTGAGACCTCGGAAACCATGAGCCAATGTCAATGTTTCCTTCTCTAAGTTGATTTTGTCAGGTGTTGTGGTCACACCAACACCAATCACGTGATTTGGGGGACGGATAATCTCTTATACTTACTGATCTTGTCACCTTGGGTGACTTAATTATCCTTTTCGTACTTCTATTCCTTTTTTGTATGGTGATGATAATTAAAGTAATATTCTAGACTATAAAGTGAAAATATATACATTGCCGGGCGTGGTGTGTGTGTGTGTGTGTGTGTGTGTGTGTGTGTGTGTGTGTCCCTCACCTCTTTCATTTCCTCCCTTTGTTTGTCTCTGTATTTCTATGCTGCACCCTGATGTCAAGTCTGCACGTGTGACTCATCTTAACATGGACTGAAACTTCCAGAACCATGATCAAATAAATATTCCTTTCTCTAAGTTTTAGTAGTAGGGTATTTTGGATCATAGTAGTGAGGATGCTGGCAATGAAATGCTGATTTAAAATTCCATTCATATCCTCATATCAAATTTCATTTATATCTCCATATCCAATTTCATTCACACCCCCAGATAAAGATGTTTCAGAAAATGTCTATAATATGAAAATGCTGGTATCAAACAAATATGCTAATTTCTTGCCAATTAAATCATGGTTCATGGTTCATGAAGATTCAGTCACTTTGAAATACATTTTTGCATCCCATCTCAATAGATATGTAATAATCTCAATTAGTTTTGGCTGCTCTAACAGAATACCATAAGTTGGATGTTTAGAAACACTTTTCCTCTAACAGAGCTGGAGGTATAGGAAGCTCAAAGTCTAGTTGTTGGGAGATTCAATATCTGTTGAGGGCCCACTTCCAATTCATGGATGACCAACATCCTGCTGTGTCCCTACTTGACAAAAAGTACAACAAAACTTTCTAGCTTTTCATTTGTAATGATATTAATTTCATTTCAGAAGACCTACTCACTTCTTGAAGCCACTAGCTTCAAATATCATCACAATGGGAATTAGATTTCACCCTTTGAATTTAGGGATGACATAAATATTTATTATATAGCAATAGTAAATTGCTAAAATCTAGTGAGAGTTTTTGTACATGCATAGTATTAATCAAATTACCCATTGTTTCTGCTACTGTTGTAATTTTTCAATTTGTTCCACAATCTAAATTATTTTTGTTTTTCATATGCATAATCCTTTATGATTTGATTTTTTTCTTAAAAATATTAAAAAACAATATAAAATATAATGCTTTTCTTATTGAAAAATGAGACCATCAGCAATAAAATTATTAGGTAGTCACACATAACTCTTGACTTGCAGTATTTCTTTATATAAAACTCTTCAATATTTTTAACATTGTGAAATGCATTAAAAACTAAAGAAAATAGAATATTGGTCTTTTTCTAGCTGTTTGTTTCTGGGTCAAATGCTTGGAGTCTTAACATTTTGGTGTTTCTTTTTTCCTTTCAAATAAAAACAGATATATCAACAATATTATTTGCGATTATCCATTCCTTTATTTAGATTTAGAGAGAAAATATTTGGTTGTCAAAAGAATATTTTAAAATTCTATATCAAAAGGTAAATAATTATGAAGAATATACCATAGTAAATTATAAATATATACATAATAAAGGGAACTCTTATATCACTTTTCAAACTGAAAAAAAAAGAGAATTAAGACTCTAAACCAGGCACGAGCCTGTAATCCAGGTCCTTGGAAGGCTGAGACAGGAGGATGACAGGTTCAAAGCTAGCATGTGGCAATTTATAGAGACCATGTTTCAAAAATAAAAAGAAATAAGGACTGGCAGGTTAGTTCAGTGGTCAAATGTCCCTGGGTTCAATCTCTAGAAGCACACTCAAAAAAACAGAGTTCTAAAGCTTAGTGGAAAAAACAATCTCTTTTAATTGAATAGTAGGTTTTTTTGCTCCCATACCAGTAGTGTGAACAACAAAGAAAAAATGGATAGTAATATTTTCAAAAAATATACTTAAGGAAATAAGAAGCCAAGGAGTAAACTAAAAACGAAAATTGACCCTTAAAGCCCATTTTCCATTTAGCAATTGCTGCTAAATCACAAATTAAAATGATTCACTTTATAACAGATTGGACAATGATTAGACACAATTTTGACATAGTTGAAAGTTGACCACACAGCTCAGGCTAGAACACAGCAGAAACAAATAGATTAAACTATAAAATAAAAGTGATTGAAATCATAAAAGACCCATCAAATATTAGAAAAAATTTTAAGTATTAAATATAGTGCCTAAAAGAAAGAATGAAGAAAATAAAAGAAACAATAGTTAAATAATTTATGTCTTGACTTATCAGAAATTATTGGGTGATGTGTGCAGGTATGTCTTTACCATTATTTATTCCATTATGATATATGAGTACAATACACCAATAAAAAAATTTTTAAAAGACTTCTAAGATATAGGAGGCAATAGGAAAATATCTCAGCAGGATATTCAAGTTAAAAAAATACAACAAAGATCAACCTCCCTACTTGGGCAAATCATACTAAAACTGCTAAAAAGCAAAGAAAAAGACAACAAAAGCAGATAGAAAACAAACCACTAAGAAGCCAAATAGAAAAAAAAAAAAAAAAAGACACTCTATTACCTTGAAGGGAACAAAACCAGAAACCAGAAACCAGGGCTCAGAACTAACTTATCCTGAGGCAAAGAATCCAGAAAATGATCACATTAAAACTCATGTTATATTTAACATGTTATGAAAAAAAACACTTCAATGTAGAACCCCCAAATATACTGAAAATGCCACACATAATTAAAAAAAGAAGTGAAAATATTTAAGCTAAGAGACACTAAAGAAATGTATTACTACCAGTTTAAGGGAAAAATATAGAACAAATAAAAACATGCACATCCACATGGTCATTGACTAAAAAATACTAATAGTACCTGTCAGCTTTCAAATCATTTATATAATTATACTATAGTATATATGATTCAGAAAGAGTTAATGAAGTTAAGATAACTCACCTATATTTTAATACTTTACTGAAGTTTGACAAATCAAGGGCTTACATGTTAAGTTCTTAGATAACCGCAAAAGGAAAATGAGAAACAAAATAATTAACTTGGGAGAAATATGCAATAGTAAAATATTTAATCTAAAATACAGACACATTTAAATAATAAAACAAAGGCTTATAGAAAAATAGAAATGAATAATCAAGTTGGTCATTGTATACCAGGCTATCTCCGCATTACAGTTAATATGGCCAGATAACCTGCTCTGATTAAAAGAAAACAATTTAGTACACACACACACACACACACACACACACACATATATATATATATATACTATTGTTATTTAAAAAACACATTTGAACATTTGACATGAGTCCAGAATGATTGAAACAAAAGCAATACCCAGACCTTATTAGCATAAAAATACTTTATAAAGGTGTCATTTTCCTCCATTTAAAAAATTAGAAAAATTTAATGTTAGATATTAGAGAATTCACAGAGTGGTTTTCAATTTTGATAGTGTGTTTCAAGGCAATGGCATGACTTATAAAAGGCCCAAATATCTCACAGGTATATATGAGGAGAAACTTGGTTTATAGTGGCATGATATTTGGACATATTTACTTTGCAAATACAAGAAAAAAAGAATACATGAGACGCACATGTCAAAACCTCCAAACCTTGATAATATATATTTTTTAGTTAAGCCATGATCAAAACATAAAGAACTAAATTAAAAAATATCAGCTTAGTGTAGGTGTCTAACTGGTCCATCCCGTTTTTTTTTTTTTTAAGTTAAATATGTATTCTAAATCAGGATTCATGAATGTGAGAAATTTGTAAAATTCTGCAAGCTCTGTAATTTCTTCCCAACCTCTCACTGAAATAACTTCATAAAAGGGTCTAGGGGAAAGATAACTGAATTCAAAAGAGGAAGTAAAAAAGGAAGGATGACCAAATGAATTAACAAATTCAAGAACAAAAATATCATAAGTAAAAGATAATACAGGAAATTAAACAATAAAAATGAACAGAAACTAAATAGAAAACAAAAATACTATAGAGGTACATTACAGGATAAGAGGAGGTACCTTACAGGGACATTCACTACTTCAGAATTATGTAAACAAGATGGAGGTCATGGGTATAAAAAGTCCAGTCCACGTGCTGTATCTGGGGAGTGGTGAGTTGGCCCGGGCCACCCTCCCAGTTCATGCCATTTTGGTATGGGGCTGTAACTATTTTCTGTATTTCTATCTTTTTAATAAATTTCTTTAAATCTTCAGCAACTGTCCAAGCTATCCATATTTATTCTTAGCTTAGGACAAGAACCCGCGGTTTTTTTGTTTTGGGTCATTTTGGGTTTTGTTATGGGTTGGGGGAAAGTGTGTCCGGGACCCTCGCAGAGGTTCCTGGGGAACAGTTTCCCCACAACCGTATTCTCTCAATCTGTAACACATACTGAGGCTTCCATACACACAACAGTTAATATTAAGTATATTATGACTGAAAAATATTTATGTAGTTTAAAACCATCTGTATTTTTCTGGAGATTTTTTCCTATTCATTGCTTTGTAAATACTCATCACATAGTAAGTTAAAGTAATAGGTATATAATTAAATTCCACCAAGTGAAGGTGATCATATCTCATCTCAGCTTGCTACCTGACTTTAATATGTTTAATGTACTACTTTTTGAACTTAATAACAGATTTATTACCTCCAATATGCTCTTAATAGTATTTTATCAGGTCACAAAATATATGCATTTTAAAACTAGCAATTTAGGAAGTTGTATCTTTAGAATCAAATATATTTGTTTATTCTGCTGAAAATTTTTTGTGTCTTTCAGATGCATTTAGAAATGTTTTATTCAGACCTTGAAAGATTATTTTTGCTATTATAACTGGAAAGTATTATAATAGTCTCATAGTATAATAAAATACTTTTATATTATACTGTGTTTTTCTTATTATCTATAGCTTAAATCCAGAAGAATTAGTCTTAAATTATTCTAAAAGAGCAAAAATTCTATTATATGCATTTCTGCACTTGTTTTTCAAAACACGTACTAAGTGTATTGTAATAACTTACCTTTACAGCCTTGGTGTGATGTAAATACAAAACATAGCAAGTGTTGTACTAACAGATTATGGTGCTTATATAAAACGTTGGGGAAAAGAGCAAAATGTAAAGGGAGAAGTAGATACTGATCTGAATAAGAACAAATCTTGTGGGCAGCTTCTGAAACTAGCTTGGAGGAACTATATTATGTGTAGCTTCAAAGACGTTAAATCTCAGTCAAGACTGTCACCGAAGAGACCAAACTCAGCACAGAAGAACCTGACGGATTCCTTGTGTTGCTTACAGAACACTCGTATTCACATTTGTGAACTTGCACGTGAATTTGCCTTGAAGGAGATGGCCTTGCTGGGGCAGCAGACAATATAGACAAGTAGACCTGATAGCCAACCCTGGAAAGGTTATTAATGGTAGAATGACCTCATTTCCACCTAAGCCTGGCACAATGTGCACTCTACTGCATATTAATACACACATGCACACGTCACGTATGCATGCTCATCACATGTGCACACTGTTAAGGTTGGGGGAACTGTTCCAGGGACTCTATTAGGCCCCCTAAATTGTTTCAGTGAGAGATGTAATCGCAGGTTCTTGTTCTGAACTAGGTATAGATAAAACACTAGTCCAAACTTTTGCTAAAGCCTTAAATGAGTTTTTTATTACAAAGATGGAAATATAGAAGATAGTTTAATACAGCCCTATACTATCCCTAATGAGGGATAGGATAGAGGGGTGGCTTGAAACAAAGTCACCGGAGTTCTAACTACAAAATATAGTCCCCCATCTTGCTTTACCAGGTAATTCTTTGACCTAGGTGTAAGTCTGCCCCTTAACTCCTTGCAGGACCCTTTTGTTATGAGAAGGGGGATTTCTGGCCTGGGAAAAACCTTCCTGCCTTACTGTGGGTGTAAACCTAGTTTTCTTTGTTAGGA
Organism: Muscardinus avellanarius; assembly: GCF_963383645.1. Lineage (NCBI taxonomy): Eukaryota > Metazoa > Chordata > Mammalia > Rodentia > Gliridae > Muscardinus > Muscardinus avellanarius. The sequence goes on along the minus strand of NC_137791.1, from coordinate 131,672,656 downwards.
CAAGAATGATCCACAAGGTCAGGGGCCACATAATATCTGCTCTCCTTTCAAAAAGGTCAGTACCCTTCTTCCACACTTCTGGGGAATTCTTAGCTTCTTGCTAGATGTCATTTATTATGCAAACCTGTTTTTAGAATGTGAAGGTCCTAGGTTCCAACTCCTCTACCCCATGCTAATTACTTTTAGTGAGGGTATTTTACATTATAACAGCTACCTAAGTGCCTGGCAGTAACCAGGCCCTAACTGCTTTTCTTTTTACATTTTTAGACTCCACTTTCAATAAACAAATTTTTGATATATTAGTACCAAAACTTTTTCTTTTTTTAAATATTTTTAGGCCATTTCCTAATACTGGTACACACACATACATTTACTAACCACATTGTAGACTCAGCTATACTTTTCCTCATGGAAAGTTAAGAAGCAAGAGCTCTCTCCGGATCCGGAGTTAAGCATGCCTCAGGCGTGGCAGTGTTACTTGCATGCCCCAACCCTGTGCATACACAGATCTTTTTACTGTTCTTATGCTCCCTGCAAACATCTTGTACCAGTATTGGAAATGGCCTAGGAAGATTTGAGAAAGCTACAATTATTAATATATTTCAAAAATTGGGTGAGGGGCAGATCTGTGCAAGGACTTGGTTTCTGCCTAAAAGCAGACAACTATTCCAATGTAAATTAACATAGCTAAAAGTAATTAACAAGGCAATAGGAGAAGAGAACTAGGCCTTTCTCTATCTAAAGACAGATCTTAGGAGAAGAGAACTAGGCCTTTCTGTATCTAAAGGCAGATCTACATGATTAAGCTAGCTAAGATGGTAGGAGGGGTCCACCTTCCTGAAAGGAAACACCTTGCCACACCTTGTTGGGGAAGGTACCTTACAGGGTTAGGGGAGGTACCTTACAGGGACATTCACCATGTCAGGATTATGCAAACAAGATGGAGGTCATGGGTATAAAAAGTCCGGTCCACGTGTGATCCCTTTGGTGTATTCATTCGAGTCACCCCTCCATGACAGTCTGGTATGGAGCTGTACCTATCCTCTGTATTTCTATCTTTTAATAAACTTCTTTAAATCTTCAGCAACTGTCCAATCTATGCATATTTATTCTTAGTTTAGGACAAGAACCCGTGGTAATTTTCTGCCTTTTGTTGTTTTGGGTTTTGTTGTAGTTTGAGGGAAATTGTGTCTGGGACCCTAACAGGGGTCCCTGGGAACAGTTTCCTCACAACCATACTCTCTCAAAACTGTAACAGTGTTCCTGGTATCTATTTTCCTTCCAAAAGTGTTGGAAATTTGTTCTGTACATAAATGAAAGTTTGTGGAAACTAATAATCCAGAAGTGCAATCATTAGCCAATGCCAATTAGGAGCCAGTATACAAACACCTAGTTTTTTGTAAGATCAATCATAGGTGCAGTAATTTCTGCTACTATCCAGGTAAAGTACACTTCATTGACCCATCACTGCAATTATGGATAAATGATACACCCTGAATTAATCAGCTCTGGTTGCCATAACACAAGAAAAATAAATAACTATAATAAAGCCATACACTGGGTGTTTTAAACTACAGATATATATGTTCCGGAGCCAGAAATCTGAGATCAAGGTGCCAGCAGGTTGATTTCTGGTGACACTTTTCTTACGGGCTTCCAAACATGATGTTTCACTGTGTCCTGACGTGATCTTTCCTGTGTGAATACATATATACACATACACACATACACACACATACACACACACACACACACAGCTCTCTGGTGTCTCTTTCTCTTCTTACAAGAATGCTAGTCCTAGAGAATGAAGGTCACATCCACATGACCTCTGTTAACTTCTTCAAAGGCATTTTTGCCAAATACAATCACTCTGTGGATTACAGTATCAACATACAAAATTGGCCTGAAAACGATTCAGACTATAGCACTCTTATTATCTATCTTCCCTTCCCTGTATTATATACTGCACCCAATAGTTTTACCCCCTAAATAAAAGTAAAAAAAATATTTTCATTGAAAAAAGTGCGTATTTGTGTATTTGTGGAAAAAAAATACTAAGCTAACCCATTGGCCATAGAAGATTAAAAGACTTACTAGGGTCAAGTCAGGTGTTTGACCATAGGAAAAGTATAAAAAAAATGACTTAAATAAGTTACTGAACTTAAGATTTCTCGTTTTAACCTATCTTATTTTATACCTGCAGGCATAGCTCCCTGTTTTTCTATATATCATCTTTCTATCTTTACAGTGTTACTTTGGAAAACATCAAAGCTACACAGAATTCTCCAAGATAGTTTCCTTCAAAAAGATTCTTTGTAAATAAATTATAGGCAGGAGGCTGAAGTTTCCAACTGTTATTAAGGCTCCATTCGGAGTAAGATTTGATTTTTTTTCTGTTTTGATGGCGGACCTCAGCAGGGATCCCAAGCACCGGGTTTTGCTGAGCCAAATCATATTCTAGGTCCAGGTTTATTTAGAAGACACACCAAGAATCCTCGACCACAAGCAGTGACATACCTTATTCCTATTAGGGGAGTGAGCAAACTCCTTTCCCTCGTGGCCACACAGAGATGAAATTACTCCAGGAGTAGGGAAAGAAAGAAGGTGGACATCCGGTATACTGAAGGTAAATTTCTAAGAAAACTTTCTTCATAAATCTTACATATGAAACTGTGAAGTGATATGTCTAATTAGGGCCTTGTGACTGGAAATGAAAGAAAATGTTGAGTTCACATGAATCTCTTTAGGATACCCTCAGGTCATGAAATTCTTAAGTTTTCACAGTAAAGTTTTTTGGGAGGGAAATCTGTAAGCTTTAGTTACAAAGACAGACATCTGAGGTATGAATATCTGTCAGTGAGCTGTATGATTCACAGTCCTGATATTTTGGGGCCCTCAGTTTCCTTACATGTAATTTAAGTTAATTTTTTTTACATAATTGAAAAATAAAAGATAGGATGACACTCAGAAAAAAAAATAAAGAATGATGCACCGAAATTCATTAGCTCACAACATCAAGAACTATCTGGGTGGTAATAAAATTGCTAATAACAGTATCTAAGTATTACTATATTAACTGCTTTAAAAACTAGCCTTACCTGAGAAAGACACATTCCCTCTGTGATGTCATTCAAAATAATGCATAACCTCAAATGTCAGACAAACCCAAATCAAGGGATATTCTGCATAACTGGCCAGTAACATCAAAACATCTAAAGCTCATGAAATGAGAGAAAACTGAAGGAACCATCCCAGGAAGAGGGTATTGAGGATATAATGATAATTAAGTGCAGTGTAGGATCCTGGACTAAGTCTTAGATTATTAAAAATGTTAATAAAAACCGGTCAAATCAAAAATTAAGTTAATATTTTAGTTTTATCCTTAAAAGAGAAATATAGGGACAAATAATAAAAACCAGTAGTTTTGATTTTGAAAACGGAACAGAAAATCAATCTAGTTATGTCCTAAAGTGCAGGAGTGCTGCGGATTCTTATTTTGCTAAGTAATTACTATACAACTTTGGGCAGTATTATGCTTATTATTTAAATGCTTATGAGTTTTTTATTGTGTATATGTGTGTCTACATATATATATTTATGTTAAATTATATGTAGCAATATGACAATATATGTAATATATGTGTATATATTCAATTCAATAAATATTTCTATAAAATTACTTAATAATAACTCAATTTCTAATAGTATTCCCTCAATAACTACTAACATAAGGCAAAAAAGTAATTTATCATATGCATTCTTTTTTCAATATTCATTTCCCATGAAGCGGATCTGAGATATGGGAATATAAAAGCTAGTGGATTTTATTTGGATGTTTTTTTCTACTAGACAGCCCAGATTTTGCTCATGTGGGCATAAGAGTACCATCCTCATTATCATTGCCTATATCATCAGTCCTCTGAACTTTCAAAAACTGGAAATTTCTACATGAAATGACACGGTCTCTCTTTGGACCTCAATTTCTCTTTTAAATTACTATGTTTCTTTCAAAGTCTTCTATTTGTTGTTTCTAACATTGCAAAATTGTTTACTAATAAAGAATAATGAACCCCACTAAAACATTGAAGCGGAGATATATTAATTTGATTGTCTGCTTTAAAACATCCATAAAATAGGTAATATGGGTAAAATAGGTAATAGGGGCAGGGAACAATGAATTCCCAGTAAAATATTGATGATCCCTTTGAAAAGAAAGACTATTATAATTAGAAATTCCTGTTTCAATTCATAATTAACCTCTCAAATTAAAAACTCACCAAATGATGAGTGCATGTGTGCCATCATCACTATGAACTGCATGTTGAGGTAACAGTATAATGCAATAAAATAGTAAAAAAGAAAAAAAAGTCTATGGCAAAGATGGTCCCATTTAAAGTGGCAAGAGAGTGAAAAATCTCAACTGGCTTGAAGACAGTTATTTTAAAAATAAATGAAAAAAGTACAACAGATGACAACTGCTTCACTAGTTTGCATTTTTTTTATTTTTAAGGACACAGCAAGCTTAATAAAAACAGTATTTTTGGTATTCCTCACATTTTCCATAGCCCATCACTGTCTTTCACTGAATGTCTGGCAACTGAAGATGGTAAAAACTTGAATTAATGTGTCAAAGCCCCACATTTAAAGCAGTTATAGTTTTGCTCTATATTAAGAATACAGCTGCCTTTTTCTTGCAGAAATGAAATTTCCCTGTGGTTATAAACAGAAATCTGGAAGGGAGAAAATACAAAATATTTGTAAGTGCACGTTGCATTTTATGATAAAAATTCTTTATTAGAAGGAGAACACACTTGAAATATGTATTCTAAATATAAATATTCTGATTCTCAAATCTCAAAGTTGTGTTTCAATATATTAGCCAGGGGCATGTTAAGCAATTACAGTTTTTAGCGCTTCCTCGTTATGTACAAACCATGTAAATACGATTGTAGCTAACTTAATTTATGATTACACATGAGATTTGCCTGATAATTCAGTTTTCATTTTATGCATATGATAATAAATTATTACTTTTGCTGAGTGAGTGTTTACCAAGAGTTTTTATTTGATGGAAAAATATAAAAGTGAAAACTTCTTATCTAAGATAAGACTGAAGAACTAAAAAATATATGAAAGGATTAAAATAAACAAGCACAACTCAGAAGTAAGTGGAGAAGATAAGCATGAAAAGTGGGAAAGAGGAAGATGCCCTGGGAGTGCTATTGAACCAGATTCCCAGAGTACATGAAATGCTAACAGCAGAAATACAAAGTATATTTTAAAAGTACTCTGTCATTGATTCAAACCGGTTTAGTAGAGTAAGAAGAAAAGAAATAAAAAAGAAAACAAATTTAAATCAAGGGACCTGATTGTGAGTCAGATTTTGCCATTAATTAGGCAGGTTGCTAGGCAAAGTTACACAACCATTTTGTTTCAGAAAGAACATGGCCATTGCATAAATTTAAAAGATCAAAGACAAAACATTATGTCATAAATTTATCCCAAAAAAGCCTGAACTTCTTTGAATTTTCAAGGCATGGACCCTGCCTGGATAAAACATGATGCATATTCAAATTACATTAACATGTGTTGGCCCTGAGTAAGCATTCTGAATGAGCCTTTGATGTATAAAATATTGACATTCATCTCAGAAACACAGAGGAATTAAACACCTACTCTATCCCAGGTACTGTTCAACATAGAAATAACCAAAAGTACACAAAAAATCTATTTCTCATAGAGTTTCCATTCTGGCCAAAAGGGAGACAGATCATTATCATATTAACAAAGAGACCTGTCAGTTTATAAATAACTTGAAGAAAAGTTACACATCAAAGTAAGAGAATCACAGCTCCATTTACTGAATACTTAGACTGTAAAGTCATTTAATATTCATTTTTTATTATCAGTGGACTTAAAATAAATACCTTTCTCATTTTTACAGATGAGAGTAGAACTACAAATTTTTAATATCATTAATGTTTTCCAGTTTAGAAATGCAAAGTGCAAATTCTCGCTTACTCAAATCATGGAATCCTTTCCTATGATATCAAAGAAAATTTCCATAACCTAATTTTGTTTCCAATAAAACTAGAAATTCTAGTATATACTTGCCAAGGAACCAAGAAATATTTAAAAATACATTCATAAATCATACCTTGCTGAGGATGTTCTTGACCTGCCATCCTTCTTTATCAGGACCCTAAGTACTGGGATCACAGGTGTGTACCACTACATCTGGGTTTCAATTAACCTTTTTTCTTCCTCCTTTCCTCCCACAATCTCCTTCTACTATTCTACTGCTATATCTCCACATTTGTCTAAAGTTCCTTATGTTTCCTATTTTAACTTTTACATCTGAGAGAAAGAATATAACCCTTGACTTTCCAAGAACAGCTAATCTCATATAATGTAATATTCGCTAGTCCCATTCATTTTTCCGCAAATGACATTTTTTTTCTTATTCATGGCTGAGTAGAATTAAATTGTATGGATATACCAAGTTTTCTTTATCCACTCATTTTTTTTTTGTTTAAGCAGAAAATATATTATCAAAATTGCCATATTAGCAAAAAATTAACTATAGATTCAAAGCAATACTCATGGAAATATCAATGTATTGTTTACAGAGCTTTAAAAAATAAAATGAAAACCCCCAAAAAACTGTTGTAAAGTTCATGTGAATAAAAGACCCAGAATAGCAAGTATGAGCAATAAGAACCATGCTAGAAGCATCACAATACTTAATTTCAAATTATAATATAGAGTATTGTAAAAAAAATAAAATAAAAACAGCATGGTCTTGGCTAGGCAGTTACTTTTTGAGAAAGGATCTAAAAATATATCCTGGAGAAAAAGGAAGCTTTTCAACAAATAGTGCTGGGAAAACTGGATACCCCTATGTAAAAAATCAATTAATTCTAAATAGGGAAAACAGCAGACATTGTTAATGATTAATTCATACTACAATTCTAAAAATATTTAGAAATCAAGACTCAAGGCACTGCACTCTCCCAGACAATTGAAGTGTTATTATTCCCAAAATAATTGAAGTCCCTATCTTTTTGCATCTGGCATTATGTATGTGGGAAACCCCATGACCAGAAAAAAATGGGGTGATGTGTGATTATGGAATTGTGGAACAGTGTGAAACAGTGTGGATGGTATATATGCTTGAATTTTGGCATCAGAATTATAGGGACTAAAATTCCTGAATCCATTTGCAAATAAAAATTTAGACCTACTATTTTACCAGTATTGGTTACCTAAATAGAACACTTAAATCAGTTTACTAAAAAGGTATAAAATAACTAAAAATTAAGACCAATGACATTTTATTTATTTTATTTTATTTTTTATTTTTTTATTTTTTTGGTGGTACTAGGGTTCCTGGAAACCCTTCTACTTCCGGGCTACACTCCCAGACCCATTTTTGTATTTTTATTTGGAAACAGTCTCTTAAGCCAGCACGGCTGGCTTTGAACCTGCGCTATCTTCCTGTCTCCACCTCCCAAGCACTGGGATTACAAGCGTGTGCCACCACACCCGGCAGACCAATGACATTTAACAAATATTTTTTTAACTGATTTTTAATAAATAATCCATTCTCTCTGAATCACAGGTCTTCATCTGTTTTATGGGTCCAGTAACAGAGATAATATAATGGAAGAATAAACATGGAGAGAATTAATGACTATGATATTTATATATGATTATAATTCTTTATAAAAGCTACCAAGAACAATTTTATAAATTTAGTATGTCTATAATTAAAGGGAATAAATAGCCATGTAAGATATATAATATATATCAAATGCACAGTATTATGGGTGAAATCAACAAGAAACATATTCCTGAATGAACTTGTAGTTGAAAGTTTCAGTTGGTTTGGTTTCAAATATAGACTACCCATGCAGATGAGATAAACTGGAAATATTTGTTGAAGACTAACTGATTTGATTTGTAGTGTTTCCCCTGGATACTATTTCATTTCATGTAATAAAATCAACCTTCCATCTACCTCAAGGTAAGTTTTGGCATCTTCGACAGTGAAAATGTTGTAGATAACTGGAAACGTTAGCCATTTTCTTATCTCATAGGTAGGGTTTATCATACTTCTAGAATTACCATGTTTGGATGTGTCAATGCTAAATTGTAATGAAAAATGTAACATATATATTGTGTAGAAGCAGTGATCTTAGATTAGAACTTAACATTTGTTGCATGTTTATTTTTGTCCAACTCTTACAATTTGTTTTTTAAGCAGAAAATAGATTTTATTTTTTTATTGGTGCATTATAGTCTCACATCATGATGTGGATCATGTTGACAACGGCGTATATTCACACAGTACTTGGTGCCCTCCCCCCCCACTTCCCCTTTTTCCTCACTCCCAATACTGAGTGACCAGGTTAACAATGTTATATTCGCATGTATACATATATTCAAATGTAGCTTTTTCATTTAATTAACCTCAGCCTTCTTCCTCCCCTACCCTTCCTTTCTGGCTGTGCTGAGGTTTCCCCTCCATTATCTGGAGTCCTTCTGGTATCCCTAATACTACCTAGCTTGAACATATTAGAGAAAATATATATCCCTTCTCTTTCTGTGCTTGGATAATCTCACTTAACAATATGTTCTCCTGGTCTTTCCATTTTCTTTGGAATGACATAATTTGTTTTTTTTTCTTATTGCTGAGTAGAATTCTATTGTGTGTATTTTCCATAATTTTGCAATCCATTCATCTGTTGATGGAGACCTAGGTTGGTTCCATATTTTGGCTATTGTGAATTGTGCTGCTATGATTATGTGTATGCATATGTTATGGGTATGCATATTGTGGTTCTCTGATATGAACCACTTTGGAAAGATACCCAGGAGAGGTGTAGCCAGATCATATGGTGGATCCATTCCCAGTTTTCTAAGAAATCTCCTCACTGATCTCCACAGTGGCTGAACTAGTTTGCACTCCTACCAACAGTGTAAAAGAGTTCCTCTTTCCCCACATCCTCACGAGTGCTATTATTTTACTTCTTTATGCTTGTCACTCTGATTGGGGTTAGATGGAATCCCAGTGTAGTTTTGATTTTTATCTCCCTGATGGCTAATGATGTTGGACATATTTTTATGTGTTTATTGTATCTTATCCTTTGTGAAGTATCTATTCATCTATTCTGCTGGTTTTGGTATTAGATTGTTTCTGTTTTTCTAGGCCCTTGAGGTATGTCATTATCTATTTACTTGGCGACTCTCTTTTCTTATGTGGGTACTCAATGCTATAAACTTTTCTCTTAACATAGCCTTCAAAGTGACCCATACATTTTGATATTTTGTATCTCTATTTTCACTTAATTCCAGGAGATTTTTATTTCTCCCATTATTTTTTATCTTACCCACTCCTCATTCAAAGTTTTATCATTTAATCTCCATGTATTTAAATAGTTTCTTTTAGTCTGCCTTTTGTTGATTTTTACTTTCATTCCATTATTATCTGAAAAGGTACAGGAAATTATATTACATCTTTAGAATTTGCTGGTGCTTGCTTTGTGGCCCAGGATGTGATCTATTTTGGACAAAGTTTGATGGGCAGCTGAGGAGAATATGTACTCTGCTGTTTCTAGTTGAAATATTCTGTATATGTTTATTAGGTCCATTTGTTTTAAAGTTTTCTTTAGTTCTGAAGAGTCTTACTCATCTTTTGTCTTGAAAATTATCTATTGGTGTAAGTGGTATCTTGAAGTCTTCCAATATTATTGTGTTTGGTTCTATTTTACATTGGACATCCTAAAGGATTTGTTTTACAAATGTGGGTACACCTACATTTGGGGTATATACATTTACGATCATTACATCTTCTTGCTGAATTATTTCCTTTACTAAAAAGAAGTTCCCTGCTTTGTCTCTTCTGATTTGTTTTAGCTTAAATTCTGTTTTGTTGGATATCAACACGGCTAAGAACAAGGACAGTGGGAACAAGGGACAGTGAGGAAATAAGAGAAATTACAAATGCTGTCCTAAAAGAAATGCATTTCAAGTCCTTGTTTAACTTGCCAGAATTTTGGGGGGCTGCAGAGCCGGCAGTCACAGTCCAGGTGGAGGCCTGAGATGGTGCTTGCTGCCACACCAGGTCAGTCGCGCTCTTGGTCTCTTTGCTGTGGATTTGAGTTCTGAATACTGAATTCTCTTCTGCTGTGTTTCCCTTTTTTGTGTTTTCATTCAGAAATATCCTTGCTGTTTTGTTTTTCTTGTCAAGGAGCTGCTTTCACAGTAGTTGATTTTTCTTTGTTATAGCTACTGAGATGTGCTGCATCCCACAGTTGCCATTTTATGAAAATGTTTTGCACGCTTATTTTATGCCATACATCTGGTTTTCTTTGCTTGGTTTTCTATAGAGTAAGCTGAATGTAGTCTGTTTCATTTATAGGCAGAACAGGCCTAGAAGCCAGTTTAATTTACCCAAGCAAGGAATTGCACATACTGGGAGTTGGAACTTGGAAGTTATGACTGTAAGGTATATGTCATTTCTAACTAGCAGCAAATTTAAATTTATTGTATCATAAATGTCCATAACTTAATGTAATCAGTATCATTATCATTCCAAACTCCTAAGCAATGAAATTGAGATTTAGAGAAGATAGTAAATTCCAAACCCTCCATCATCCCTAGATGAGTGTTTCCACTCCTGACTTCTCACATATGCCACTTACTTAGCATCTGGTTCACTAGAAATGTGGGCTGTCAGTGGAAAATATTAAAGGGTCCAATTAAAAGATTATTTATAATGTATAAAGTCAGAATAGAGTGTATTTGAGAAGTAAAATATAATACTTTACATTTTTCTTTTTCTTTCCATCTAATATTTTTCAGTGTTTGCTCTACTGTATCAACTTGAAGTCATATTTTTGTGTGCATTATACACATTAAAGAGGAACGTAATTAATATGTATTAATTTGGGGAATTTTTACTATGAATCGGTGTACTAGTGAAGACCCATAGTTCTAGAACTTGAGAGGCCAAACAGGGATGATTGCTTATGCACAGAGATGAGACACCACCTTTGAGACACAGCACAAAAAAAGAAGAAAAATAAAAAGAAATCTGGGCTTAAGAAATCTCATAATTTATTCCTTGAACAGTGAACATTGTGACGTTAGTTCTCTTTTGCCTACAAAAGTTGGACTGGAATTTCACATTGTATCTCTGGGAACTTGTGGCTTTTATTAAGGAGGAATCCTAATAGTGATAGAACAGGATTACCAAGGCACAAAGGAAAGTCATTCCAGGCAATAAAATTTGAAATTTGTGAAAGAAAGATCCTGCCCAAGGCATTCTGAGGATATGAACAAAACAGTTTTTTAACTGAATGTATGAGAGCTAGGGATTCAAGGACAAAATGTTTTATTAAGACAAAATTGTGGGCTTCTGATTTTCCAGGGTTAGAAGTTGGGAGACCTTTGCTTCCTAAAGTAATAAAACGATATTTACTTTCCGGAATTCATCACAACAGACATAGTGGTTATGTCATGGCAATCATTATACTGTTTATTAGCTTCAGTTTCCATTCTTTTATTATAAAATATTCTAGTCCATGGCAAAAAAATTAAGGTATAGAAATAGCAAAAATAGAAAATGAAAGTTGTACATAAATTTACCCCAAGAAAATTATAGTTTAATTTAGTTTGCCTTTTAGAAAAAAAGGAAAGGTGCACATCTACCATACGCATATACCAATATACATAAAATTCACACAAATACATAGGTCACATAGGTGGTTTGTTTGTTTGTTTGTTTTTTTTTTTTTTTTGCAGGTCTGGGGATGTAACCCAAGGCCATTTAACCACTGAGCTACACCCCTGCCCTATTTTTTATTCTTTATTTTGAAACAGGGTCTCATTAAGTTGCAGAGAGCCTCACTAAGTAGCTGAGGCTGTCTGCGAGCTGCAGTCCTCCAATCTCAGCATCCTGAATGCTGGGACTACAAGTCTGTGCCACCCCACCCAGCTGCACATAATTTTAATAACCACATTATGCTTTTTTAATTCTAAACTTCTGTTGGTTAAATATGAGCATATCTTATACGAATAAATAAATCCATATCATCATACTTACCTATCTGTGTATTGAGAAAAATACTCAGATACCACTAAAACATATCCATACATAATCTCACTATGGTTATAAATATAACATTTTTATTTATAATGGTATACTTTCTTCCATATTATTCCATCTATCAGGAAAGGTAAATTTGTTTTGGAGATATCCAGATTTGAAGGACAGATGTGGACCTTTCCTTTATTTTCTAACTCTACTTGTAGAAACAGATGTACACACTCACACAAATAGATATTTGGAAAGAATGAAAAATTATACATTTGTGTGAATATGAAATATTTGTATTTGTACATATGTACTTGTATGGTAATTAAAATGTTATAATTTCTTTCTTAAAGAAGTGACATTTGATTTTTCATTTAGTGTATAATTGAAAAGATGTACCACAGGCTTCTTCATTGATCAATGGGATGGATCCACCCAGTTGCTTTTTTTCATTGTTGCATATAAAAGATAATTCTATACTGTGGTGTACAGTCACTTTTATTTTTATGAATTTGTAACATGTATTTCAGCTTTGACTATAATGTGGGTCTACTTCTACCAAACCTCCAGATCATAATGAACTTCCACCATTTCACACTCTGGATCATGTTTTATCTGACCAAATCACCCAGAACCTTATGTAATCCAACACTAATTTTTTTTAAATTAAGTTCAACCTATATATCATATTCAGGACTCAAACACTTAGCATTTAAATCCTTTTCTCAATGATTATTTATTTAGTTATTTATTTGCGGGTCTGGGGATGGAACCCAGAGGCATTTGACCTCCATGCTATACCCCTTGAGATGTTTTTCTATTCTTTATTTGAAACAGGGTCTCACTAAGTTGCAGAGAGCCTCACTAAGTAGCTGAGGCTGTCTGAGAACTGCAATACTCCAGTCTCAGCCTCGCAAATGCTGGGAATACAAGCATGCACCACCATGCCCGGCTCTTTCTCAAGGATTTGAGAAACTAATTGAGAACACAGTGAACTATACTGTAGAAATAGCTTTTATACTTTATTTGGAAACAGGGTCTCACTAAGTAGCAGAGGCTGGCTTTGAACCTGTGCAATCCTCCTGTCTCAGCCTCCCAAGCTCTTGGATTACAAGCGTGCACCATCACACCTGGTGAAATTACTTTTATAAAAAGTCATTTTTCCCTAAAACTCAGACATGTCTCTGGTTGTTTGGATGATTGCTATTGAATATGCACATTATATACGTTCTATATTGTTAACACATTTAGGAGTTACCATAGATGCTACTTATGTGTGCATGTGTGAAAAATATACTATCTCAAAACACTAACTGCACGGAAGATAATGATTGGAATAATGCACATTTGTTAGGATCCAATTAGAAGATAAACTTAGATAAAAAATTCTAAATACATGTATTGTGGGTTGTTAAGGCTTGGATGCTACAGAACTCTTGTTTCAAATCCCGTCTACTACTTCTCAGCTATGGCACTACTGACATATTATTGACATATTATTGACATATTATTTATCCTGAATAAACCTTAGTTTCTCCATCTAAGTTAAAGAATTTTCAGTGGCATGCCTCATGGAATTGTTGTAAAGACTAGATGTAAAAATACAAGCCAAGTTCTGATTATAGGTCCCAAATGAAATGAAGAATAATTACATAAATATACCAAGGGATGTGATCAATTATGTAAATGAGCTCGATAAGTTTTTACTATCATCATATTATTATTTATTTCACTCATGATGTCTCATGGGATCATATTTAATTTTATCTCAGATAGACAATAGTTTTTAAAAAGTAGATATTAAGAGTTAAATTGCAATAATCTCCAGAGCCCATGAGGTTGCATAGCTTCAAATAAAATCTGAGTTAGGTCATGTGGTCCCTTCTTTGGCAACTGTATCAAGATCCCCCAAGCACATTGCTGAATTCAGTGATTCCATTAGGATAATTCACAGGAATCAGTATAGATGACACTTGTGAACATGATTCTTTGCAGTGAGCAATACAAAACAAAACCAACCAAACACACATGAATAAAGTCCAGAGGTAACCAGGTTCAGAGTCAAGCTCCCAAGCATTGAATCATCTCACAGTATAAATAGTCACACAGGGTTTCTATTGGTGACTGGTAATATAAGTCCCCCAAATGACGGACTCACATGTACCAATGTTATAGATGCCAGGGATGAAAACAAAAACAGGTTTTAAGCATATCCCAGAATCTTTGTATAACATGCTTTAGGTATAGGGAGATAGATTTGTTAGTTCTAGAAATATGGAAAATTGAGGTATTGAAGTCAGCCAAGGGCCAAACAACAGTGCAAAGAAACCATTTTAAAAAGAGTAGTCACCCAACACGCCCCTGTAATCTCAGTATTTGGGAGGGTGAGACAGTAGGATAGCAACTTCAAGGAAAAGCTCAGCATCTTAATATACTCCTGTATCAAAATAAATGTAATTAAAATAGGGCTGTAAATGTGGCTCAGAGATAGAATACCATTGGGTTCAATCCCCAGTACCAGAAAATAAATAAATAAAAATAAAAAATATAAAGACAAAAGAGAATAGTTTCAGTGATCTACATTAACTAACTTTTTGCACAGGAACAAAATATCAGATATTGAGTGATAACAGAACTGCATATAACAGCAAGCCACACTAGAAGTAGTAATGGTTGTAAAAATAGTTACTATATATGATAAGTATTATATATTCACTTATAATAAAGTTATCCTCAAATCTATTCCATCTCTCTGCCATGAGGTCAGCTCCACACTGGAGAATTACCACTGGAGCAGAATTTCAGTACTCTCAGCCTCCAGCATCTTAAAATCCTATAGCAACCACTTGATCAAGGATGTTGAAACATAAGGAAGCATTTTTCTTCTTTTTTTTTCCCTCTTATCTTCTGATGCCGACAGCTTCTGCCCGGGAATGGTTGGTAGGGGTGGCAGGTAGATGCCTGGGCAGTAGCAGGAGAACACATGATCAGCATGTCCATGATCAGAGTCACACTCAGTTCTGGGCTGAATGTATGCCTCCTCTAAGATCAACATGTTGAAACCTTAGCCCCCAGTGCAGTGGTGTGGAGAGAGAGTGTATCAGAAGCTCATTAGCGTTAGATTACATTGCTAGGGAATTTCCCTCTTTCCCCTTCCATCGCCCTCAGTTAGGTATTGTATTTGCTCATCTACAATATCGTCTTCATCTAGAGTTCCTCCTATGATCCATTTTCTCCCTAGATTCCATATATTAAGGAAATTCTCTAGTGTACATGATGTACATTAGCAAACATATCAAAGTCAGTTACTAAGGCAAATATGTAAAAAAGGAAGAGGGAAGGGAATGGGGTGGGAATCGGGTAAGGCTAATTGGGTTTTGTGTTCATGCACACCTCTACCATTAAGATGGATGACTACAATGTACCAATACAAAAATTTTTAAAAAGGTTATATTGCTAGTATAGAGCCCTTAAAAAACAGATTGTTTCTCCTATAAAAGGAACTCAGAGAGCTCCTCAACTCTTCTGGAATGTGGGAGCACAGCAATCAGAGACCTACCTAGGAATCACAAAGCAGCCTACACTGAGCCCCAACTCCATAGCCCCTTGACCTTGCACTTTGCGGCCTCTGTATCTATATGAAACAAATGTCTGTTGGTTTGTCACCCAGTCTATGGCAATTATTTTAGGAGCATCACATGGCTAAGAAACAAAGCCCAGGAAGGATAGCGAATGATGTTTTCCACAAATAGTTTGGAACTCAAAGTGAACAAACTCCCTGGAAACTCTAGTACCAGGTGAGAGACATCTGCAGTAGAACAGGAATCCTGCAGGACCAAGGATAATCATTCCTGCATACACCCTTTTCCTAGGGTTTGTGCTATTACATAGTGTGATTATATTGAGATCCATGCTCAGGCAAACACTTTTTCTAGAAATTGGGAATAAAAAAATGAATCAAAAAATAAGAAATTGGATTCTCTCCCTACTATGTGAAAGCTAGGGAGAAAATGGGTCATAGGAGGAACTCTAGATGAAAAAAACGGAGATACTATAAATGAGCAAATAAGGCGACCTGAGGGGGATGAGATTGGGGAAGAGGGAAATTTCTTAATCTACGTCATGTACATTAACAAACATATCAAAATCAATCACTAAGCCAAATATGAAAAGGGAGAGGGGAGGAAATGAGGCGAGAATTGGGTAAGGGCTAGTTGCGTGATGTGTGCATGTATGCCTCTACCATCTTTTACTCTATTAAGATGTATGACTACAATGCATCAATAAAATATAAATATTGAAAATAATAAAATATAAAAATGAATCAGACAACAAAACTCCTATGTTAAGTATACATTCTGATGATAACAGACCTTAACTTGTCCCAGTTTTGCTGAATGGATCCTGCATGCCAACATTAAAATCATGTGAAATTCTGAATGGAATAGAGCTAACAATATTGCTGGATTCTTTCTTTTAAGTATTCTTGACTACTTATAATAAAAGGGTTGTCATAATAGCTTTAAATCAAATAAGAATATATTATCCTGCTGTCTTTCGTCATGATGAAATATTTTACTCTATAAAAGAAAAAAAGGAAAGGAAAGAAAGGAAGGGAGGAAGTGAGAGAAGGAAAGAAGGAAGGAAAAAATGTCAGCCTGAAAAGTTTTACAGGACTTTCTTTTAAGTGCCCCATGCGGGTCTGCAGGGATACCTAATGACATTCACTCTGACTTGACTCAGTTAATGGATATTTTTCAAGGATCTACATTAGAAACAGTATATATCCTAAATGTTCAAGCACAATATTAATTTAATTGCCTACTCCAGATAGTGACAAAAACCCTGTAACTTCTTATAAGAATTATTCTCTACTCTTTAAAAAATTGGGACATTCTCTCACCTTTATAGCTTCTGGCACTTTTCCCTTCCTGTAGGATTTCTCAATATGCGGTGACAGCTGCTCAGATACCGCACTGGCAGGTTCCTCCAGCATCCCGAGATGTGACTCCTGACTGTGCTGTATAAATTAATGTGTGAGAACAGACTTCCCATCGCCATGCCATTCAAAGGCATCACATCCAATGACACTTTCCGTCACTGTCTACCAATGGATTCAATCAGCAATATAGCCTTGATCACTGTGCTTCAATTCAAGAGAGATTGCTTTAATCACTCACAGGATGGTCCTCTTAAATCTCTAATTCACCATCAGGACCATGGAGTTTGTTCTGGCCTAATAGCTGCTGCTGGGGTGAGAGGAGCAGACAAGAGAAGTGTAATTCATACGTGACAAGCTGAAAAAGGTTGTCGACAGATTTTTGCAAGGACACTGTCAAACATAATTGGAAGCAAGGTGGCAGAACTCTTGATTCTTAGGAAGTGACACCTGCAAAGAGGCAACTTGTCAATCTCAAGCCACGTGGTCCTGCTAGGGGAAGGAAAGACAAAACTTTCACGGGGGAAATGGTGAAGTTTTATGGGGATGTAGAGTCAAGAAAGCCAGGATAATTTTAAGGACAATTGCTGCGAGCACACAGGATAGAAAAAGTTTGAGGTCATATTGCATCTGTGGCCACAGATATCATCATCACTGCCACTTTTAGATTGGTAAGAAATATTTAGCAACTTATTTTCAACTGACATGCAATCATGCAACACACACACACACACACACACACAATCATAGGTGGGCACACGTGCACACAAATACACATGTGGGTGTCTTCGGTGTATGAATTTTGGATTATAATTGAGAAAATGTAGCAAGACAATTAAATATTCTGACCAGACCAAAAAAAAAAAAAAAAAAAAAAAAAAAACTTTACTGGCTTGTCTGCTTACAGGTAGTGGAATCCTTGGTAAGTCTTTTTACCTATTGGATCTTTCTTACTTGCAAAAGAGAGAATTAGTTGGAATGTTTAAATCCCCTTCCTGTTTTTTCTAGTTCTAACATTTATTGAGTAAATAGTCAAAGTCACCTTGTGGATATATGAGAATCTAAATCATGAAACATCACATGAGCCCTAACCATGTTTACAGTTCCTTTTCAAATAAGACGTGCTCAGGGGAATTTCTGTGATTCAGAAAGAGAAAGGAAAGAAAAAAAGAAAGAAGAGAAAGAGACTGTTTCTATTCTTCCAGATAAAGTAAAAACAGAAAGAAGTAAAAGCTTGAAAATTATTACAATACAATTTCCTAGATTTGAATAAAAACTTCATAAATGTTTAATACATATTTGTTGATTTTTGGTGTGTGTGTGGTATTAGGATGGAAGCCATGGGCATCCTACCTTTGAGATACACCTCAAGGCCTATTTTTTATTCTCTATTTTTTGAAACAGGGTCTCACTCAGTTGCAAAGGGCCTCACTAAATAGTAGCTGAGGCTGTCTTCAGACCCCGATTCTCCTGTCTCAGCCTCCCAAATGCTGGAATTAAAAGCATGCACCACCACGCCCGGCATATTTGTTGATTTTAAGATGATCATGAGACCAATAAAACAAATCAAGTGTTAAAGTAAAACAACATGAATATGGATTACATTAAATAGGAACTGGAATTGGTCTAGTTTTGGGTTCATTATCCCTTTTGGAAGAATTCTGCGTCTGCAAATATAATTAGTAAATAATGACATGAAACACATAGATAGTAAGAGGAGAATAAACACATCTCACTACTCAATAAGAATCTACAAAAAAAAAGAGACAGTCACAGCTATTTTGGGAGCTTTAAACAATAGCACATACTTTAGGTGTTTTTTTTTTTTTAATAAAAAACACCTAAAGTATATGTAGTCTTACCCTTAACAATACTGAGGATCATGGACATTCATGCTAATAGTGTCTTCATTCAGTTTTAGATTTTCCATCCCCAATAGATACTTTATAGATGCAGATATTTAAATAAGAACAAAATAGTAATATTTGATTATTATGTTAAAAGGGGATACATTTGGCTGTCTAATTTGTTAATTGTCTGATGTGAATATCCAACTTAGCAAAACTCACTATGTGCTTCAAGGTAGGTACAGTCAGGGTCACACATCCCAGCTCCTGCCGACAGTGCAGCATTCTACATCAGTTATCATGCTTACATATACATAGACAAAAACATTTATGGGTACACTTCTAGAATTTTTGGTTAACGGTTTTCAAAAATAATGTATATTATATATAACTGACTGATAATGTCAAGCATTATCTGTAATATAAAGAAAATAGTCATATACTGTTGAAAATATTATAAATTTTATGAGTTTTTGAGAAGGCAATTTGAAAATATTTATCAAAAATCTTAAAATGTGCCCACCCTTCAGTGTAAATCTTCTCACTCCAAATATGTCTTTAGAGAAATATACATCTGTAAGCCTAAAGATGAGAAAGTTCAAGCATGTCAATTTGGCATAAATTTAATAGTAAAACCTGCATCCATGGGAAAGTATCTCAATGATTCATCCACTAAAAAAATAGCTCCATAAAATTTAAATATCCATTGTGTGGGACCAATGCAATCAGAACCAACTTCCACATTAGTCTCAGGAGACACTGTGCTAAAGCCTATATAGATGTTTTAATTTTATTTTTTTAATCAGATAAAACTAATGAGTATAATAATAATTTGAAACAATTATTCAAGCCTGGATTTATTTTGATATTAAAAAATTCACAAAAGAGATACCATAACATAAAGAAAAGTCTAGGAAGGAAGATTTTGCTAGAGCCCATAAATATTATTTCATTTCGGCATTCAGTTTTTAAAATCAATGATGTGACTCAGGCACATGTTGCTAGTGCTTGATTTGGATTCTATAATACTGTTCATGTATTTATGTACTTACATATTTATACTTTTTATAAATTTATAAATATATATTACACATTTATTTAGTGCAAGCATTACAATTATGCACCACGCTGGTTTATACAGTGATAGAACATTCATGCATACAATTCTTGGAGTTCTTCCTTCCCTACTTTCTTCTGGGTCTTCTTTATGTCTCTGACCTCATTCCTCTGTATTATTCCCCTGGCATCTTTGCTCTTCTCTCTGATGTAACTTTTATTTCTGAAATTCTATCTAGGTTCTATATACAACAAAAAACATACATGTATTCAGTTTTTAGACTGGCTAATCACGCTTTGCATAACACTGTTGAGTTTCATCCATTTTTCTATAAATGGCATGATTTTGTTCTTTACGGCTGAGTAAAGAAGATATACATATTAAATGTAACCCCTATTAAAAGCCCATGATCATTCTTCACAAATTGAAAGAAATCAGTAGTAAAATTCATATAGAAAAACAAAAGATTCAGAATAGCCCAAAGCAATTCTCAGAAATAAGAATCATGTTGAAGGCATCACAATACCTGATTTCAAATTACATTGCAAATCAATAGTAATAATAACAACATGATATTGGCACAAAACAGACATATACCAATGGAACAGAATAAAAGAATCAGAAACAGAGCCTTACATTTATAACCAGTTGATTCTTGATAAAGATGCCAAAAGCACACCCTGAAAAAAAGACACCTATTCAACAAATGGTGTTAGAAACACCAGTTATCCATATGTGTGGAAGACTGGAACTAAACTCCAACATCTCACCCTGCACAGGAGTCAGCTCAAGATGGATCAGAGACCTAGTTATCAGACCAAAAACATGAAAACCAGCTGGGCATGGTGGTGCATTCTTGTAATCCCAGCAATTGAGAGGCTAAGACAGGAGGATAACAGTTTGAAGACAGCCTCAGTTACTTAGTGAGGCCCTTTGCAACTCAGTGAGACCCTGTTTCAAAGATTTTTTTTTTTTTAAATAGGCTGGAGGTATAGCTCAGAGGTAGAATGCCCCTGGGTTGCATCCCTGGTATCTAAAAAAAAAAAAAAATTAAAAAAGCTTGAAAACTACTAGGGAGAGCATAGGACCAACAACATCTGGCTGCTGGTAGGAACTTCCTAAATAAAACCTAGAAAGCTTGGGAGATTAAAACAAGAATAAATGAGATGTCATTAAATTAACAAGTTCCTGTGCAGCAAAGGAAACTATCAAGAGTTTACAGAGTAAGCCTACTGAATGAGAGACCTATGCCACCTACCCCGCAGACAAAGGACTAAAATCTAGAATACACAAAGAGCTTAAACAACTTAACACCAAAGAATAAATAAATGAAAAATACCAAATAGCCACATCCATTCACCTTGATGCTATTCTTAATTGCTCTCCTGAGCTTTTAACTCTGCCCTCTTTCATTTTTCTTTTCTTCTCTCTCTTTTTTTTTTTTTTTTTTTGTGGTACTGGGGATGGAATCCAGGGGCATTCTACCTCTGAACAAACGATACTCCCGGACTTATTTATTTATTTATTTATTTATTTATTTATTTATTTATTATCTATTTGGTGGTGGTACTGGGGTTCTTGGAAGCCCTTCTACCTCCAGGCTACACTCCCAGACCTATTTTAGGCTTTTTTTATTTGGAAACAGGGTATCTTTCTCTCTCTCTCTCTCTCTCTCTCTCTCTCTCTCTCTTTCCTTTATTTTGTGTGTGTGGTACTGGGGTTCCTGGAAGCCCTTCTACCTCTGGGCTACACTCCCAGTCAAATTTTTTTTTTTTTTTTAAATAGGGTCTCTTAAGCCAGCGTGGCTGGCTTCGAACTTGCGTGATCCTCCCAAGGCGGGGATTACAAGCGTGCGCCACCACGCCCAGCAGAAACAGGCTCTCTTGAGCCAGCGCGGCTGGCTTTGAACCTGTGCGATCCTCCTGTCTCTGCCTCCCAAGCGCGGGGATTACAAGTGTATGCCATCACGCAAGGCTCCCCCCAGACCTATTTTTTTTTTTTTTTTGAAACAGGTTCTCACTGAGTTGCAGAGGGCCTCACTAAGTAGCTGAGGCTGTCTGTGAACCAAGATCCTCCTGTCTCAGACTCTCAAATGCTGGGATTACAAGTGTGTGCCATCATGCCTGGCCGTTCTGTGACTTGATTTAGTCTTTATATTACTTTATTTTTTCCCTCCTCTAAGGTTGGATGACTCATGCTTGTAATTGAAAGGACAAATCAGCCCGACTCCTGCCTGGAAAAGTTAGAGTTCTCAAACTCTTTTTTCTTTTTATACTCTTTCCCTTTCAGTCTTTTCCTGTTTAAAACATTTTGGGATTCTAGCACAGCAGATTATAGTTCAGTTTATTAGACCAAAAAGTACACCCACAAATTTTCCTAAAATTAAGGCTTCTTTCTTTTGTCTCTTTGTCAGGTTTATGGGGCAAAACTTAAAATTCCTAAAATCTCCCAGTACCAAAATTATCTGTATTAGTCATAGTTCTCTAAAAGAACAGAACCAAAATATGTATAGTATATACATGTGTGTGTATATACATATTTATGCATATATATTCTATAATTATATAACTATATATTTTAGTAAGAGATGATTATTTATATTTGTTGGTATATATTAATTATACAGAATGGTGGGTTTTATTGTACTGTATTATTTATTTTATTGTACTGTATTACTTATTGTAATATTCTCATATATATTATCATGTATCTCATATATAGTATATGTATATGTATTGCAAATATATATGCATATATATGTATATATATTTGAAAGAAGATACATTAGAGAGGTTTACAGGATCAGATATTAGATAATCTCATAATGACTAATTGCATTCTGGAGAGCCAGAGAAACCAGCAGCTCTTCATTCCAAAAAGCTGGAGTCTCAGAACAAGAGGGACCAGTGATGTGCAGCCCAGCCTACGGCTGAAGGGTTGAAACGCTCTTGAGGGTCACTGGCAAGAGTCTGCATTGAAATCTGAGAAGCTGGATTCCGAAGTCCAGAAGCGATAGCATCAGCCATAAACATATGCACTCAAGAAGGATCCAACTCCCTTGGGCTGGGGCTTCCTCCTTTATCCACTTTTGTTCCATTGAGACCCCAGCCTATTGGAAAGGGATATCTACATTCAGGGCAGGTTGATCCCCTTCAGTCTGCTGTTCCACATGCCAGTCTTCTCTGGACACACCTTCACAGACACATCCAGATGTGGCTTGGATAACTTCCAACTTGTCTTTCAATCCTAATCAAGTTGACAATTAAAATTAACCCTCACAGAAGCCCTATAGTTTAACAAAGACCTCTATGATGCATACCATCAAGGTCCTGAGAAGGACTTTGGATATGAAAGGGTCTATGTGGTATTACCTTGTAGCCTCCTGAATTATATGCATATAATATAAATACAATATAATAATAGGTATAGGAATAATAGAAATATAAATTATATATAATTTTAAAGTATCTGTTTTCACTTCATCTATATATATCCTGGAAATAACCAAATGGTGTTTTTGCCTTGTGGCTTTTATCATCTGATTCTGTTTTGTTTTGTTTTTGCTGTTCTATAGTAAATCCTGTAACCCAGCTAATCTTGGCCTCTTTATACTTGATATAAATTTTGCTTAGTAATTGAAAGGTTTCTTGTTAGCTCATTCATTTGTGTCCCTATTTTAGCAAACACAGTTAATAGCAATCAGCTGGCTCTTTCCATATTCTACTTGGAGAGATTACCTGAGCCAAATTCACCACTTCATTAGGAATATTTTCTATTATCTACACCATGACAAAATAGTGTTGCCAAAAATTTGTTGCTACACAATAAGTATTACCTTGTTTCCATCCTCCCAGAGCAATTTTTTTTTCTCAGGGCCCCAGTCTTCTCTGAGATTCTTTTCCAGGTAGTTAGAGAGTCCACCTGCTATAAGATGCATAATCAACACCACATGGTTTTACTTTTTAATGGAACCATTCCATTTTTGGTACAAACTTTATTAAATGCTTTTTTCCTGTAACAAATTGATTCAGAACTTAGCAGCGTACAACTATTTTATTTTGTTTGCATATGTTGAGGGTCAAATTTGCACCTAGGGGGATAATTTTTCTAGACTTGATGTTGGCGGAAACCATGAGGGAAAAAAACTCAAAGGGTGACCTTAACCTGTACAGAATATCCTCTAGAGATCTGTTTGCTCATGTATTGGTGCCTGACCTGAGAACACTGAGCTGCTGAGTCCAAAAAGCTGGAACCTCAGAAAAGAAGTGGATGATACAGCCCCAGCTTGACTTGATGGTGAGCAGGAAGCCTGTGCTGGCCCTCATGGTGGAGAGGCTTCTCACAGACTATGACCTCAAGTAAGTCTGAGCATACACACACTAACAGAAGTACACCAGAGAATCGGCCACAGCTGCATTGTTTTTCAGGAGAGAGCGCAAAACCGAGCAGCAGCAATTCTGTCCATCTCTGTTGAAGCAGATGCACTCTCACTCCAATTTAAGGAAAGGGGCATCAGTTTCAACCTTCCACAAGAGGGAGGATAAGCTCTAGTTATAGAAGAGTATGCAAAATGGTAAACACCCCCTGTGACCATCTTTGATGAGTACAAACTCTTTGCCACAATTACCATGAGAGAAACATTGATATTAACCTTTTTTAATATATAAAAGTACATTAAGTTTTCAAAATTAATTAAAACATTTGTAAAAAGCAATCTTTTATTTGCATCTAATAATTACAAATGACATCAAAACATAATTAAACTCCTAATTTTATGTAAAGAATTCCACTCTTCTTTCTGCCACTCTAGGCAATTTAGAAGTGATAAAATTTTCATACAATTTTGATTGTACTGTGTTATTAAGTGCATAGAGTAATCTTAACACATTGAACTAAGAGAAACCGCACATTAAATGTCAAAGTTTACATAAATCAGCTTAGACTCTACTGATTTCAGAATAGATAGGAAAATACAGATACTTTTTTAGGAGCCTATAAAGACCAAGTTTCATGGGAAAGTCCTGAACAAAATTGAAAATAATATTATGTACATGCACCTTTTTGAAAAAGGTACATATTTATACTATTCCTCAAATACCATAACATTTAATATTAACCTATGCATGGGAAAATATTCAGTATCTTATACAGTTTTCAATTTTTTTCATTCCTTTTAATTTAATTTGCTAGACATTTTTAAGAAATTAGATGGACATTTTCATCTTCTTGGGCATTTTCTTAGAGCTCCAATGAGTGTAAAAACCTAGAAATTGGAGGAACAGCATAATGATTTTATGCTCTTTTTGCTTTCCTTTTCTAGGTTCCAACTCCCAAAATGTTAATAGACAAAGCAAAGAAAGTGTTGTAGGGACTGAAGAGAGATGCAGTTTTGCCTCACTCAGTCTCTTCCCTCTCATTAACTGTTTGGATGTATTTGATTTTGCCCTCTTGAAGTTTTCTTTTTGCCTTTCAGAAAATGGGTTCTGAAAACTTATTAAATTTCACATGAATGAAGGTTATTGTCTTACTAAAACATCCATATGTCAAAAGCCTAGCACTAATACCTCAGAATGTGACTGTGCTTGGAGAATAGGTCCTTTAGGAGGTAACTAAGTTAAAATGTGGTCATTAGGTGTTCTGTAATCTCATAGTCATGGGTAGTGAACTTATAAGATGAAGATAGCAGGCCAGATATACAAGGATAGAAGACCCTTTGAAGACATAGTGAGGAGACTACATGTGCAAGCCCAGGACAGAGGTTCCCTGAGAAACCAGCCCTGTTGACAGCTTGGCCTTGAACTCTCTGCCTTCAGCATTATGAGAACACATTTCTGTAGTGTAACTCATACTCTCTGTGGTGCACTGTTATGTCAGCCCTAGCAAACTAACACAAGGCCATGATGTACTCTAAGTGTATGATTCAAAGGACAATACTACAATCTGGAATACTGAAGGAAAATTTCCTCTCATTCTTTCTCCTTCTAACATGTCATGGTCTTGGAATCACATTCTCAAAAAGCCCACAAACATTTTGTTTACATTTTCATGCCAAGTTTTCCATGTCTTTTTTAAGGTTCCAACAACATCCTTTTATTTTTTTTAATGCTTCCTAAATTAAAATCTATCAGTTTCAGGTTCCATTTGGATCTTTCTGTCCTAACCACCCTAGTGTTTGCCACTGTGAGACTGACAATGAAATGGATACATGCTTCTACCTCTAATAGGCGTATTTACCTCTTGGTGAGTTCACATTTATCCACCAAATGTTAATGGGTCATATGCTCCTCCCTTTCAGGGAGACCATGACCCCAACTGGCTACAGATGCACAGATCTCACCCTTTTGTGGCTGCCCTGCTCAGTGTGCTCACATTTAGTGCATCTGAATAGACGTTCCCTGAGCCAGGTGGCCAGTGCTGCCTCACAGCAGAAGTTCCCCCTTTCCCACTGTTGCACTTGAGTAATGTGCTAATAGAAACCAAGTTATGGATCTCCAGCACCAGGACAATAATAAAATTATAATGATATTGTTAGCAATCTGGCCCTGGTGCTAGTTTCTTCTTTCAGAGAAACACTGTCATGGAAATAAAAAAACTCATCAATCACAAAAATCACAGAAAAGCCAAGCTAGCTTGCTTAAATATACACACAGCAGTGAAGGTGAGACCCAATGTCACTGCTGGGGAGGAGCCTCTCTTTAGAAATCCAATTAGCACATTCACAGATGTCCCTGCCCCTTTCTGACTAGGTCCTTGGAAGTATGAACTTAAATGATTTTTACAATGTCATAGAGATCATAAGAGGTGACACCCAGATGGGAGTTTAGTTCTAATATCAAATCTATGCTTCCTATCACTATTATCTTCAGTTAAAGGAGTTCTGCACATGGCCGGACCCATGGAGTTACCAACTCAAACACTGTGGAGAAGAAAAATTGACAAAAATAAATAGATAAATGCAAAGAACAACAGTTCTTTGTAGCCCGGTTAGTCAGCTCTAGAAAACTGATAAGTCCTGGAGTTTAATATACTGTCTCACCCTCTACAGCTAGGTGAAGCTGATGGCAGTAATTATTAAAAATGAAGAAAAAGGATATCAAGACATCAAATTTCCAAGTTATAGATCCTATCTTTTATACTAATATTGTTTCTGTTTTGTTTTGATTGCTATTTTTAATAACCCCACCCACCAAATTATTATGTTCATCTCTCTGTTGTCCGTATCATACGAAAGCCGTGAGGAAGAGTTCAGCCTCCATTTAAGGAACTTCTATCCTTCTTCCCCAGGCTCTTGTTCTCAGTTCTCCCTCTGCTTCCAGATAAATTACTTTATTTGGGGGGTAATTGAACCCAGGGGCATTCTTCTTCCAAACTACACCCTCAGGCCAATTGATTTTTATTTTTTATTTTGAAGCAAAGTCTCACTAGGTTGATGAGAGTCTCATTGTTTGCTAAGGTTGTCCTCAAACCTATAATCCTCCTAGCTCAGCCTCCCAAATACTAGGATTACATGCATGTGCCATCATGTACCTGTACCAAGCCTGTACCAAGAAGGGTCTGACAGAGAGCCCCAGCATCGTATGACAAGAAAGAAAATCAGACTGACAAAGCAGAACTGCCAAGTCTGCTCACGTGTCCATTCCTTTCCTCCACCTCCTCAAAGGTTCATCGCTCAGAAAGATGACCTAATGACAGATTTTACTCCCTCATCTCTCCTTTAGTAATGACAAAGCCCTTCTTTTTCAAGAGAAAGTAAGATTGAGGATAGAACAAGTGGCCCGCTATGCTCATTTATATCTTTAGGTACCAGCTCTGTACTGTTATACCAAAACGACACCACAAATCCAGGACAATCTGGAGAGTTTCTGACAAAAAAGAAAGGTGGCTGATTAGAATTTCTTTAGATAGGAGATCAGTTGATTGAGTTTAAACGGAACCTCTCTAAACATGATTACCAATAAAAATAAATCATGCTTATAATGTTGGCTTTCTAAAGGTGATTTTAAGAAAAAAATACAAAGACCTACATAACCAAAAACTTTTATTTTTGTGGGACTGGGGATGGAAGCCAGGGGCATTGCACCTCTGAGCTACATCCCCAGCTCTATTTTTTAGTCTTTTTTTAATTTTTGAAACAAGGTCTCATTGAGTTGCAAAGGACCTTACTAAGTGGCTGAGGCTGTCCGTGAACCACAATTCTCCAATCTCCCCTTCCCGAATGCTGGAGTTACAAACGTACACCACCATACCATCCACCAACCAGGAACTTTTAAAATAATTTATAATTCAGATGATTACTTTAAATATTTTTTTTACTGAATAAACACTTACTAAATACTCTTTCCATGTCTAGTAACAAAATCCTTCCTGCTGGGGTGACAGCTGTGATAAAAAGCCCTATTTTCTAATTATTGGAGAAGTTATCAAACAATGAAATAAAAAAAGAAAATATAGATTATTGTGGATAAAAGAATGAACCAAAGAAAGGAAAGAGAGATGACGAGGCCAGTGACTAGGGAATGTTCACACCACCTTCCTTAGAGAGGTCAGGGTTAGCCTTGCCCAGAAGTGATATTTAGGCAAGGGGTCAAGTGTGCAAGAGATCATATCTTACAGATGTCTGAGAGGGTTCTAGAGGAAGAACAGAGGACTAGCTAAAGCTATGAATAGTGATTTGGTGATCCACAGAGCAAGAAGTCAGAATATCGGAGGGTAGCAGAAAGAGGAGAAGGGTTGAGTTAGTATTGAAGAAAGGATGTTATGTATCCATTAAGTCCAGTAAATTGATTGTTAAGGCTATAGTGGAGTTTGGAGCAGGAGTATGACATGATATGATTTATATATTAAATTGTTAAAGAATTTACCTTGTTTTCCTGTAAGAGTTGAACTAAATAAGATGGGTTTGGTGGCATACACTTGTAATTCCTGTACATGAGAGGCTGAGACAGGAGGATTGCAGGTCTGTGGCCAGCCTCGGCTACTTAGTGAGTCCTTCCGCAACTGAGTGAGACCCTTTTTTAAATAAAAAATAAAAATAGAGATGGAGGTGCAGCTCAGAGTTATAATGTCCCTGAGTTCAATCCCCAGTACCCAAAAAATGATAATAATAAAAAAGTGACAGCCAACTAACTCTTGGATCTTCCCATCTACACACTTAAATATTTCTCCTTGGTTCTACTACACATTTTGCACTTAATGCTGCTGAGTAGTTATGAGATGATAAATAACAATCAGAGAAAGGATAATAGTAATAATTTGCACACCACATAAGTTTGATGTTTTTAAAACATTTTGATGTCTTTTCATTCATCTACATTATAGGGATAATAATAATAATCAATTATAAGTGGGTTCTCTGCTAAGGTACTTTTAAAGTTCTTATAGAATATGACAAGCACATGTATAGATCTATCATTTCAAATATTTTATATATGCTATATTATTAAATCTTAATTATAGCATCTTCCTTTCAAATGAGATAATGGAGGATCAAAGAATTTGTGTGGTTTTCTTAGAGTCACTTCCACGGGACAGTCTAGGTCCTGCTGCCTAGGGTATAGCCTGCAACACCACCCACCACTCTTCCCACCCTCCACCTAAGAATGGAGATTAAATCATGGGAGATGCATCACCTGCAGAGAACTTCACTTCTCTCATTCTGACAACCATCTTTCTTCTCTGCTAACTTCTGTTTCAGTCTTCCACTTCTCTAACCCTAAGTTTTCCACTTCCCTAAGCTCTAGCTTTATCTCTCAAACTCCATTATACCATTGTTAGGTTTCACAAAATTCAAATTTGTGAAATTTTTTTTCAGGAAAAGTTCCTTAATCCTTCTTTTAGCACTCTGCCAGGTTAATTAGCACAGAATAAAATTAGGCAGGGAATTAAAATGCTGAAATGGCATGATTTTAGCCCATGCTCTAAATCCTAAATCATTTTCCTTATAATCTTACTCACACATATTCCAAAAAGTTAATGATAATCATTTCCTTTTCTTTTCTTTCTTTTTGTCTTTCATATTTAAGGCCAGTATAAGTTGGATATACCAACATTCCTATTACTCTTCTATTTCCTGAATCAAAAGTGTTCCTATTTTTTTGTGGAAGTCCTCAAAGCAGAAATTCAATAGTGAATGTTTCCATCCTGCATCTTATTCAAGGAAAAAAATAAACTTTTGAGGGAATTTTCAAGCTTTTATACTGACCTCATATTCTATGCAATTTCATCACTCTTTTTCCTAGAGTACAATAAAATATTTTGACTCTGTAGACCTGTAATATAAGTACTTTCTGTGTAGTTGTTTCATGAGTTTAGAGATTGAACACTAGGAGAAAATTCTCCAGACATAAATGTAATCTGATGACTAAAACAAAGATATCTATGATTGCTTTTGTGTGTCAACATGTCTAGGCTAAGGGACAGTAAAACAATATTTCTGGGTGTGTTTGTGGGGATGTCTGTGAAACATATTAACATTCAAATTAATAGACTGAGTGAGGCAGACAAATATCCCCCGTGTGGGTGGGCCTCATCCTCTGGCTTCATGGAGAGGCAAAATAGGATGGGGGGAGAAGGTACATGTATGTGATTTTTTTTCCTCTTCAGGAGCTAAGTCATCCTGTGAATCATACCTTAGACATCAGTGCCCCTGGTTCTTGGACTTTCAGATTCCGAATGCACTTTTCAGCATTGAATCTGTGCTTCCAGGCTTTGAGGGTTGGATTAAAGCTAAAACAACAGCATTCTTTAGTTTCCAACTGACAGATGTCAGATAGTAGGACTTCTAAAACTGTGTAACCATTTGAGCCAATTCCTTTGCATAAGTCTGCTTTTGTTCATATACCTATATCATGGTCTTTCTCTTTCTCTATAGAATATTGACTAATGTAGGGCCATCCTCTGGAAAGATGACGACATGCTGAATATATTATTTGTTTTCTCATTCTCTCATTCATGCTAAACAATGCTTAACTACTAATTGCTTCTGCCACAGAGCTTTATTATTTGTTGAAGACCCTCAGGTACGTTAATTACCAGTAAAAAGATAATGAAAAGCATGAAGCAAGCAGTTAACCAGATGGGAACAGTTCAAGCATAATGAAAATTTTAAATGTTTTCATTTCCTTCCAATTTGAAGAACTCAAACAGCTTTTGCCTTTCCACCCACATAATGCCACAGAGATCAGGAATTAGTGCCGGGGGAAACCCGCCAAGCTAAAGGCAACATTTTGCCAGGTTACTAAAGGACACTATTTTAGTGATTCAGGAAAGAAGCTTGGCAGAGTTTTATTTCTTTGATGTGTTTACTTGATTTATTACTGAAGCTTATGATACTATGCCTAGGAGGATTTAAACAAAATTTAACCTACCCCAAAACAGTCAGAAAAACATCTTAAAGTCGTAGAAATATATGTTTCTCCTGTGCTGTGCATGAGAAGTGGAGAACAAATGATCAGGTGACAGGAGCTGACTCCCATGCCACTGATGTCTCCTTCCAAGGAATGAGTATCCAGACTCAAGTCTTCAACAAAATCAGGAACAGGAATTGAAGGAATGCAAAGGCTCCCTGTGCTGCTGAGCTGCAAAGACTAGGGCTTAAGTGAGAGGAGCCTGGGGAGTGAGCCTGGGTCCAGGGCCAGCAGGGTCCTGTAGAATATCCTCACTCAAGCAAGAAAGAGAATGATCTTAGAGGATTTTAAGACAGAGGAAAGGAAGATCTGATCATATTTACTTCTTTAGAGCATACACTGGTTTCCTGTCAAATAGAAACTCTAAGAGGGAAAGTAATAAATAAAGGAAAATGAATAAAGAATAGTCTAGAAAGACAGGCTTACAATATGCATTTTTCTCTTACAACAAACTACTATAAACCATGCAACTTCAACAATAGAAGCTTATTGTCTCACAGATCTGGAGGCTAGAAACACAAAATGAATTCTCAGCAGGGATGTATTCCCTCTGAAAGAGCATGGAACAACGTGCCCCTTGTCTATTTCATTGCACCTGTTTGTTTTGTGGGACAATGGTTGGCAGTTTGAGGCTCACAGAGGCCTTCTCCTGGTCTCTGCACTCATTTTTTTCTATGAGTATATATTTATGTCATTTTTTTTTATACAGACACCAGTTATATTGGATTGAGTCTAGCCTACCCAATAAGATCTCATTCTACAGCATTCATTTTTTTGTTAAAAATGGAAGTATTCTTTTTTGTGACTGGATGACATTTCATTGTGAATATATATATATATATATATATATACACATATATATACATATATACATATACATATATATGTGTGTATATATGTATATATATTACATGTTCATTTTTTATATCTCTTTTTAAATTTTTTTATTGGTACATTGTAGTCATACATCTTTGTGTGGGGGGGTACTGGAGTTTCTGGAAGCCCTTCTACCTCCGGGCTACACTCCCAAACCTGTTTTTTATATTTTTATTTGGAAACAGGGTCTCTTAAACCAGCGCGGCTGGCTCTGAACCTGCGCGATCCTCCTGTCTCTGCCTCCCAAGCACGGAGATTACAAGCGTGTGCCACCACTCCCGGCATAGTCATACATCTTAATGGTGATCTTAATGTGGTACAAGCTGGTAGAGGCATACATGAATACCTCCAAATAAGGCCATGTTGGAAAATACTGAGGGTTGGAATTTTAATATATGATTTTTTTCTGAGAGCACGCCATAAACCATACCAAAATTTACTTCATAAATAAAGCCATAAAATTATTCAACCAATGAGGAAGGTCATTCCAAGGATGTCCTGTTCTCTGAGAAGATGGACAAAAGAAAGGAAAAACAAAGAAGAAAGGAAAACAGAAAGTAATGAGGGAGAGAGGGAGGGAGACTGAAAAAAGAGGAAAGAGAAGCTCAGGACAAAGGTGGATACCAATCCACAGTCACTGTGAATAGCTATGATATAAATATGGAAAGGGAATAAAAACACACACATTCACATATAAATATATGCATATGTATGTATGTGCACATACAAATGCATACAAAGATACACATATTTATACATACATATATGCACATATACCTGCACACATGCTGCTGGTCACACTGTTTCTGAGTGTGACTGTTGCTGCTGAGATGCTTCTGACCTCAAGGTGCCTCAGACACAGCACACCCTGGGCGCTGTTGGCCTGGAAGGTGGAGGACTTGAGCTGCTGATATGCCGTCCCCACATCCTGTGCCTTTGAGAGTAACTTTATCTTCTCTTGTATTGTACCTCCTCCTGTTTCCAACCCCACAGAGAGACAAATAAGACAGCAAAAGTGTAGGTTGAGCACTGTGCAAGTGGGCAGGACTCTCATGCAGCCAGCTCAGACCTCTGATGTTGGTCCATTGTACTCAACCCTATCTCGGCTTCCTGTCTCTCTCTCAGGATGTCTTCTTATTTGGAAAGATTTTCCTTGTCTCATATTTCTAGTTAGTCAGCTATCTCAATACCATCTCTAGAACCATCTCTCCAGGATGGTTCTAGGTTCTCCAAAAACTAAATCTAGATTAAAACTGAAGACAAAAGAGAAAGAGAAAGAGAACACTGAATAATGTGAGTTATTAACTCCTAATTTTATTTATTTATTTTTTGCAGGTCTGGGGATGGAACCCACGTGCATTTGACCTCTGAGCTACAGCCCCTTCCCTATTTTTTATTCTTTATTTTGAAAGCAGGTCTCACTGAGTTTCAGAGGGCCTCGCTAAGTAGCTGAGGCTGTCCGCGAACCGCGATCCTCCAGGTCTCAGCCTCCCGAATGCTGGGATTACAAGTGTGCACCACCACGCCCAGCTTTGCCAGTTTTAATAGTAAAGACAATTATCTAAATTCAAGACCTGCAACAATAAAACTACTAGAAAATAAACATAAGAAAATGCTTCGGGATATATGAGTGGTAAGAATTTTGTTTTAAACAAGACCACAGAAAGAACAAAAGTAAGAACAAAATTAGACAAATGGGATATGTCTAATACTAACTAAATGTCTAATGTCTAACTAAAGAGCTTCTGCACAACAAGAAATTAGCCAAAAGACTGAAGATACAAATACAGAATGGGAAAATTATTTGAATATTATATATCTGAGAATGGGAAATGTCTGTAATATATAAGAAACTAAAGAAAAAGTCCTCAATTGCTAAAACAACAAACAAATGTAACCCAATTAAAAATGGGCAATAGACCTAAATAGATATACTTTAAAGAAGTCATAACTTTAGCTGACAGGTATATAAAAAAATGTTCAGCATCCTTAAATATCAGGGATATGCAAAATAAGGGCACAATGAGATATAACCTCATTGCAGAAATAATGGCTATTATCAAAAAGACTAATGACAAGTATAGGAAAAGATATAGGGAAAAGAGAAACCTGGACACCCTTAGTGGAATGTAAATTGGTAAATACATTATAGAAAAGGCTTAGAGGCTCCTCAAATACTTAAAATTGAATTACCATATATATTCTAGCAATAGAACTCCTGAATATACATTTCAATGGAAAAAAAATCTGTATGTCATAGAGAGATCTGAAAGTCTTGTTCCTTGCAGGACTATTTACTATAGATGAGTCATGGAAATAACCTAATTGTTCCAGCAACTAATGAATACATAAGGAAAATATGTATGTATCAAAAATGAAATATGATGGAGCCATAAAAAGATAGAATCCTGTCATTTGCATCAACATAAATGAAAGTGGAGATATATGTTAAGCAAAATGATATGTTCATAGATAGGAAAGAGCTATATCATATTCCTCACATGTGAAAAATATAGAAAAGCTAACATCAGAAAACAGAGGACAGAATGGTGGCTAATGGTGGGGAAAAAACAGGGGGATTAGGTCACGAAAAGATGAATCAAATGTCAAAACTAGGAGCAAGAAATTCTGGCGTGCCATGCATAGAAGGATGACAATATATACCAATAATGTGAGTTTTACTTAAAAAGACTAGAAGAAAGGAATCTGAAAGATTTTACCATAAATCAGATGAATATGTTTATTCTGATATCAGAATTTCATGATAAAAATTAAAATTATAATTTAAAATAATCAGATAAGAATTAAAATATCATGTTACCCTATATGTACATATGATTATTGTACATTTATGTATCAGTTAAACATAAGCTTACTTTAAAGAGGAAAACAAAAAAGGCATATAATTACAAAGAATTTTCATTGTATCTTTAGTATTTAGAGAGACAATTAGTAATTAATCCTAACATGAGTCAGTGGTGCTGGTAAAAATTAAAAATTATGAAACAAACCTGAAAGAAAAACTTAGAGTTTATGGAAAACATTTGAACTGATCAGTTTATGCTTTGCAAATGCCCTTTAAGATGGGCACATAACTATGCTTATTTTGTAGTTGAGGACAATTAAAGATCATAAAACTTAAGCTCTGAAGAGTTGTTATCCAAATGGTAAATTAAGACAAGAATACAGATCCATACCCTTGCAGTTCTTACACTATATTAATAGCTCATATTGAGCAGGTGTGATATTGAAATGTTCAATCAATTAGTCTAGACTATACCAAAAAATATGGGGCACATGTGTTTTAAAACTCTTCTATCTCTGATATAAAGCACAGTATCTACTCTGTAATACTTAATGCATATTGGTTGGCACAATAAAGAAAGGATGATGGTAAATAGGGATAGTGTTAGGGATGCATTATATATTTCAGAAGTTATCAAAATAGCTTTTTAGTTATAAAACTAATTATGCTATTTTCTGATACAATTTTTAAATTATTTACTTATTTAAAATTTTTTTGTTTACTATTTGTGGGGGATTGAACTCAGGGGCATTCTATCTCTGAGATAAACCCCCGGCTCTTTTTTGTTTGATTTTGAAACAGGATCAAGCTAGGTTGTTGAGAGCCGTGTTCCCTTACTGAGGTTGTCCTCCAGCATGCAGTTCTCCTGTCTCAGCATTCTAAATACCGGGATTAAAGGCATGTGCCACCCAGCCTGGCTCTGAGTGATAATGTTTTGAGAGTAGATTAGTTTGAATCTGTGAGGGGAATGTGTGTGTGCCTCTGTGTGAATGTGTGTATATGCACATGGGTGGACTTAAAAACTGGTGGTACTGGAGAGATAGTATAAGGACCATGAAATTATCTCAAAGGGCAACTTCAATGAAAGCAAGCGATCCTTTCAAGGAGCTAGTTTTAAAATTATTCTGAAAACCATGCCCTATGTATCTATCTATCTATGCATTTGGGACCAGGTAATGTTAGAGCAGATGTGACTTTCAAGATCATTTAGTCTAAGAGTCAGCAAACCAGTTCCCATAGGCAAAATTGACTCACTCTGGTTTTGTAAGTAAGGCTTCATTGGGGCATAGTTATATTCTTTGAATTATGTATTACCTATGGCTCATTCACATGAAAAAGAGCCATGGCAAAATTATATATATAAATAAAGAAAAGAAGGAAGAGAAAAGGGAGAGAGAAGAAGGGTGGAAGGGAGGGAGGGAGGAAACAAAAGCATGCAGAATTCAAAACCTAAAATACCAGCATAAACACATTTGCCAATGCCATATTTAGTCTACACTCTCATTTAGCAGATAAAGATGCCAAGTCCCATCTGCATGACAAGCAGAGATAGCTCACATAAGCTCCTTAGAGCCAGGGGTGGAGATGGATGTCTATTTTTTAGCGTCTCCCTTTAATTCAATGCATTCCTTAGCCTTACTCTCAAAGAGTCACACTGTTTCACAACTAAACAGTTTAGTTTTACTCTGTTATAAAATACATGGATTTTTATCTCCTCTATATGTGGTTTATATGGTCTATACAAACCAGCTTCTTCCAGCTGCTTTTAACATCTGCTGCACACCAACACCTGGGACCAGGAAACCCCCGGGGGAAGTGGCAACATCGTTCACTGGGCTTATAATACCTGAGCTGAGTACTCATACAAAACCAGGCAAAATTTATAGATGATTGATTTTACAAAATGAAACTTCAGCAATAACTCAAAGACCAATTGTATTAATAGAATCCCTAGGGATTAAGTTGAAATATTCTCCTTTGATGGACATTTGATAAATATAAGCAATCAGTGTATCATTTTCAATACCAGGGTTTGTAGATTATAAAGGAAATGAGTCTGGACCTTTCTGATTTTTCTCTTCCGTGGGAATTTGTCTCCACTATTCATAGACAAGAACAACAATCCTGCTGACAAGACAAAAATTGGGAAATTCTAGATCCCCTTATGGTAAGATTAGCACTTTAACCTAAAAATCACAGAAATAACTTGAAATGGTGCTCAGAACAGGATGCCAGGCATGTTCACTTTTGTTTTCTAATTCTCATAGAAGCTGATAGGTAAATTTATGATTTTAAATTTATAGTAGAGAAGAATGTCAGAGCCATTTTTCAATAAGATGGCACAAAGCTAAATGAATCATCTGTGGTCTGAGATCAAGTTGGTTCCTGCCTTGCACCTTGCATCTCAGGTGTGACAGAGACTCAGTGTGATTTGGTTTAAGCAAAAGCATAAAAATATGAAAAGCTCTTTGTTCATTCTGAAAGTGGCTGAAAAATATATGAAGATAACAATTGTCAACAAGAAGCATGAGGCTTTAGTGTGTAAGAAAGTTGGAGCAGAGTTTGTGTTACACTTGGAGGAAGAAGTAGGGACAGGTTAGGGTTGCTAGGAGTCGGGGAACAGTTCAGTGTTTCTGCAATCTACCTATTATGGTCTAGGGAAACCGAAAAACAGTATTGGCCTCCACCTCCTTTCCCCATGGGCCAAAGATTGAGAAAAAGACTACCAAAGCAATGAGACGACAGATCTAGAAGAGAAACAGAGAATGATCCTCCATAGACTCCTCTAATGTCAAGATTCTCCAAAGAAAGAGAACTGAGGGAGTCTTAAATATACAGAAGGAGTGTTATTTTAAGGAATTGGCTTATTCAACTATAGAGGCTTGGGGAGTCCGAAGCCTGGTCAGGGAGGCCAGTAGGCTAGAGACTTGGGAATGAGATGATGTCTGAGTCTGTAGGCAGCCTGCTCTTGAGCCACAATGACCTGAATTTGCGTGGGACAAAGGCTGTCTGCTGATAGAATTTCTTCTTGCTTCGAGAAGGTCAGTCTTTACTTTCTATGAAGGTCTTCAACTGGTTAGATGAGGCCCACCCAAAACATGGAGGACAATCTGATTTTCTCTTTACTTAGAGGTTTTGGTGTAAATCTCATTCACAAAACTCTTAAAAAACACCTGAAGAATAATATTTGACTAAATATCAAAGTTCTTTGGCCATGCCAAATTGTCATGTACAATCAACCATCACATCCCTTCACCTCTGGTGAAACCTGACTCTCAAACGCATGCAGAACTTTGATTTGTCTAGTACTCCCAAGTGCTAGGTAGGTAAGTCAAGTCACAGACAGTGGGTATATTAGAAGCCTGTTGGCAGCAGATCTAAGACTGTGTTTTTACATTTAGTAATACAAATATTATGATAGCACCTTTTTCTGATTTTTTGTGAATTGGTTCTAATTTGAGCAGAATACGGGGTGTTGTTATACATAATTGCTTGGTATCAGAATTGTTTTTTAATATTTTTTATTGGTACATTGTAGTCATACATCTTAATACAAGATGATAGAGGCATACATGCATACCTCACTCATTTTGGTCTCAGAAGGAGATCTGGAACCAAAACTATACACATAAAATGTGGATGTGTTGAAGATTTTGCCTCAGCTTTGGCATGTAAGCATCCTGATTTACTAAAATGCAAATCTCTGAAGTCTTTTAGTGTATAATAGACCATAGCTGGCCATGGTTGCTGTTAGTTCTAGGCATGGAGCTATTTTAAATATCTGAGGGCCTTGGCCCAAGCCCAAGCCCTGTGGCTCTTATAAAACACACCCAGTGGCCTGGACATGTAGGTTAATGAAGCCAAGCTTCACTAGAAGTAAATGAAGGGGATGAGTTAGGGGTGGGAATAGGGAAATACTTGGGTCTAATTAAGATTAATCTTAATTAGATTAATTAAGAGACCTTTTAAGCTTTAATTAATGAGATGAATTTTGTACCCTTCATTAGTTTTTGGTTGTTTGTTTTGTTATATTGAAGATTGAACCCAAGGGTAGTCTTCCTTCAAACTTCAACCTCAAAATTATTTTAGTTTAGTTTTTTTTTTTTTTGAAACAGAGTCCTACTAGGTCTCTGAGAGTTTCACTACATTGTTGAGGCTGTCTTCAAACTTACCATCATCCTATCTCAGTCCTAAGTCCTGGAATCATAGGTTTGAGCCAACTTGCCTGGCAATTTGTTGAATTTTCCCCTCCCGTATCCTAGTAAGAAACATCCCCAGAAAGGAGCTTAGAAGGACATATGTGTGAGTGCAGCTGGGTTAGCCTGAGATACAGAACACAGGCCTGGAATTTGTTACATTAGAGAGCTCAGATTCATATTCTGAGTGAAGTTAATAGGTTACAAAATTTGTAGCCTCTTAACAAAAGGACAGGGCATTTTACTCATAATTTTTTAATAAAGAAAGATATGAGACTGTAACTATATAGTATATATGTCATATTTTGGATTGGGGCAGAAAGTAACTCAATGAAGCAATAATCAAGTCAAAAATTAAGAAAAAATATTAAGAAAAGTCAGTGCCTATAATAGCAACTCTATCTCTAGGAACTGAATTTGATCAAGAAAAATGAATTAGTTTAAAAATTATGTCACTTTCTTTTTACTATGATAAGAGCAATGCAGAAAGGCAGACCTGTCAGGGAGAGCACTTTCCTTTGGCAAAATTTGGATCACTGACCCCAAGATGGACACACAGGAAAGCAGGAGCAAAAGGAGGCAGCAGGGTTGAATGTTTCTAAAGAGAGTCTATCAGAGAAATAATGTCTTCATTAACAAGATCAGAGAAGAGGATGGCTTTGCTCCCAATTATACATGAAAGAGTACAGAGAGACATTCATAGCTGGGCCAGATACAAGACACAAGTAAGTCTTTTAAAAGACCATCATGACCAAAGAGAAAAACTTCTGCAAGGGAAGCTGTGTGCAGTGGTGCCAACTGGAGAATCAAGGAGCAAGAAGGGCACTGGCTGTGGGAAGGAAGCTAGCATGTGTCACAAGCAGCAAGTTGATGTGCTGGGGAGGCAGCTCCTTAGTGCCTTGAGCAGGGGAGGGATTAGGAGACCAGGCAGGTACATCAGGCTACAGGAACCAGCAGTGATAGCCAGAAGTGAAAGATAGACCTATTCCAGGTGATTTCCTGAAGGAATTGTTGTTGTCAGATGCAGAGTACCTTCTGAAGAGCTCATGTATTAATGTTCTCGTTGATATGGTTGATATGATTTGGTCATGGGAGTTGCAACCTCATCAGTAGATAAATCTATTACATTAATAGATAAAATCACTATAATTGATTTATCTTAGGGACTTAGATACTGTGCTTTTATCTTAGAACCCCCTTGCTTGCTTCCTCTCTGCTCCTGGCCTCCATGATATGAGGAGCAGAGCTGGTGTGTTCTACCACTCTTTGCTTTTTACAGTCATTTCTTGAGCTCAAGTTCAACACCCCAGCCTCACATAGCCTGAACTCCAAGATCTCCAAAACACTGGGGGTAAATAAATCTTTCTTCCTCTAAGTTGTGTGGTCAGGTTTACTGGGATAAGGCAGTAGGAATAATCTACCACCAACGTGGGGTTATCCCATTTGGAAAAATGGATGGTTTGGGATGAAGGATAGTTTTACTAAGATCTACACATCATTCACTCTATATTTCTCCAGATGATGGAAATCTACAAGGATGCAATAGCAACCATGGCCTGGGTCCCAAAAGAAAAATACAGGAAAGAAAAGATGAGCCCAACATAAGAGTGGAGAATGGTTAACAGAAGTAGTTAAATTGTACTAATCTTGTGAACTTGCTTTAAAAAAAAGTAATGATGAAGAGAAGGACTCCATAGAAACAGGATGTGAGGAGCCTACTCATGCTTCTAGAAAAGCTGCAACAAAGCCGGGCGTGGTGGTACACTCTGGTAATCCCAGCGCTTGGGAGGCAGAGACAGAAGGATCACGTGGGTTCGAAGCCAGCCACGCTGGCTTTAAGAGACTCTGTTTCCAAATAAAAGTATAAAATAGGTCTGAGAGTGTAGCCCGGAGGTAGAAGGGCTTCCAGGAACTCCAGTACCAGCCAAACAAACAAAAAACAAACAAACAAACAAAAAAAAAAAAACTGCAACAAATGGTGACCTAAAGACCAAAATTTTCAAAACCCATTGAGTTCACAGCCAAGTAAAGGATTCTGGCTGTCGAAGAATAAAATGACTGAAACTAATGTACTCACTTGACTGACCTGGGGTTGGCATTTATAAACAACCTGCAGCAGGAGCTTTGGTCTCTGCTGAGAGTGATACTACCACAGAAACAGATACAGTGAGAGAGAGGGAACTGCTCCCAGCAGGTGGTTTTCTACAGTGCTGGGTGAGTCCAAGGCAAAAGCCTGCACAGGAGCCGCTGAGAGCTGAGGCTAAGGACAGCTGCTCACCAGCTGGAGTCCAGACCACTAAGGGGCCACTCTCAGTGCAAAAGCAGTACACCCAAAACCCAAGGCTCAGAAAGAAATTAACTTTAAGCACTCAAATGTGAGATGAAGGTGAAACAGTGTGATGAAGGGGCTGCAGACAACTTCTCTGGGAAACAGGAGAATATCTCATATTG
Source organism: Muscardinus avellanarius (assembly GCF_963383645.1). Lineage (NCBI taxonomy): Eukaryota > Metazoa > Chordata > Mammalia > Rodentia > Gliridae > Muscardinus > Muscardinus avellanarius. The sequence continues at coordinate 131,630,979 of NC_137791.1, read as the reverse complement.
TTCTAAGGAAGTAGGCATGATTTAATTTTCCCAGGTCAGGTAAAATTATTGCTTTTATGATGGATGGCCAATTTTCCTTAATAGAGTTAGATTCCCAGCTTTTCCTTCAAGGATGCTTAGCACAGACTAACTGGTACCCTGGTAAGAGAGAAAGCAAGAAAAGATATGTTATAGTCAGCGTTAACACTGTTGTACCCCAATAAATGTGGCTGCACAAACTAGAGAAGGAAAGTTTGCTTGTTCACAAATTTTTGGAGATCTTGATGTTCAGTCCATGTGAGGCTGAAGCGTGGAACTGGAGTTCAGGCCTTGGCAGCAGGAAGAAGAGAGGGAGAGGGAGAGGGAGAGGGAGAGGGAGAGGGAGAGGAGAGAGAGAGAGAGAGAGAGAGAGAGAGAGAGAGAGAGAGAGAGAGAGAGAGAGAGAAGAGAGAAGAGAGAAGAGAGAAGAGAGAAGAGAGAAGAGAGAAGAGAGAAGAGAGAAGAGAGAAGAGAGAAGAGAGAGAACAAGCACATGGGCTCTCTCTGCTTCTTACATCATGGAATCCAGAACTGAGATCAGCAAGCAAGGGGCTTCATAGACACAAGCACAAACTGCAAGGTTACAACCCCAGGGACCTGCCTTCTCTAGCCACACTACACAGACTAGCACCTAGGTCTCCACCCAGAGATTTCCATTATAATAAACTTATCTACTGATGAGATTACAACCCTCACAACTTAACTACATTAACCCTGAGCATTAATGCATGCTATCTTGGAAGGGGAATCTATAATTAACCAGGATATGACCTATTTTCACAATCCTTTGAATACTGAGGTTCCTGTGGGCTCTTTCGTGATGATCACTAATGCGGTTCTATACTCCTGAAGTTTCCAAATTAACTTTCCTTGAAATAATTACTTTTAGTATTTACAGATTTTCTCTCCATATTTTCAGCTTGGATCCAGATAATTGAGTTAATCGTACTCCTTAGTTTAACCCATGTTCTCTTTTCAAGTGCTGGTGGAAGAATTTTTCTCTTTTATAATTGTATTTCCATAACCTCCCTTCTTATCTTGCACCCTATTTTTCTCCTGCCCATAGGCATCTGTGAAAGTGAATTTGATATTTATCACTATTCATTCTCCAGTCTTTTTTTTTAATGTATGTCAGAGGCCAGCATTGGAAAATTTATCCAAATTCTCATTCAACCACCCACCCCCAACATACTTTCTCACTCCTTCTTATCTTTGTACATTTTTCTTCTTTGGCTTGGGTAAACAACCAACAAGCATATATTTTGCTTATCTGTGTGTCTTTTATACTGTTAGCCTTCCTCAAATGAATATAAATGTCATGAATAAAAATAAAACATTTTTCTGTTATGTTTGTTACCGTGTCCCTAACTTCTAGCATAAAATCTGGTATGTAGCAGGGACTCACTAAACATTTGTAAAACAAATGAATGGATGGGTACATTAAACAGCACTGGAAATGAATACTCTCAATTTTTGCTTATGTTTGGTCAATGCAGTAGAGTAGGAGGAGACAACCAGGAAAAACTCTATAAAGACTGATTTGTACCTGAACTCTCAAGAGTGAGGTGCAAGAAAGAGTTCCCATGGAATTAATTCACCTTTAGACCCTGGGAGGCAGGTACCCCCTTTGCGGTGATTGAATAAGATGGAACTGAATGAAGAATGAGGGGAAATGTTACTGTTCATCTGTTTCTGTTAGCATTCCCACAATCATAATCTAAAGACCTGACATCTTAGAGGAATATGTATTTATTTTCTCATGGTTTGGGGTAGATTCGGTCCATGTGAGGCTAGGCACCACAGATATCAGGCATGGTGGTGGGAGACAGAGAAAGGCAAAGCACATGGGCAGTATTTCTTACATCATGGAAGCCTGGGGCAACAGAGAAAGCCAGGGGAGGAGGAACCAGTTATATGACTCCCAAGAATGTTCCCCCAGGGACTCACCTCCAGGCATACCCTATTGGCATGGGTCACCACCCAGAAAAACCCATTAGAACAAATTTATCTACTGCTGGGTTTCTAACCTTCATGACTTTACTATATGGCCCCTGAATTATTAATGAATAAGCTCTTTAGGGGACATTTATATTAACTATAACATTTATTTAACCTAAAAGAACAAGGCTATAAAGGCCCTGTAGCTCTATTTTTTCTCAGTATTTGATTGTGAAAGGCATTCACATGTGAATTTTGAGGTATTTTAAGAATGCATTAAATGCGCACCTCTAAGTTGTCCTAGTCAGTTGCTACTTAAACGCTGAAGCATGTAAATTAGATAAAGTGAATGATCATATTAGAGCAAGAAACACATTTGGGGTCTCAGGTATAAAATAACTTTAGCATTGATTTCAAAGAACACTCTGTCCTTGTCAGTTTAGGCAGAGAGGATAAAATATAAACTGTCCGCTAGTAGTTTCTGATGGAAAACAGAAATAGTATTCCCCTGCATGCTCCTATCCCTCTATACCTCATTATGATGTATAATTGCAATGCAACAATGATCATATATTTTTAAAAACCAAAATCAATTCCAATATCCAGTTTTCCTGTGCCTTCTAGGTGCCTGGTATGTAGCAGACACTTGCAAATGATGTTGTGGTCAAAGAAGCATGGTTCAATCTGTAATTCTGTGAGTGCGTTCTGGTGATGTCATCATAGCATTAAAAAAAGGACTTTCTACAAAAAGAAAATTTGGAATTGGGAGGAAAGGTTCTTGAAGAAGAGGGAACTGCCGTGTATATATTTCTGTTCAAGCCTCCTGAGGGTACAGCCAGTGTCTGAGCAGCAAACTTAAGAAGTTTGGAAGAACAATTATCTCCTCTCTCTGCCATTCTCAGTAGGAAGCACACTCTGTAGAGACTCCCACACTTCCTCTTCCTTTTCAGCAATCCCTGGGGAAGTAGGCCTCACCCTAACCATGTCCTGGATGATGAAGAATTTAAATCCAGCTAACTTTCTTGCTGTCTTTCCAAATGGCCTGGATTTAAACAACACACAGTTATTGGGTCACTCAAGAGATAAACATCCCTGGAAATCTAAAGCTTTCTGGAAAGTGTTTAGTTTCCAGGGTAAAATTGTATTATGGAGTTTAGATGTGGTTATCAGTTAAGAAGCATTTTCCCATAATAATTACCAACCATAAAACTGACAACTCAGTCTCCATTCTGTGTTCCAGTTCTCAAGATGTTTCAAACTCCAGAAAGGCAGATGGTATTGGTTGAGTTCCTAACACTCTAGCATGTGTTAAAATAGATTTTTATCTAACATAAGTAAATTTTCTCATAAATTGGGAGATGTTTGCAAAGAGAAAAGTAGTTTTTTATAAAAAAGTATTTTTGTTTGTTTGTTTGGACTGGAGATTTAACCCAGTGGTCTTTTACTTTTGAGCTACATCCCCAACCCTTTAATTTTAATTTTGAAATAGGGTCTCGGTAAGTTTCTGAAGGTCTTGCTACATTACTGAGGCTGGCCTTGAACCTGTTATCTTCCTGTCTCAGCCTCTCAAGTACTGGGATTAGAAGTGTGCCCCACAAAGCTTGGCTATATTAGTTGCTTTGTAAGGCATTGAGGGTCCCCATCACTGGAGTTTGAATCACCACCTGTTCTTATGTTGTTGATGACTCTTTTTCTAATGAAAGCGCTTACTTACTATATAATTAATGATGGTTCCTTCAGTCATTAAGAACCTCAGAGTTTACAAGAGGTTTTAGAAAACATCACTCCCCTTAATATGAGATCATACCTATTTATTTTTATGCATATATACCCCATTAATTTGAGGTGATTTATTATTCTAATTTAGTGAGTAATCTTCAAACTAGACCCCTGAGATTACACTTTATTAAGCAATAAAAAGTTTTAAACTGTAAATTAATAGTACACATTAGTTATTATAATCAATAGCAGTAATAGTACAAGGTTAAATATCCTATCATTACTCAAAAGTTTGAGTATCCTCAGAGGGCCCACAGCATGCTTTGCAATACATTTTACAATGATAAGTCTTCAACATTGGTAGACTAATTTTATTTTTATTTTTATTCCATGTTCTCACTGAAAGTAATCTTCAGCTTAATGTTATGAATAAGATAAACAATCCGAGAAGGTTCTGTAATTTCTAATACACTGACAGGTATCATATTCTTATTTTCTTGGATTTATTATTTTTAGGGGGCAGTGTCTTTGTACAAAATATTGTAAAATAAATCCAAAGCCAGAAAAGATTTGTATAATGCATCATCGTGAAAAAGAGCAAGATGTACTTTGAGTTCTGGCTATGTTGACTAGAATGTTGAGCTTTCTCAGTGTTCATAATATATTATTTCTGGTTCATTGAAAGCTACTTAAGAAACCCCTGATCTTTGATATCTAGATATTGTGTTAAGAATTAAATAAAAAGTACTCAGAGCAGAGTAAATACCTAATAAATGGCAAAAAATATACATACATATCTAGACACTCTTCTCTACCACCTGGGGGCTCTTTTAGCAGTGCAAATGCTATTTTTTTACACTTATTGGCACATTATAGTCTCAAATAATAATGTAGTTTATAGTGATGGTGACATACATGCACACAGACTCGGTGGATTTTCCCCTGGCTCCATTTCTATTCCCTTTTTTTCTCATACAGGTTATTGAGATTGACATTTGTATACTCACATAGATATATAATGTCAATGGAAGCGTCTCCTTCATTGATCTTTCTTCACTCCCCCCTAAAATTCCCCTAGACCACCTCCCTGGCTCAACTGGAGTTTATCCTCCATCATCTGAGCTCCCTCTGGCATCTCAGTCACTCCCTCGCTTCCACGTGTGAGAGAAAACACAAGACACTTCACTTTCTGTGACTGGCTAATCTCACGTAACATATTGTTCTCCAGGTTTTTCCATTTTCCTGCAAATGACATAATTTTCTTCTTATGGCTGAGTAGATTCCATTGTGCATTTATCCCATCATTTTGTAATTATTTATCTGAAGTTGGAAAAAAAAAAGTTTTCATACTGGAAAGGAAGATTAAGTGTTGCTCATGGACCAGAGTGGTTTGTGGACATTTTATAATCTATTCATCCTTTGGTGGGCACTGTAGTTTGGCTGTTATAATATATGCATAACCATGTGGTAGCAGCAAATGCCAGTTTGATGAGTACATTCTGGTTTCTTGGTTACACAGACAAATTCATTACATCTGTAACATGCTTGAGCCTCAGCAAAGCCAAGGGTGCAGTCAGGAAGCAGGTCTAAAGATCTGTATCCTTACAACCCAGGATGCCACTCACTCCCAGATAGGCATCCAAGTTTTTCAAAAGAGGCACACCTCTAGCATAACAAACTAGGATTGAGTTTCCCTGGAGCCATACTTTGTGTTTGCTGGTTCTCTCTTGCCACCTCTTTCTTTGTTATTCAGCTTTCTACTTGTCTTTAAGCTTTGATTTAATCCTAGAGGGACTTCCAACATGGAGCTGATAGCCAGGGGCGATTCACGTTCTTGCTGAGGGGTGCTTGTTACTCTTCAACTTTGGCTTCAGTACTGTCTTTTCAGGATTGACACTGTGAAGGCAACGTTCCCAGTGTTGTATGAGTTTCTACACATGGTAATGAGAAATGTCAAAGAGATGCAGCACCCAGGGCCATGACTTTATTGGTCGAGAATCTTGAGCAGCATCCTTTGTCTACCCCAGTACTTAAACATTTAGGAATGGGGCCAAAGTTTGGGAATACTTCAAAGAAGAACTCATTAAAAAAAAAAAGAATAGTTGTGTAAGTCTTTTCTAATCTTTAAATGTAATTTTATTGGTATAATATAATTATACATCATAGTAAAATTCAAAGAGATACATTCATATCTGCACACAATGAATCTTTTGAAGAGTCATTAGAGAAATGTAGATTATAGTAATACTGAAGTAGAAGGTCTCCAGGGAAAGAAAGAGACATTCTTCATAAAAAAAAAAAAAACCCAAGGCTAAAAATGGGCAATCCACTGAGCAAAAAAAGTTACAGTCATGACTACAAGGGGAAGAAATTTATTATATTCTGTATAAACATAAATCAATATATAAGAAAAACTCCAACTGCAGATGTATTAAATACTCCTGTGCCTTCTTTTTCAGGACAAATACTCATGTTATCCAAGCCAGGTACAAATGTAATAGTGGAGCCCAATAAATTGGCAGTGTACAAAAGAAGCTCTTTATAATTAACCGTTTTTTTTTTTTTTTTTTTTTTTGGTAGTACTGGGGTTACTGGAAACCCTTCTACCTCTGGGCTACACTCCCAGACCTATTTTATACTTTTTTTATTTGGAAACAGGGTCTCAAGCCAGCGCAGCTGGCTTCGAACCTGCGCGATCCTCCTGTCTCCACCTCCCAAGCACAGGGATTACAAGCCTGCGCCACCGCGCCTGGCTGTAATTAACCTTTTAACCAACACATGTGTGCAATGATATACTACTAAAGAAACTTTCTATTTCAAAATTAAAAAAGCAGTATCAACGTTTTCTCCAAGTAATGCATTCCATTGCATTGGACTTTGAATTGTCTCTCAGAAGCAGTATTAGCAGACATTACAGGAATTTCTCATTTTCAATTTTTTTTTTATAATAGACATGAATTCTTTGGGGCCTGGTACTCTATGTTCTCCTTAATAACAGAGGGAATCAGCAACATGTGACTAGGAAATGTTTACTTTGGGTGCATCAGAGTTAACCTGGCTGCTCCAGGAAGGCTGGCCTGGGGTCTTCCTGGCTCACTGCTGCTCAGGCAATGCCAAGAACTGTGTCCATAAATAGGTGCATTGGCCTTGGTTAGGCAAACAAGGATGTGGAGACACATTAAAACCTGGGAAATCCAATGAGCATGAAAAGATTCCTATTGACTCTACCTCCCTACTCCACTCTCTCTCATCCTCCTCCATGACTCCGCTGGAGTCTCTGTCTTCTGAGATCAGTGTCTGCTTCCTGATTTCGATTTAGCTTCAGCATATGAGAGAAAACATATAACAATTAGCTTTCTAAAACTGACTAATCTTTCTTTGTGTAATATTCTCTAGTTTCATACATTTTATTAAAAATGACAAAAACTTTACTCTTCTTTATGTTACAGTTTTATTGTGTGTATATGACAGTTTGAGATCCATTTACCTGTTGAAGAACAACTAGGCTGGTTCTGTAATTAAGAAGGTAAAAGTTTAAATAGTGTTACACATATGAATGCCATTCTCAATAATACGTATGGAGAAGGGAAAAGGAGGGGAGTGCACTGTGTTTGTTGTGTGCATGTACACTGCTTTCATTCTGTATCTCAGTATGATGTATAATTGCAATTTACCAATAAAAGTGTATAAAATATTTCTATTGGACGAGGAAGCCTAGACCAAAGAGACCTTGCAATTTGAAGATGTTTGATGCAGACTGTTCCAATGTGACATTTGGAGACAGACTTCTTATTGAAGAAGAAGACATTATTCCATCCGGATACACCAAGCTGCAGGAATCTCAGAGGAAAGAGCTGTCTACTCTTCTTTGTTCCTTGCAGAACGTAAAGTCTTGTACTCAGGGAATTTGTTACTGAGAAGAATCCTAAATTACTTTTTAAACAGAACGTACATTGCAACTATAATTTACTTGAAAAACTGATAAAATTTCTTCAGGCATTCAGCTCTTCACATTGGTAATTTACGTGTCAGGCAAATCAGCAAATGCATATTGCTTCAACAATACACTTGGAAAAGTCAAATCACTATGTTAAGTTGAAGGAATATGATTATTAGCAGAGGCCTGGAACATCTTTTTAATTTTATTTTTATTTTGCAGGTCTGGAGATGGAACCCAGGGGCATTCAAACTCCGAGATACACCTCCTACCTTTTTTTTTTTTTTTACTCTTTATTTTTTTTTTGAAACAGGGTCTCACTAAGTGGCGGAGGACCTCAGGAAGTAGCTGAGGCTGTCCGTGAACCACCATCCTCTGGTCTCAGCCTCCTGAATGCTGGGATAACAAGCATGTACCACCACGTCTGGCTGAAACATTTTTATAGCTCCTTCAAAAAGAATTAGTGACAGCTGCGTGTGGTGGTGCACGCTTGTAATCCCCGTGCTTGGGAGGCAGACACAGGAGGATCACGCAGGTTTGAAGCCAGCCTCGCTGGCTTAAGAGACCCTGTTTCTAAATAAAAAAATATAAAAATAGCTTTAGGAGTGTAGCCAAGAGGTAGAAGGGTTTCCAGGAACCCCAGTGCCATAAAAAAAAAAGAATTAGTGACTATAATATGTGATATCAAGTGAGGAGCTTCTACTAAACACACACACACACACACACACACACACACACACACACATAAACACAGACATATACATAGACACACACATACACACACAGGTAACACACAGACACACAGAAACACACAAAGACACACAGACACAAATACACATAGACACACATGCACACACAGACACACAAATACACAGACACAGACACAAACACATACACATTCATATATACAAAGAACTGTGGTAAGATTACTGAGTATTTGGGCAAGGTAAAAGAAAATACATGAGGAAAGCATTTTTTGGTTACGTGCAAAGTTAAACAAAGGAGAATGAACTTTATAGTATCATATTTTAAGTTATTCTTTTTTCTGAGAAGCTAGTACTTTTAAGTTAGTTTTTACCCCTAATGAGCTAAAAGACTGATGGCCCGACTTTGGAGCTGAGGTATGGCCCTCTGCAGTGCTCTCAGGGACATTTTCTGACACCTTATTTTGCTAGGGAAGGAATGGAGCAACAGGAATCAGGAAATCATGTGAAAAAGCTTTTTAAAGTAAAGAAAGACGATACACAATTTGAAAAATTTTGCTTAAAAACAGATAAACTGAGAAAGTAAGAAAAACCTATCTTGACAGCTGAATTATGGACCTGTGAATTCTGTCTTATTTTTAATAAGCCTAGGAACCAATTCTGGGAAGCTCAAGACAGAAAGTGTAAAGGAAGTAGTGCTCTAATGCAGCTCTTCACACAAATATCACTAAACAAAATAAGAAGCTTCCAGAATAATACAGTGGTGCATGCATATCTGTGATTACAAAGCCAGGCTAGGTATCCAACAACGGATAAATGTGTTACAAACTATTGGATATGCACACAATATAATTCTACTCAGCAATAAAGAAGAACAAAATTATGTCATTTGCAGAAAAATGGATGGAACTAAAGAATATTATGCTAAATGAGATCAGTCAGTCACAAAAAACAAAGTGTTAGATTTTTTTCCTCATATGTGCAAACTAGAAAAATTGGGATACAAAAGGGACTTAAAAACAGGAGAAGAAACCCCAGTGGAGTGATGGAGAAGGCCTAATGGAGGGAGGTGGGAAAGGGAGGGATATCTGATGAAGGAAACACTTCAATGGGCATGATGTACATAAAAAGCATCAATGCCAATCTCCATGTCATGTGTGAGGAAGGAGAGGAAGTGAGGGAAGGGGCTCAGTGACTGCTGTGTGCATGTATCTATTGCTTTGAACTTCATCTTGATGTATGATTACAATGCACCAATAAAAAGAAGGAGTGGCTGGGAGTATAACTTGGAGGTAGAATGCCCCCGGGTTTTTATCCCCAATACAAAAGATGAAGATGACAAAGAAAGAGAAGAAGGAGGAGGAGAAGGAGAAGGAGGAGGAGGAGGAGGAGGAGGAGGAGGAGGAGGAGGAGGAAAGGAGGAGGAGGAGGAGGGAAAGGAGGAAGAGGAGGAGGAGGAGGAGGAGGAGGAGATGAAAAAGAAGAAGAAGAAGAAGAAGAAGAAGAAGAAGAAGAAGAAGAAGAAGAAGAAGAAGAAGAAGAAGAGATTTATTAGAATAAATTTACTCTTTCTAACTGAACATATAGTAAAAAAAGAAAGAAACTTCCAGAATGTTAGGATACTCCTATGAGTTCCAGATCTCTAGGATCAACACTGAATCCAGAAGGCAGCAAACAAGTAAATTATGCATATAATAATTTGGGATGAAATTAAAAATAAACATTTGTTATCAAACTGAGAAAAACAGTATATATTTGCTTAAAGAAAAGAAATAATATTGTCTATAAAATAGTAGTTAAAAATGACACACTAGTGACATTCCAGGAAAAGTTAAAGCGAGCATTGGATATGTATTATTAACTTTGGGTATTAATATGGAAATGCTCCTTACGAAATAGAGAAGTATATAGTATAAGTGAAGTATCAAAATTAAATACAATTTTCTAAATGAATACATAATAAATATGGATAAGGATAACAATGATTCAATAAGATGATGTAAAAATAGTCATATACATATATTTGTTTTCTTACATGTTAATAGAAATACATAAAATATAAAAATATTAAAACATCAAGAACATGAACAAACTTCAAAACGACCTTAGAAAAATTGTGTGTGTGTGTGTGTGTGTGTGTGTGTGTGTGTGTGTGTGTGTGTGTTATGTGTGTGGGTGTAATACTGGGGATTGAATAGTCTATTTCTGAACAAAACTTTATTCCTGTTTTTTATTTTTTAATTTTTATAATTTTTAATTATTTGTGTACTTATTTATTTATTTGTACTACTGGGGATGGAACCGAGAGACATTCTACAACACCCTCAGACCTATTTTTTATTTATGTTTTCATTTGAAACAGGTTCTCACTAAGTTACAAAGGACTTCCAAGTAGCTGTGGCTGGCAGTGAACCTGTGATTCGCCTTTCTCAGCCTCCCAAGTACTGGGATTGCAAGCGTGCACCACCACACCCAGCTGTTCTTTATTTTTGATACAGAGTCTTGCTGGGTCTTCTCACAAAGGCCTCAAAGCTGCCATTCTGCTCTCTCAGCCTCCCAAGTATTTGGAATTCTGTACAACTCTACCTGGATTAAAAAAAAAAAAAACAACCTTCCTAATAGTTACATAAATAAAATTTTAAAAACTGTTATATGGGAGTGAGATGAATATATATTCCTAGATTTGTAGCCATAATTTTATAAATATATACATACACATGTATGCTTGTGTGTTTGCACACTTTACTCACAGAAGCTATCTGGTGGCAGGTATAAGTCTGCTTTATACTGTGCTGCCTTTAAGAAAATTAACCAAGAATGCATAACTGTAAAGCTGAAATAGTGAAAGGACTCAAAAATAGGTAGTCTGACTGCATAGTCTACTTTCTCGACAATCATATCATAAACAGAAGAGGGTAAAATCTAGTTTTAAAATGCAGCCAAAATCTATGACAGATTATATCCCTGTGAGTAAAATGCAAGTGCTTTCCAAAGACAGGAGACGATATTCCTCCCTAAACTCATCAGCAACATGAAAAACACTGCCTACAACAAGGGCAGGGCCTATCGTGCTGGAAATCACAGGATGGCTGAACAAGAGTAAATGCAGAAACACTCACTGAATTGCTTATATGAAACATTATGAAGTCTTGTTTAAACTTAGGGCTGTTCCTAGGTACTTTAGGGTAGGGGAAGACCTACACTTTTCTTCCTCTTTGGAAGTTATAAGTAGACATGTGACTTGCTTTCACTAACCAAATGTGAGTACAAGTGATTTGTGTGGCTGGAAGTTGAAAATTTATACTACTTTTTTAATTAAAATAAATGCAAAAGCTAAGGAACATGAATACGAGTGAGTCTTCAAATAACTATCAGAAATATCTAAAATAGAAAATGTGCAGTATTTGTGCATGTGTGGGTATATTTGCAAATAATAAGTAGTATATATGTTATATAAAGTTTATATTTTTTGTAACACAAGAGATTATTTTGTAGACAAAACTCATGTAGTATTTGATCTGAAGCACATTATTTAGCCTCTATTATATTATATATATATATATTATATATATATATTATATATATATATATTTGCTGTACTAACATAAGGATTATTATAAAGAATCACTTTGTGGCAGAAATACGTGCAGCTAATTACCGTGACTATAATAAACCATAGATCAGAAGTACTCATTTTTGATGGAGTTAACTTGATCTACATAAGATATAATGGAACACTGAAACTAACAGTGGTTTAAGAAGATATGTTTTGTTCTACCAGAAAAGAAATCTCAGTAGTGAGTAGCTTAAAACTTTGGGGTAAATTGGATAGGATGGTGCACATCTATAATTTTAGACTTGGGAGGCTTAGATAGGTTGAATACAAATTTGATGCCAGCATCAAGAACATAGTGAGAATATTAGCAACTTACTGCGACCCTGTTTCAAAACAGAAAATAAAAAGGAAAAGGTCTGGAGTATAGCTCAGAGATAGAATGCTACTGAGTTCAGTCCTTAGTCCAAAAGACAAACAAATAAATAAACAAACAACAAACATAGAGGACTTCTATTTTCTGTGAAGTATCCAGTCCAGTATCTTAATACAGGCTTTCTTCCAAAGATTACATCCTTCCTAGTCTCAGTGCATGTTAAAGTTCCTGCTGCCATGTTTATGTACTATGTAGAAAGAAAGAGGAAGGAGAAAAAGGGAGTCTTCTCAGTTAAATTAGCTTCTTTCTTGCTTATCTTTAGCACAAATTTCGTGCAGTGTATTTGCACAGATCTCCTTACACTGAACTGAGTTCCTTCTGTGACCCTTGTTACCCATTTTTACACACAGAACCACCCAGCCTTGTTAGTGGGAAAATAATTTCTAACTACTTAAGTTATGCAACTTTCTTAAAAAGAAGCACACACACTACACAAAGGATGTATTTTGTCACCTTTCTTTCTTTTTCTTGAAGATGTATGTTTGTATCTTAACACACAACAAGACTGTTTTAATTTTATCTACCTGCACATGATGGATATGCATGTGTGTGTGGGTGTCTGTGTGTTCATATGCAAAATCGTCACTTTGGGCGACACTAACACACTGTAAGGACACTTCCCACGAAATCAGTCTACACTGTTTATCGTGAATGTCACCCACACACCTGGTGTGGAGATTTGCTGTGAAGTACCACCCTCCACTTCTATTTTTATTGCACTATAATAACTTATACTCATTAAGTTAACTTAATACAGAAATACATTAGACAATGCCCCATTTCCCTATGTACATGATATACATTAACAAACATATCAAAGTCGATCACTAAGCCAAATATGAGAAGGAGGGAGGGTGAAGGAAATGGGTTGGGATTGGGGAAGGGCTAATTGGGTGATGTGTGCATGTATGCCTATACCATCATGGAATTCATTAAGATACATGATTATAATGCACCAATAAAAAAAATTTAAAAAGCAGAAATACAGAGAAGAGAACTTTCTCAGAATCAAAATTCTCCAGTGCTAACACACTTATGTAGATTTATTTTATGGATAATTTTAACATGATTATAATCATATATTATGTCCAGTAGTTACCCTGCTGTTCCCCTTAATAAGGAAAATACTTATAATTTATGACATACTCATCATAGGCATTTGGTTTAAATGCTGAATAATATTCCATTGAGAATACACACTGTAATTTGCTTAATTATTCTAATTTTGTTGGTCATTTAAGTGGTTTCAAATTTGCTGTTTTTATAAATAGCCATGTTAAATATTTTTTAATATAATGGTACTTCCAAATTTGGGATTATTTCTTCAGAATAGATTTTCAGACATATAATTGCTGGATCTAAGTTGATTAAGTTTTTACTACTCTATTAATAGCTATCTCCAAAGGCTTTTCATGAGGGTCCTACCAATTTTCTCACTCACAAGCTATTGTACTTCACCCTGCCAGCACCAGGGGTGATAGGATGGTGTTGAAGGTAATGATGCAGAGCTTCTTCTACTGATGCTCTTAATGCGTTGCTATAATGACACTAAATGCACTATTATTAGGACAGAAACATAAGGCAGAGTTACCACAAGTTTATTCTATTTTCCCCTGTTAGGTTTATTTTCAAATGATGTTGATCTAGGATGAGAAAGAAGTAAGAGGAAAGGAGGAGAAAATAAAGTAGAAGAGGAAGAGAGGAAAAAAATAAAGAGACTCCGATTCTTTCATCTCCTAGAATACTACTTTTCTTCAGCATTATGAGCTATGGCGGGGGGAGTACTAAAGATTGGATACTGGGGAGCTTTACCACTGAGCTACAGCTGCAGTACTACTATTTTTGAAAAAGAGTCTCAAAAAATTGCACACTCTGACCTTGAATTTGCAATCCTCCTTCCTCATCCTCCCAAGTAGCCTGCATAGGCTTGTGCTAGCAAGAAATAATTATTTTAAAATAATTCCTTTAATGTATTTTATTATGGTTATGGTATTCAGGAAATTGAAAAAGTGTAATCAACTAATCTTTCTAGAGAATAAAGGAAATTATTTAATTATATGTTTTGCTTATTAGATGTCATTATATAGAATGTAGGAAAGAAATTTAATTGTTAAAGAATTATTTTCACTCTTGAAGTGCCTACACTTTTGATAAACAATTAGTAGGATAATAATAGTTTGACACTATCTGTAGATGAATGCAATAAAAGTTATAAGCCATAAAACTATTCAATCCAAGTCTATTAAAATTCTTGTATTCTGGAGGAAGAAGAGCTCTTGTATCCTCCAAACTCTGCCCAATCACATTAAGAGAATCAAAGATTATTAGAGACTGGAGAAGACCCTATATAGCATCTTGCTACACCCTTCCCCCACTTTATGCCTGGACCCTGAAAAAAATCCCTCCTTTTTTTTCTTTTGGTGGTACTCGGGTTCTTGTAAGCCCTTATACCTTCTGGCTACATTCCCAGACCTATTTTTATATTTTTATTTGGAAACAGGGTCTCTTAAGCCAGCTCGGCTGGCTTCGAACCTGCACGATCCTCCTGTCTCCGCCTCCCTAGCGCAGGGATTACAAGCGTGCGCCACCACGCCTGGCCAAATTCCCTCTTTATATACCTGGATTATAGAATAACTTAAAAAAATTAAGTATCCTTGTCCACAATTGTACTTCTTTGATTTATACTTTATGCCAACTTTTAAGAATGGGTATTTTCCTATTTTTCTCTGATCATACTACTCGTTTTTTCCTTTTAATTAAAATGATGACTATCACGGTAAATGTTCTAAAAACCTTTTGATGTTTTAGGAGTACATAGGAAAAATGTTGAGAAGGGATGAGATATCCCAAATGTAGGACAATATCCAAAAGGTGCCATAAATGTATGGTCCCCAGTCGTTGGTATGCTTGCTTCTCAATGACATTGGCCTAATTGCAAAATAAATATCCCAGGAGACCGAAGGGGGGAAAAAAACAGACCTGAGTAATAACTGAACTTTGAAGCAACTAACCTAAAAGGTAAATTGTGGTTTAGAAGACAAGAGAAAAAAATGTGGTTTGCCTTGTCTTGGTAATGACTCCCCAGGCTTTAATCTGGAAAAGCACCTCAGCCTGCAGCTGGAAAATATAAAAAATGTGATCTTGGATGAGGGAATACTCCTGAAAGAAGTGAATCTTCTGGTCAAGTTGTCAGAAGTTCAGGGTAAAGTTCTAGTGTTAGGTGGGAATATGTTTTGTGCACATTCATGTCAGCCACAGGTTTGGCTATTGAAAGTGAACATAGAGGTAAGTAGTGTTCTTAAGGGTCATATATTCAGGATTAGTGGATTTAAAGGCTATAACCCAGCATGTGAATAGAATTCCTCCAACCATGTGGCATAGACAAGAAGACCAACTAGACAGCAAATGCTTGCAAATAGGAGATAAGGAGGCCAGTACTAGGAATTGAAAAAGCCCCAATCTTTTGGTGCATGTTTAGT
Source organism: Muscardinus avellanarius (assembly GCF_963383645.1). NCBI lineage: Eukaryota > Metazoa > Chordata > Mammalia > Rodentia > Gliridae > Muscardinus > Muscardinus avellanarius. The sequence continues at coordinate 131,615,195 of NC_137791.1, read as the reverse complement.
AATAAACTAATTGGCCGAGAGGCAGTAAATTTTTATTTTTTTATTTTATTTTATTTTATTTATTTTTTTTTTTGGTGGTACTGGGGTTCCTGGAAGCCCTTCTACCTCCAGGCTACACTCCCAGACCTATTTTTTACATTTTCATTTTGGAAACAGGGTCTCCTAAGCCAGCGCGCGCGGCTGGCTTCGAACCTGCACGATCCTCCTGTCTCTGCCTCCCAAGCGCGGGGATTACAAGCGTGCGCCACCACGCCCGGCCAATTTTTAGAAGCTAGTTTATAATTATTTTTAAAATATGATATTTTATGATAATATACATTTGACAAAATATATAAATTCTAAGTTTGGAGCTTAGCACTTTTCACAACCATGTAACTAGCACCCAAATTTAAAAAACAAATTGTCATTTACAACATCACAGAAACCCACCTTGTGCCTTTACTCAGTCCGCTATCACCTTGATTTCTGCCTTTATTAATTCACTTTCTTTTTCAAGCCCATGTGAGTTGAATACACACATCTGGTGAATCTCATTCAACAGTAGGCTGTGAGAGTTGTGTACACATTTTGATTGGTGTATATTTTATTTGTTCATCCATTATTTTTTGTTGTTGTTGGCAGCACCTCAACCCAGAGATATACCACAACTATTCACAAGGTCACTTTTTATGGGCATTTAAACTATTCCTGAGTTACTACTATTAGTAATTGCACTGAATTACTACTGAGAGTTGTCAACCTAGGAGTTTTCTTTTCTTGGATGAATACCTATGATTGAAGGAGTGCAGATTGTACTGTGTTGAAAGAAACTGCCATAGTTCTCCAAAATAGACTTCACATGTAGGAAATATATTTTGTTATTTTCACAATATTTTTTTTCAAACTAAACACACATCTTTGGTCCATCTAGAAGAAAAGAATAAATTTCGAGCTTTTTTGCAGAAAGGTGACTGTAGTTATTGTATTATCTATATCAGAGGGTATCTCCAGTATAAAAAATAAATATGTGAGGTGATAGCTATACTAATGAGCTTGATATACTCATTCTATAATGTATAGGTATATAAAAGCATCCTGCTGAATTCCATAAATACGTAAATTATCATTTATCAGTTAAAAATAAAAATAATCTAAGTTTAAGAAGATCCTATCTAAATTCCTAACCATTCCTAATTTTCTAAAATGTTTATGAATAGATTTAAATTTTATCAAGGAATTATTTTGTATGTATTAAAATTAATAAAAACACTACCATAGACTGTGTGTATACATGTGAACATTTACCAACATCAATCTGGGTACTCTGTATTGGGAGAGAGGGAAATGGGGAGGGGGGCATAAAGCACATGTGCATGTATGCCATTGTTAACATGATTTATTTATAATATCATTTTAATATATTCTCACTCTTTCAGCCTAAAAGTGAAAAGTGAAGTCATTAGGTTTTAGCACCTATTTCTTTATTACATATGATTTATTTATTTTTTGGTGGTACTGGGGTTCCTGGTAACCCTTCCACCTCTGGGCTACACGCCCAGACCTATTTTTATACTTTTTTATTTGGAAACAGGGTCTCTTAAGCCAGCACACGTGGCTGGCTTCGAACCTGAGCTATCCTCCTGTCTCAGCCTCCCAAGCGTGCGCCACCACGCCCAGCTTACATATGATTTATACAACTATGATTTTTCTTCTAAGAAACACATTGGGTTGTATCTCATTTTGATATGTCATATCTTCATTACTTTTCCATTCAAATGTTACTAATTTCAGTTAAGATTTTTTTTTGTTCCTGATTATAGATTAGCATGATGTATCTTTCTTTCTTTCTTTCTTTCCTTTCTTTCTTTCTTTCTTTTTTTCTTTCTCTCCACTTCCTCCCTCCCTCCCTCTCTTCCTTTTTTCCTTTCTTCCTTCCTTCTTTTTTAAAATTTTGTATTGGTGCATTGTACTCATACATCTTAATGTAGTGTAAGATGATGGAGGCATACATGTACACATCACCCAATTAGCCCTTGCCCAAGGGAGAACAAAATTATGGCATTTGCAGTAAAATTTCACAAAAAATAAGAAATCAGATGCTTTTCTTAATGTGCAAATTAAGGTGACATATCTGAGGGGATAAGAGGGAGGATAAGGGAAACTCTTCAAAGCACATGATGCACTTAAACCTATCAAAGTCAATCAATTAACAGAAGTTAACACTTGCATGTGTATAATACAAAGTGAATGTTCTTGTTTACGACGGCTCTCTTTCAAGTGGATTCAGATAAAAGAATTTTCTTCACTGAAGTTCTTCCATCTTTAATACCATGGTCATGTATTTCAAGCACATTAAAGAAAAAGAACGCAAAGCTAAGTGCATATTACCTTCCTTGTCACAGAAATAACTCATTAACTTTGCTTCATAGTCTATTGGTACATATTGGTCCATAGAATTTGGATAGATGTGGTGTAGGAAAAAATGCTAATAAAGGGAAAGTATTGAAAATACTAAGGCAATGCAAGAAATAAATTGAGCCCAACACTAAAAAATAAGGAAGGATTGAGGATCTTTAAGTAAGATAATAATATAATCAGAGCCATGCTTTTCTAAAAACACAATTTGACAGTAATATTTATACAAATTGAGTCTGAAGAAAAAAAATCTATGGTTAAATGCTTAAAATGTAAGCTCTCTTTCAGACACTGATAGAAATGTAATATTCATAACATCTCCAGTGATGAACACTGTTCTTAATAATCACAATAAATTAAATTTAACTTGCTCAAACTTTGACAGATAGTTAAAGTGGTTAAGATCTCATGACTAATGTCCAAAGAGAAAAAATTAAATATCTGATGGCTGGAGACGGTTTGGGATTAAAATCATGTGAAATTGGTGATGGGGGCAAATGAGGAATGGACGGATGAGACTTGTCAGAGGATATTAAAATGTGGTCTTCCAGCCTCCCATTCCAGTAACTTTTCTGTTTACCACACATGCCTCCAGCAACTCCTGGGGTCGGTTCCAATCCTATTGCTTTATGTTTCTGGAGTTGCAAACAGATTTATGTCAGCTGAGTAGCAATTACTCAGAAGGCATTGGCCACTGAAATTTTTCTGTTGTCTGCAGGATTATGTTATGCTCATATAAGGAGCAATATATCAACATGAATGAACCACAAAGATGAGAAAATAAAATCAGATTGAAAAGTGTTCAATGTAATAGCCCAGCTGTTCCATTAAAAAATCAGTTTTCTTTCTAAAGAGATTTTCCAATCAGTTTTTTTCCAATATTTATAACACAGAAAAATTATTTTTTGCTAGAATTCTCAGGAGAAATTCCATTTCTTGCTGTCTACTAATAACACTTGCCAGGAACACCTGCAACATCAGATAAAAGTTAAAATTTAAGGCGAGTAATACATACAATCCCCAGAAGATGAAGAAACAGGAGATGATATGTCTGTCTTAGAAAAATGAAAACTCTGCTTCCCTTGGAACTGTTTGGATAGAGATTCATAAACCCCAAAGATTGCACCTGGTGACAGTGTGGATAGTGCTTCACTGTTCAAATAGATTTTCTTCTTTCTTCCCCAACTAATTCTTCCAGTAAACATGTGATCAATTACATGTAATCAGGGAGATATAATTTTTCCATTTTGAAGATAAAGAAATGTGTACATCAGAAGACTTTAAAATGCATGTCTCCCCCTGTATGTATAATTGATGATAGAGGATGCATATCAGCCTCTGACTTATTCTTAATGGAGGGCTTTGCCATTAAACGTATTGACACTCATACCCATCTCTTGTGTTCTTATGTGAGCTTTGTGCACTCTGGAGTCCTGGGGTTGTTGGGATTTCCTACTTTTAGGAATACTCAGATTTCTTCAAGGCTAGAGACATAAAGTAACTGTGTAGAAGGGGGAGTAAAAGGTGAAAAAGGATCTGAGTTTGTTAGTACAGATGCTACTTGTAGGTGACTTTATCCATAAGTCATGGAAACATGACTATGCCTGGCTGGATAATGACCTCAAATGTGCCCAAGTACTAATTCCAGAAAACTGTGAATGTTACATTATATATTAAAAGGAAACTTGCAGGCATAGCAAATTAGCAATCTTCAGATGAGAAGGGTGTTCAGGTGGTTCTTGATTCTAATTTCAAGTGTCTTTGTAAGAAGAAAATGGGAGACTGTACTACAGGAGAGGAAGGAGACAATGTGATCACGGAAGCAAAATGTTAGGTTACTGACTCTGATGATGAATAGGCCACACACCCAGGAGAGAGAACTGTCTTTTAATATGGAAAATACAAAAAAGACACATTATGTCCTAAAAAGTCAAAAGGATAGTTCTACAGACACCTTGACTTCAACCTAGTACAACTGACTTTGGATTTCTGTCCTACAGAAATGTAACATTAACAGTGTGTATTGGCTTAAGCCAATAAAGTTACGATAATTGATTAGAATAAGAGTAAACTAACACTTTGGCTTTGCAGAATTATTGTTGGAATTAAGTGATCTCCTGTAAACAAATGCAAAGCATAAGATGGGCCCAGTCATGTTAAGCTCAGACTTAAAGTCTTGATCTAGATATATATCACTGAAAAATATAGATCATGATAACTTCAGGTAAATAAATTTTGTTTTTCATTATTATCTTTCCGTAATCATTTCTTGTACCTAAGCTTGAGAGTTCTGCTGTGCTATAACTAACTCAAAGACAATTTTAATCTTTGAGACATCATCTAAGGACAGTGATCTCTTGCCATCTACTATATATGTTCTTTCCTTTTTTCTCTGTTCATCTTATTAAAACTCTCAAAAATGTGAGTATCTTTCAGACTCTGTAGAATTGCCATAGGATTCTGCACTGGAGAGGAAAAACTTTCCAGAAGAATGGAACATTAGACTTGCCACTTAATCCTATATCCTGATCTAGAAAATTAGTTTACATTAGCACCTTATATCTATCCTTTTTCCTCATCACACAAATCTTTCTTTTATTTTTTTAATTGATAATTCCTTTTTATTTATTTTTAATATGTATATATATATATATATTTTTTTTTTATTGGCGCATTGTAGTTATACATCACAATGGAATACGAGACTTGTGAGGATACACAAACACACATCATCCAATTAGCCTTTATGCAATCCCCATCCAATTCCCTCTCTTGCCCTCAATACCATGCTTGATTGGTGATTAACTGTGATACATTTGTTTACGTACATCATGAGTTTTAAAGAGATTCCATCCTCCTCCATCCCATTCCCTCTGATTGGTCACCTTAATTGCTCCTCTATAGGGCATTTTCTTCAACTAGATCTCCTCCTATTACGCATTTCTTCCTAGCTTTTGCATATTAGGGAAAGCATCTGTTTTTTTTTTTCTTTTCCTGTGATATTTATCTGTGTATGCTGCTTTGTAAGTTCCAATCCCACTCTTAATGGCCCTGGGACTGGCCTGGCCACCCATCAGAATCTGATGCCAGCCTCGCTGGCCCCGGCACCAGCCTCACCCCTCAGCAGGCTCCGATCCCAGCACCGGCCTTGCCTCAGAGCAGGCTCTGATCCTGGTCTCACTGGCCCCAGCACTGGCCTAACCCCTTGACAGGCTCCAATCCCAGCCTCAGAGGCACCCACATTGGACTTGCCTCATGGTGGGCTATGATCCCAGCCTCACTGGCGCTAGTACCAGCCTCACACCTCGGCAGGCTTCAATCCCGGCATCAGAGGCCCAAGCACCAGCCTTGCCTCACATCAGGCTCCAATCCTAGCCTCACTGGTTCCAGCTCCTGCCTAACCCCTAAGCAGGCTCTGATCCAGGCCTCGGAGGCCTCAACACCAACCTAGCCTCACAACAGGCTCCAATCCCAGCCTTGCTGGTCACCGCACAGGCCTAACCCCTCTGCAGGCTCCATCCTGTACTCAGAGGCCCCAGCCCCGGCCTTGCTTAATGGCAGGCTCTGATCCTGTTGTCACTGACCAGGCACCGGCCTAACCCCTTGGCAGGCTGCGATCTCAACCTCACTGTCCCCGGCACCAGCCTAGCCTCCCTGGAAGCTCCAATCCCAGCCTCAGAGGCCCCTGCACTGACCTTGCCTCACAGCGGGCTCTGATCCTGGCCTCACTGTCCCGGGCACCGGCCTCACCCCTTGGCTGGCTCCAACCCTCTTCACACAGCATGTTGTCCCAAGTTCCCAAGCATGCGCAGTGGTAGTGTTCTTCCTCTGGGGTTATTTCTTCAAAAGATCCAGGTGTGTTGCATCAGATCTCTGCCTCTCCTAAATATTGGCCGCACCCATTGCCACTGCCTCCATCATCTCAATTCATTCCCAAATTCTTTTCCCACACTGCATGTTGTCCAATATTCCTGAGCATGTGTGAGTATTCCACCTTTGGGGCAATTTCTTCAGAAGATCAGGGTGGGTTGGATCAGGTCCACTGCCATCACAGCTACCATTGCCAACACCACCTTCCTCCTAGGTCTCCACTGAGCTCCCTCCTTACAGATAATGCCCAGGATTCTTTAGTATGTAAAGAAGAAGCAGTCCTCCTTCGTGGGGAATTTTTCCAAAAGTTCCAGGTTAGTTGGATATGTTTTTTCTGCATCTCCAGAATCCTGGCTTCTGCCGTGGCCATCTTAACCCCTTGTCAATGTTTTTTCTTTTTTCTTCTTTTTCTTTTTGTGTTTTTTTGTTGTTTGTTTGTTTGCTTGTTTTTTAATAAGAGAAGACCATATGTGTGGTTTGAAGAAGTTGTGTGTGGTCGAAGAGGTTGGGGTAGCAATGAATTTTTTCTCCCTTCCAAGAGTGGAGTCCCACAGCCTCGCCGCGCAGAGCAGGATCTGCTGTTCTAAGTGCACCATGGCCTGGCACAGCACAGCAGCACTGAGTTCCTCTGTACTCGTGCCTCGGCATCCTGCCTGCACCCGGCCTTCCCAGGAGGGGACCAGGCCACCTACCCCCAGCTCAGAACCGGGCCTTCCCGGGAGCGGGTAGGGCCACCCACCCCCTGCCCAGCTCTGGGCCTTCCCCCACACAACTCTTTAAAACATAGCATGGCAGAAGATGGAACAAAGAAAATTGGAGAAATCCAATGGAAATCAGAACATGAGGACACCCAGCACAGTGCAGATGCTCTGCAAGTGGTAGTATTTTATCTTTCACATCTGCTTCCTATAAAACACCTCTTAAGAGCCAGATAAGTCTTATGAAGTTAAACTAGTTTGAATCAGACATATCTCTAGTTCATACTCTTTCTTTTCAAGTCATTGGAATGGCATCTTTATCTCCACATCCTCTGAGATGTTGTCCATTTATTAATGGACAAAGTTTTTGGCATTTTTATGCTGATAGATGCTTGTCTTACAACAGAGCTTGTCAGCTACGCTATCACTATTCAAATGAAATGAACCATCGTGTCCATACTCTATGCCAACCACACTAATGTGACTTTGAGAAGGTTTTTGAAGACCTACACTGCACAACTATCTTCCTTTGTCTGTACCAACCAACCTCCCCAATGAGGCACATTTTTCTAGCTCTTTCCTCTTTGAAATAATCTTCATCTGACTTTATTTATAAATTTTTATTGGTGCACTGTAGTCATACATCTCAATGGGATAAAAAACTTGCGGAGATACACATGCACACATCACGTAATCAGCCCCTACCCAACCTCTAACCCCTTTCCTCTCCCTTTCTCCTACCCATGCTTGGCTTCCTGATTTACTTTGATATGCTTAAGTACATCATGTGCTTTAAAGAGTTTCCTTTATCCTCCCTCTTATCCCCTCAGATATGTCACCTTCATTGCTCCTCTATAGGCTCCCTTCTTCATCTAGAGTTCCTCCTGCTACCCATTTCTCCCTAATATTTTGCTCATTAAGAAAATCATCTGATTTCTTGTTTTTTGTGACATTTCACTGTAAATTGAATAATTTTGTTTTCCCTTATGGCTTGGCAAAATTGTGTACATATCCCATAATTTTGGAATCCACTCATCCATTGAAGGACATCTTGGCTGGTTAAATAGTTTAGCAATGGTGAACTGTGCAGCTATGAACATGGTGTTCATGCATTAGTTTGGTATTTTGGTTTTCATTCTTTTTGGTAGATACCCAGAGGTAGTATTGATGGATCATATGGTAAGTTCATTTTTCTTCTTCTGAGGATCTTCAATACTGTTCTCCAAAGTGGCTGCATTTCTCCACACTTATTCCAACTTACTGAAAACCTAAAAGCCAGAAGGCGAGTGACTTTGACAAGATGATCCACTCACAACCAACTTTTTCTAATAGAGGTCACTTAGGTCTGGAAATCTGCTGAGAGATTAGGAGAGGCAGTGGCAGCTTCTAGTGCTTCTTGGCCATATAGCTGAAGAAACCCACTGGCCCTTTGCTGTGGAGCAGGCCCCAGTTCCAGGCCATGCAACAGGCTCTGGGCTCGGCCTCACTGGCTCCAGACCAGGCCCCGCCCCAAGGCAGGATCCAGGCCCAGCCTCACTGGCTCCAGGCCTGGCCAGGCCATGTTCATCTGACTTTTATTTAACTGGTATCATTAAGGTTTATTTTATTCATAAGATATCTGCTTCATTTTGTGAATTCAATATGAAATTAATACTGTATATATTTACAAGATTGCCTGTAATGGAATTTATGTTTAGGAGGTAATTTTAATTTTACTCTATTTTCTATGAAATATTGAACACATCGTCTACGATTTCCAACTCAAAATTTACCCTTGGAATGATGTAAACCCTAATTTATTTGATGGATATTATTAAAAACGAGACATTATTTCTGCTTTTATTGTAAGAAGTCTAACCAGCTATAACAAGAAATAATCTTTATTTCCCTCTTCTGCCAAAGAAATTCCAAAACGAAGATCTCTTTCCTGCTAGGTATTATTTCTAGAATAAACACAACATAAGATTCAATTAAATATACCTCCTATGTCTTTTTCTTTTCTTCACAAAGCCATATACTTCACGAGTGCTACCTACTTTGCTCAACACCATCATGAAAGCCCAAATTCTTTTCTTGAGATCTACTTCATTATGGATGACTCATCTTCAAATAGAGTTGTTTTCACATACAGAGATCCAAATTTTGATGTGTTTTCTGTTGGCAGTATAAAAATGATATCAAAACTCTTTGACACTATTTCCACTGAAATGAGTTCTGTGTCCCCCCTCCCAATACACAATGACCTGGGACTTGTAATCTGTGTCTACTGGATCAATGGAATACATTAAAAATGATGACTTTCTGAGTCCAGGCCTTAAGAAGTAGGCAGCTTCCACTTCCTGCCTTTGGGAATGCCCACTTTTAGAACAGAGCTTCATCCTGTGAGGAATCCAGAAGCAGGTGTTCTTGCCAATATCTCCAACCTGACAGCTGCATTGACCACTAGACAGATGAATGACTGAGAATTTGTATTATTCCAGCTATAGGCTGTGTAGTCTCTAGCCTCAAACTGCCCAAGGTAATGATTCAAGGAGCATAGAAAATCTGTTTCCTTCATATCCCACATGAACATCAGATACATGAAAAAATTAAGCCATTGTGATCATTAGAAGGACTACATTTGAGGTGTTTTAATGTAGAGAAGAAAAATATTGGAACAATTGATTGGATTAAAAAAAGTGACAAATGTGCCAACTTGCTTTGGAGACGAAGGACTTTTCTGCTATAATAGTCACATATAGGTATAAGAGATAGCAGGGGCACTATATAAAAACTGTTTGTGTCTGTGTGTGTAGACATGGAAAATACCTAAATCACATTATAAGGAACAGTGTTGTGGTGATAGATAAGAAAGTGTATTTCAAAGCAGGAGTAAATTTAACAAGAAAAACAAAGAGGCCAGTAGCACAAAGTCAACTTTAGAAGGCAAGGAAGAAAGCTCAGAAAGGTTGGTGAGGTGTTACTTTAGCAAATAACAGAAACACTCAGCTTTGCCCATAGTTTTTCTTTTACATAAGTTCCAGTGCTTTTCATGTTGTCCAGGCAGAAAAGATACATACGAGTTCACCCCAAGATTTCTTTAATTCTCAAATGTTTGCTATACTATGTGCAACCTTGAAATACACCTCACGTTAGATGGACTCAACTTTGTGATTTTGCAGAAAACAATTGCTCTTTATGGCCCAACCTACATTTTTCAATAACACAGCAGAGACTTTGACCTATAAAAGTGTGCCCCAGAGCAAAACAGATTTACAGTAAAAAGGACAAGATGTTTCACTCAGCAAAACAATAGTTATAGTTTCCAGTGTTATGGGCTGGACTGGAGTACAAGATTAGTCGACTCATCATGGTGATAAAAATGGACTTACAATAAACATTCTGAGTAGATGAGGCTTCAAAAACAGAGACAAAATATATTTAATGACTTGAGTTGCTGTTTTATAGTGCAGGTTTCTAAGATACATCTTCAGGGGTTCCCTTTTTAAATTTATGTTATGATGACTGTAATCTACATTTTTGGCAATCATTCATGGGGATTTAGAGGGACAATGGTATTTGAGAATCAGTCATCTAAATATTAATTTTTTTAGGTTGTAGAACTCAGTTATTCTGGATGTGGTTGTATGTTTATGTTGATTTTACTTAGGTCATGATAGAAAGTAATATAAGCCCCTTTTCTTTGTCCTTTTCTCTACTTATGGCAGACACACACCTGCTCCTCTCAACTACCACTTCAAAACAGGTATACTAACAATCTGTATAGGCTGTCCATAGCTAAAATGCCCTTGCTCTTAACTCCCTCCATTCTGTCTCAAATTTTGAATGGGGGTTGCACACTTCTTTTGGCTAAGCAAGCTCACTATAAAATGGTCAAGCCTGACACAAGACTCTCATGAAGAGGCAACTTTGCTTTATCACTGTCCAAGTAGAGTCTTTTATATGTCTGCTTTACAATATGAATGGCTGGACTGTCCCTGAACAAGCCTGCTTCCATCTTACTCATCAGGTACCACTTTATGAAAAATTGTTGGCCCTCTTAACTCCATCTCACCTTCTGCTTCCCAGAAAATGCAACAGAAACATAGTTTATTCAATATTATTTATTCATTTATGCATTTACTTATGCATTTATTTGGTAGTACTGAGAAATAAAACCAGAGGTATTTTACCTTTGGGCTACATTCCCAGGTATATTTTATTTTATGATTCCTTTTAAAATTTTTGAAATAAAGCCTCTCTACATTTTTAGGGGTTTCTTAAGTTGCTGAGGATGGTCTCAAATATGTAATTCTCCTGTCTCCGCCTCCCAAGTACTGGGATTACAAGCGTGTGCCACTATGCCAAACTTACCTTCAACTTTTTAAACAGCTTAGTTCTAAAGCAATTAGAGAACTCTAATAAAGGTAGTCACCCAGTTTTGTGTAAGATGTCCAGACTCAAACACAATGAAGATGATGTCTATTTCAAATGGTTGTCATGGGAAATCAACTCAGCTGTATGAGATGGGCATGCATACTTGTGGGTGTCTCAGTTTGGTGTTTCAAAACTCAAGTAGGTAATGAGAGTATCCACATATAGTGTTTCTAGGCACTGTAGTACAATCAGGATAAGGATATTGTCCATACCTTATAAGGGATTAAGGAGTGAGAAGCCTGATGTGGATGGTCAGAGCCCATTGGAGTGACAAGGGCATCTGCATCCACATGGATGGGCATGACAGCTCAGACACGTAGAGCCCAAGGGAAGTGAGGAAAGGGTCCTAACTGGGGCCAGCTGTTGTGGAGGTTCATAACAGAGGGCTATGTCTGCAAACGGGAAGCATTGAATGTACTGGAAGAAGCTGAGCAGATTAAATCAAAGGCTTGTGATTTCAGAGAGGCAGTAGTAATGAGAAATTGGTTGCCCAGAAATAAATAAATAAACTAGGGAAAAGGAAATCTTCACCATCAAAGAAGGGGATGATGAATATGGAATAAAATAAAAAAGAATGAAGCATGTGATGTTTCTTAGGAGTGGCAGGATTGAAAATACTTTGTGAACTCAGATTCATGGATTTCAATAATAGAGATAAATATCAATGTATTTGTAATTTCATGTGTGTGCATGTCACACATGACATATATGTTGAAGCATCTTTCAAATCTAAGTGTCTTAACACTCAAACACATGAGAAAGATGTGTACTTATTTCCATCTCTATGTTATGGCTAGAGATAGAATGTTCCCCCCAAAATTTATGTATTATTGTTCAGAGTTGATATAGTTCATGAAGGCTGTGATTTCATCAGAAGATAAATACATTGTAATGAATTTGCTGGATGGTAACCTAGGCGGGTGGCATGCGGCTAGAGAAGGTAAGTCCCTGGGGTGTTGTTTAACATCCTGTGTCACACCTGAGGGGAAGAGAGCAGACTGAGAGGGCAGGCCAGGAGACCTCACTCTAGGCAAGGCCCCGCTGAATGTTGGTCCATAACTTTTATTCATTTTAAAGGTAGAGAATAAGGTATGGATGCTGTTGCATATGTGCAGAGTCCAGGGAGTCATATTTAGCTAGGAGATATCCAACAAGAAAGAGGGGTAAAATCTTACCAGGAAAACTGCAAAACAATTGCTTAATTTTTAATATTTTGTTGGTGCATTGTAGTCATACATCTTAATGGGGTGCAAGACGGTAGATGCACACATCACTCATTTAGCCCTTTTCCAATTCCCACTCCATTTTCTCTCTCCTCCCTTTTTCTCATGTTTGGCTTACTGAGACTGATATAAGTGTACATCATGTACATTAGGGAATGTTCCTCCTTCCCCTTCCATCCCCCTTAATTAGGTGGCCACCTTATTGGCTCATCTATAATTTCTCCTTCATCTAGAATTTCTCTATGATGCCTTTTTTCCTTAGATCTCCCATATTAGGGATAGCATCCAATTTTTACTTTTTGTGACTGACTAATCTTGCTTAGCGAAATATCTTTCAGTTCCATCCACCTCTCAGCAAATAACATAATTTTGTTTTTTCTTTATGGCTGAATAAAATTCCATTGTGTATATATCCCATATTTTTGTAAGTCATTCATTTGTTGATGGACATGTTGTTTGGTTCCATAGTTTGGCAATTGTGAATTGTGTGAGTATGAACATAGATACTCATGTATTAGTTTGGTAGTTTGGTTTTCAATATTTGGGGAAACATCCAAATATTGGGAGAGGAATAAAATGGTGACTGTGGGGTTCCGCACAACTCAGTAGCTGTAACAAACAAATGTCAACTACCAAGAAGGCAGCTCCTTTTAAAGAAAAACAAAGCAGTGAAGATACAGAGGAGGAAAAACACAAAAAAAGAGGACAAAGCAGAATAAAATCCAATAGTAAGTATGCAAAATTGATAGCAGAGAGCCTGAGTGTGAGACTGGGCTGATGTGGCAGCCAGTGCCATCTTGAGACACAAACCCAAACCACAATTGCAGGCTCCATGGTCCCAAGGAATACCGTCAAGAAAAGCAAGGACTTGAAGTGAAGTAAGTGGTAGTAGTACTCCAACAACTTAAGCAACCAGCACCACACTTCAGAAACAGATAAAAAAAATCCAAAAGTCTATGCGTTCACCAGAAGCCAGTACCCACAGCAGTGCACTATGCACTCCAGAGACACAGGCCCTCAGGACAGTAAGGTAATCATTTTTCTCAATAGAATACTTCCCAGAGCAGTGACAGGGACCCCAGTGGGCTAAGATTTGGTAGCCCACCCCTGAAGTGGTCAGGTTATAACCAAAAAGGCCCATAGTGCACAGTACCCACACAAGGTCACAGGGGATCACTTCAGGATTACACTGGACACCCTCTACCAGTGTGGGTAGAGATTTGCAGGCCCTGGGCTCTGCACCTTTGGGTCCTGAGCCCAAAGGCCAGAAAAAAAAAAAAAAACATGAATATATCAATAGATACTGAAAATCATTTTACAAAATCCAACACCAATTCATGTTAAAAAAAACATTGTAGAAAATTGAAATAGAAATAATGTATCTTAACATTATTAAGACACTATACAATAAACTCAAAGTCAACATCATATCGAATGGTTAAAAACTGTAAGAGTTCTTTCTAAAAATCATAAACAAGTCAAGGATGCCCATTATCACCACTCTTTTTCAATATATTCCTCAAGACTTTACACAGCAATAAGACAAGAGAAGGTTTTCAAAGTAATTCAAATAGGAAAAGAGGAATAAAAATTATGCCTGTTTGTAGACGACATGATCTTATATCTAGAAGACCCAAATAACACAACCAAAAGATGACTGGAGATGATTAAACAGTTCAGCAAAGTGGTGGTATACAAAACCAAACTAAAGAAATAAGTTATTTTTCTACATGCCAACAATGACTCCATGAAGAAAGAAATAATAAACACAATTATATTCATAATAACCTCATAATCAAAAAATACCTAGGAATGAACAACCAAAACTATAAAATATTAACAAAGGAAATTGATGAAGACCTAAGAAAATGGAAAGATCTCCCTTGCTCATACATAGGCAGAATAAATATCGTCAAAATGGCTATTCTGCCAAAATTGATCTATAAAGTTATTGCAGTTCACATCAAAATACCAATAACATTCTTTATAGATCTAGAAAAATCAGTCATGAATTCCATATGGAGAAAGAAAAGATCCAGAATAAACAAAGCAATTCTCAGTAATAAAAAACATGCAGGAGGCATCACAATCTCTGACTTCAAGTTATACAGAGCAATAGTAGTTAAATCAGCATGTTATTGGCACATTAAGAGGCACACAGGCCAACTGAACAGAATAGAAGATACAGAAACAAACCCACACAATTATAGCCAACTTCATACACTGGAGAAAAGACAGCCTTTTCAGCAAATGCTGCTGGGAGAACTGGCTAACAATTTGTAGAAAAGCAAATGTGTTTCTGGCAGGTGCATTCTTAATGCTGGGTGTGTGGTCTTAGGTACTAGGTTTTTGTCATTGAATCTCCTTCAATGCTTGCTCTTCTTTATTTCTAGACTCCATGATGTGAGAGCAGAGTCCTTACTCTCTTACTCTCTCTGCTTTCCCCACCATGGCCTAAGCTCCACAGACCTGGACTGACATAGACTGAACTCTGGAATCTCCAAAAACTGTGAGCAAAAAAACTTTATTCCTCTAAGTTATTGTGGTCAGTCATTTTGGATTATAGCAGAAAGAATATTGGCTGAGGCACTATCTACTGTCCATCCTCTGCTACTTCTGTAAAAGTAGATAGATAAATAGATAGATGCATATATACTTCCTAACTCTGTATACTTAGAGCAACATGACAATAATTCCAGTTTTACTATTTCTTTTTATGTGTTCCCATTCTCCTTTGAAAAATATAGTTTGTTTCTACATATTTGAAATTATTCTGGCCTTCCAATTTGCCTCAAAAGGCAGAATGACAGACTTTGAAGGTTAGAACACAGATGGGAATATAGTTTCCATTTAGTTTTCTGTTTCATGGGAACACTTACTCTTAGAAATCAGAAGCCACACTCTGAAGAGGTTGAGGCCTCATATAAATGTCTTAACTGACAGCCCCAGCCAAGGTCTCAGTCCACAGGAACCATAAAACACTTAAAAAAATTTTAAAACTTAAAGTTTTAAACTCCCGATTCCAAACATGTATAACTGAAAACCAGCAGAACAGAGACAA
This sequence comes from Muscardinus avellanarius, assembly GCF_963383645.1. Classification (NCBI taxonomy): domain Eukaryota; kingdom Metazoa; phylum Chordata; class Mammalia; order Rodentia; family Gliridae; genus Muscardinus; species Muscardinus avellanarius. Next base: position 131,599,533 of record NC_137791.1, on the reverse strand, counting down.
GATAGATTATTCAAGTTCTCTTCAGATTGAATATTTTTGTGCCAAATAAGTGTGATTGTTATAAGCCACTAATTTTGGAATAGCTTATAATGCAGCACTAAATAACTGCAATTATTGTCAAGAGTTCTGTTTTAGACATTTTTCCCTTTTGTTTGCCTCTTAGATATCCAAGAAAGACATAAATGAAAGTCTTCAGGTGAGATTAGAAAGTCAAAAAATATGTAGAGGACATGATGTATTTGTTGATCAATTTTTAAAGCAATGAAATTACTGAAATATCATTTCCTTTAGCTATAGAACATTTTCTTTGACTACAGAAGAGATGATGAATTAGAATGGGCAGGGTAGCAGAAATAGGAAGTTTGTCTGGTATGTCAGAAAACTAGAGAAGTCTCATAAAGAGAGGTCTGTGGCTTGTACCAGAGTATTGTAAACACGTTAGAATGGTCCGAAAGGATTATAGTACTATTTGTGAGTCACAAAAATTGAATCAATAATTGAGCATCTTACTTATGGTCCTTTTAACATATGTTACAGTTACATGCTATACATTGTGTGATTCTGGGTTCTGAAACCTTTCATCTATGGATAAAAATTACTTTTAACATCTTATTAATCCTACCTTAAAACATCATGATTATGATTATCAGAATTAAATCAGAGACTGACTGATACTAACCTCTTTACTATAATATAAAGGTAACAGAATATACATGCAGAAAATGGTATTATAGTTTGCTTTATATGTTAATTTCCCTGAGTTTTAATTTCTACATTTATAAAATAGAATCTGTCATTTTTCTTACAAGGATAAAATAAATTATATAAACAGTTTTGAATTTTGCCTAGTTAACAGTTGGTTCTCATTTCATGGTGGTTAAATATGAATTTGGGGAACTCCAAGTATATTATAGAATATACTTTTGGAAGGTACAAATCTCAGCTTCATATTTTTATCTGATGTTATTACTTATCTTGCTCCGCTAACCTTCCAATCAATAGCCTATTAGAACTTCCATGGAACCGAAGCAGGTTGATTGACCAGATGTCACTAGGAAGCTGTAGGCCATCTAAGGATGACTGAGGGACTGGAGCTTATGTTAACAGGAGAGAGACAGACACCATTTTCTTAATTCTTCCCCCAGGCAGGAAATGATTTTATTTCAAGACCGAGTCTTGGTCTGCTCATTTAGCACGTCCCTCCCATACAACCTGGCTCACCAGACAATCAATAAAAACCTAATCTACCACCAGATTGAATCCCTCAGGCCAAGACCCTCCTGAAAGGCCTTTCTTGGTCACTTTGCAAATATGTGGACACCTACAGAGATAAGCTGAAGTATCTGTAAAAAATAAATACATATCCCAAATGAAGGACAAACAAGACACTATGTCATCTATCTTACCTTTTAAACAATAAAATAGAATTTGGAAAATCTAGGCAGGAAGTTCTCTCTCCTATTATGTGGAATACTTTATCATAAATCAAGACACCTAAAACCTTACTTCTAAATTTACCCAGAAGATTAACATTGGTACCTTAGCTGTTTCCTCCAGGCCAAGAGAAAGTTTAAACAATTTTATCTAAAGAAAATTTTTAAAAAGTGTATAAACCACAACTCTATTGTAAAGGCTGACAAATGTTTCCAAAGTAGCATTTGCTATATTTCCAAATTGGGTTAGTAAAATAATCAGTTACTTATTTACTAATTTTTAGGTTTGTAAATTTTTTTGTGTTTGTGTTACTGGGTATTGAATGCAGGGACATTTCTAAGCTATACCCCAATCCTACTTTAATTTTGTATTATGAAACAAGACCTAAGTTTCTGAAGGTTTCACTAAGTTTCTGAGACTAGCCTCACATCTGAAATCCTCCCGGCTTACCAGGAAGCCAGGATATACCAGGTTTCAGTATTTTTTTTTAAGAGTGTAAGACATGAAATGAAAATCCCTGCATTTATATAGGTGGTATTCTAGTGGGAGATGAGTGTGTAATATAGAGATAAATCCATATGTCACTGTTTATATACAATTGAATAAATATATTTAAAGTATTTCAAGCACTCTGAGTAGGAAACTCAAGAAAGGAAGGAGTTAGTAATTATGTATTAGGGTCTTGGGAAGGCTTTTTCATTTGATGTGATATTCAAGTCAGTCAAAGAAAATAACGAGGATAACTTTTTGTCTAACAAAGAAATTTGTGTGGGGCTTTGGTCATGTGAAAATTGTTTCTGTAGGTTCCGGAACAGGTTACCTAACTTAAAATTCAGGTTCACTGTAATTAGTTTATAGCGTTAGCATTTTGAACTAAAATTTAATCAAAAAGGAAAAGAGGTGATATTGCCTGTCCCCAATACTATGACCATTTACTACATGTTTTACTATATAAATCACCCAGAAAATAGTTTAGGGAGTATTAGAATTTGTCATTCACTTAGTACATTAGCTGGTTAGAGGTACACTATAATGTCTCTCTCTCAGGCAATTTTAAGCAACTCAATTTGTTTTCTCAACAAAAGTAAAAAAAATCAAGAGTCATTCCTATACTAAAGAATTAAGGAAAATTAACTTTCAGAGCTTTAACGAATATAGCCCTTATGGAAAACTCACAAAGAAACATATAAATTATTTTATTATTGCAATTAGATCTTCACAAAGTTTTCTTTTCACTCAGTGTCTGTGTTTTGTTAATATAAAAGTAAATTGTAGGTATAAGCAAAATTTGGTTGCCTAGGGAACAATAATTGTGTACTCAGTTTAATAGAAATAAATATTTAAGATTTAAAAATATTCATATTGTGTTGATAAACAACTGTGATGACTTAGGAAAGTCCTGTGTTTGGGGCCTTAGCTTCCCTGTAATACCTGGCAGGGACACCATTTTCCATAGTGGAAGGGTAATGAGAATTTCATCTCCTTCACAATTGCTCCTGGATAGAATGTGCTTTCATAAAAGGGCAGATTCTCCTTTTACAGTAGCTCTGTATCTTTTCCTCTTCCATCTAGGCCTATATTTGGACTTCTTAAAAATAATTATAAAGAAAAAGAAAGGATGAGATGAAAGAAAGCAAGAAGAAAGAAAGACAAAGAAAGAAAGAAAGAAAGAAAGAAAGAAAGAAAGAAAGAAAGAAAGAAAGAAAGAAAGAAAGAAACATAGAAAATGGTTTTATTTGCTTTTCTTAAAATCCTCCCAGGGAACATAATACACACACAAAATATATTTCACTTGTCAATATTGTTTACTACATCGTGGGATAAATGTAAATTTTGATGTTTTTCCAGATGGTTGCTGATGGCTTTTCGTGGACAATGACATATCCCTGGACTCTGTGACATTTCATTTTGTGCTCCTGGGGCTGCCAGTTCTTTTATATAACTGCATGTCACAATAACAAGATCCTGCCTGCTTCTTTAGCATGACCTGCTTAATAACTGACAGTATAATTCTACTGCAGCCTTTGAGTCATGTGAGTGGTTTTCACGGCACGATTGAGGTATTTTGTCCTAGAACATAAGATGTACACATAACTTATTCTAAAGGGTGCTGATATGGACTGAAAGCTCAATCACATTTTCTTTTTTTAATGAAATTACAATTTAGGCACTTTTAGAGTCAAACAAATAAACATAATAAATATCAAATATTTAATAAGTATTACTAACCACAGTGAAAATAGGACACACCCAAGAAATATTTGGTGGCAACAAAGTTCCTAATTCACTCAAATAAAAACAATGTGGAAGCCAGGCGTGGAGGCCCATGCTTGTAATCCCCACGCTTGGGAGGCAGAGACAGGAGGCTCACGCAGGTTTTGAAACCACCCTTGCTGGCTTAAGAGACCCTGTTTCCAAACAAAATAGATATAAAAATAGGTCTTAGAGTGTAGCCCACAGGTAGAAGGGTTTCCAGGAAGCCCAGTAACACAAAAAAAAGTGAAAGAGAGAGAGAGAGAGAGAGAGAGAGAGAGAGAGAGAGAGAGAGAGAGAGAGAGAGAGAGAGAGAGAACGAGAGAGACACAGAGACATGGAATGATGCATGTATAGTTTTGGGTCATAGAATTTCCCCTTTGGAAAGGAACTGGTTTTAACAATCCTGGTTAAAAAAAATTAGAATATGAAGCATTTTGATTTTAAATTACTTTGTCACCTCCCACTTAGCTGCATCATGTCATTCATTTATTTATTCATTTATTTGCCCCCAGGAATGGAACCCAGGACTGTCTCTGGTAAGTGAGCAGAGCTACATCCCATCCAGACCTGTGCATTGTTGAGCTAGTCAGCTAGCATCTCTCAGTCTTCAGTTTCTCTTATGTAAAATACAGATGACACTCCGCTTACCATATGTCTCGAATGTCTCAGTCTGAATTCTCACATGTGACCTGATGATTCTGACTACACACAGCTTAGAGGAAGGAAGTTTTATAAGCTCATTATTCTGGAGACTCTTAAGGCTCAGTCCATATAAGTTCAGGTCTATGGAGTTCAAGGCTTGGTGGTGGAAAGCAGAGAGAGGGATCACAGGGTTCTGCTCTCATATCATGAAGGCCAGAAGCACAGGATAGAGCAAGGCAAAAGGAACCATATATAATCCCAAGGCCAAACCCCAAGGAATCCTCTTTAGACAACCAAGACCCACCTAATGTGGCTGCCTGGTTTTCGTGAGGGCTGGGGGAGACATTCTAGATCCAAACCATCACAGCGTACTTGCTATTTAAGAAAGGTATGTGAGAATGATGTATGGAAAACACTTAGCATCAAGCTGGTATGCGTCAGGTACATATTGCTTTTTTAAATTTTTTTTAATGGTAAAGTCATAGTCATGATCATCCCCCTCACCAACATCATGAGTGTCATCTTGTCATGGAAGAAGGGTTGGTTCTACGAAGGGTCCAGAGGAGTTCTCAGTGGGGGAGAGAGGAGGCAGAGGATAACTCAGCATCAGCAGACTCCTTAGTTATGTGACAGAAAATAATTTTAGCATGAGTGAGGCAGAGCCATTGGCAGAGACATGTTTAGGAAATTTAGATATTTACAGGAGAATAAGGACCATAATTGAAGTAAGAGATGCACTTAGAGGTCCATGCTTTTTCTTTTATCGCAGACTTTCTTGAGGGGTGGGCAGGAAGCAGTGAGATTGACATCAGATTTAGGGTGTTTGATCATCTTGTGGGTCCTGATGGGTCTTCAAGAGATTATCAATAGGAATCGAGATAGTTAATAGACCCTAAATGCCCAAGGCGATTGCTCTTTTATTTAAACTGTTCACTGGTGGGATGGCTAACAGTGACCAAGATTCTCTGTTGGATGACCTCTGTCCTGTAACAACAACAAAAAATCTCTCCTGCTTAACATTTCCTCGGTAGAATAATTAACAGTTCTGATATTTTTGTGAGAGAACTTCCAGAATGGTGTATGAACACCTTCCTGGATCTTTTGTGTGGTTTCTGTTATCTGATCAATTGACCCATCTTTGAGGATAGTCAAGAGTGTGCTGGGTAATTTATAAAACCTTGTATATTTCTCAGATATTTGGGACTAATAGGGCTAGCTAGGTGGGGGAGGGAGTTTGAAGGAATGAGTCTGAGGCAAGCAGCTTTCTTTTTAATATTTTGAAGAACCATAAAGTTGTTCTTTAATGCAATTTCAGTGTTTTACATTCCAACCAGCAGTTAATAATACTCTGAATTTCTTTCAATATTCACAAAACTTATGATCATCTACCATTTTGTTTATAGCCATTTTAGTCAATCTGAAATGGTATTTTATTTTTATTGATTTGACTTAAATTTTTTTTCTTTTCTTTCTTTTTCTTTTTCTTTTTCTTTTTTTTTTCAGTACTGGGGATTGAACCCAGGGACACTCTACCTCTGAGCTGTACCCTCAGGCCTATTTTTTATTCTTTATTTTTGAAACATGGTCTCACTAAGTTGTAGAGGGCCACTAAGTACTTGAGGCTGGCGTCGAACTTGTGATCCTCCTGTTTCAGTCTCTCAAGTACTGGGATTAAAGCATGTGCCACCACACAGAGCTTGATTTAAATTACTTATTGGCTAATTATGTTAGACACATGTACCTTTTGGTCACTGGAGTATCCTCTTGGGAGAAATGTCTCTTAAAATCCATTATCCATCATTTGCTTGAATAATTTTCTGTTTCTTATTGAACTATAAGATATAACATTTAAAATTACTTATCAGGTTTATGAATTGCTTTTATTTTTCTCATTCTGTGGTATTTTGAGATCAAAAGCTTTGAATTCTGATAAAATTGTTTGTGTTGCATATGTAAGAAGACATTGCCTAGTCCAAGTCTCATGATTTACCACTATGCTTTATTTAAAAGTTTTATTATTTTAGTTCTTATATTTAGGTATTGGATTTATTTGAGCTATTTTATATGGTGGGAGGTAAGGTTAGATTTAGTATTATTTATTTACTTATTTAATTATTTATTTATTCAGCTAGCCATTCAACCTAGCACCATTTTTTGAAAACACTTTTTTTTTCTTCATTCCATTTTCTAAGCACTATGATAAAAAAATGACTTGACATTAGAGATTCACAGGTGTACTTGTGGGGTATTCGTTCTATTTTATTGATCTATATGACTAGCCTTAAGCCAATAACATATGTGATATTGTTCTTTTTATTCTGAATTTGAGTAACTTGCTTTTCTTCATTTTTTGGGTTATATTAACAAAATGTATGTCACTTTGTTTATTTATTTACAAAAGAGCCAAATTTGTTGTTGCTATTTTTAAATTTCCCATTGTTCTTCTATTCTTGATCTCATTTATTTGCACTAAAATAACTATTATTTTTTTCCTTCTACTGAATTTAGAATTTAGTTTTACTTTGTTTTTGGTTTTTTTGTCTTTGATTTTTTGGTCCCTTAGGAAGAGTGGAAGGTGGTTACGTTATTAATTTGAAATCTTTATTTTTTTCCTAGGCATTTGGAGCCAGGCATCTTCTTCTAGATATTACTTTAGCGATATATAATGAGTTTTGGTATACTAAGCTTTTGCTTTTATTTATTTTGATTTTTTTCTTGTGACTTCTTAGCCTCATTGATTAATTTTGAAAGTGTAATTTAACATTCACATATTTATAACTTCTCACCTTTTCCAATTTGATTTTCATTGCATTTTGGTTAGAAAACATATGTACATAATTCCAATCCTTTAAATATTCAGACTTGTTTCATCTCTTAACTTATGATATATGAGAAATGTCTCATGGGCATTTAAGAATTTATCTTCAGTTCTTATTGGTAGACTAGTGGATAAATGTGCACTAGGTTGATTTTCTTTGTACTATTGTTCAACATTCCATTTCCAAGTTGATCTTGTACCTGGTCGTCTTATTCATAATTAAAATCTGAATATTAAAATCTCCTACTATTATGAATTCATAATTTACCTTTCTCTTTAATTACATCAATTTTTCCTCACGGTTTGAAGAACTTCACAAATTATTACAAGTATACATTCTTGTTTAAGTATTGTATTACTGTAAAATATTTTCTTTCCTTTGTGATAATTGTTTGTCTTGAAATATATTTTGTCTAATATTGCATAGCCACCTCAAGACACATTTTTATTATTATATAATTTTCTAGACTTTTCTGGAATGTATTTATACTATTTTTGTTGAGAAAATATATTATGTTTTTGTTCTTTAATTCTAAAAATGTATTTCTTATAAGTGATAGAGAATTTATTCAATGACACAGATTGACTCTTGTCTTTCATTTGACTATTTGTTTCTATATATTTTAAGTTATTTATAGTCCTTTTCCCCCAGTTTCTCTCTGATTTTACCGTTTTCTCTTATTTTGAGTAAATATAATATTTTAGTTTTTTTGCCATGTTCTTCACTATAATTTTCAGTTATTTTCTCAATTGCTGTTATGGAAATTACTATTATCATCTTACTGTATAACAATCTGTTTGGGATCACCATCAATTTAATTATAATTGTGGCCAAAATTTGTTCTTATCTCTGCCCTCTATTTTACTGCTAATGTTATAACCTTTTCTCATTGTATATTTACCAACACAGATTTTTAATAATCGTTTTATGTGGCAGCCTTTTAATTCAGACAGAAGAGATACAAACAAAAATACATTTTATCCAGCTGTGGTGTCACACTCTTGTAATCCTAGCATTTGGGAGGCTGAGACAGGAGGATCGTGGTTCGTGGACAACTTCAGCTACTTAGTGAGGCTCTTTGCAACCCAGTGAGACCATGTTTCAAAATAAAGAATAAAATATAAGGCAGGCGGTGTAGCTCGGAGGTAGAATGTCCCTGGGTTCAATCCCCAGGACCAAAAAAAATGCATTTTACTACTTTGTTATATTTGCCTATGTATTCACTTTGCATTTGTACACTTGCATATTTATCTACAAATTTACCTTTAATAATTCTTACTTTTTGTAGGTTTGAGTTACTTTCTAGTATAATCTAAATTAAGCCTAAAGTACTCATTTCAGTTCTTCATACAGGAAATCAGTTTAGAAACAAAAAATACTTTAAGATTTTGTTTATCTTCAATCTCATTTTTTTTGTTTTTATTATACTTGAAACTTGTCTTTGATTATCTTCTTTCTTTCACTGATCCTCCTTGTCTTTCTTTTTTCTCCACTTTTTAAATATGTAAATTAGGCGGCCTGGAAGGCCAGGTTCTAGGGCTCAGGGCAGGGAGCCTTGCCTGCTCCAGAAAAGGCCCTACCCACTCCGGGGAAGGCCCAGTCCCTGGCTGGGGGTGGGCAGTCCTGGCCTGCCCCCCCCCCAAGGCCTGGTTCTGGGCTGGGGGCAGGTGGCCTGGAGCCAAGGTTGGGGCGAGTGGCCCTACCTGCTCCCAGAAAGGCTGAGCGGTGGGTAATGAGGAACTCAGCGCTGCTGTCCTGTGCCAGGCTGGGAAGCACTTAGCACAGCGTATCCTGCTGTGTGTGGTGAGGCTGTGGGACTCTGCTCTTGTAAGGGAGAAAAAATTCAGTGCTACCAAGTGCCTGATCCCACACCCTCTTCAAACCATACATACTGTCTTCTCTTATTCAAAAAAAAAAAAAAAAAAAAAGGAAAGAAAGAAAAAGAAAAAAATAAAAAAATATTGGAGAGGGGCCAAGATAGCCATTGTGGCAGCCAGGATTCTAGAGATGCAGAAAAAATAATATCCAACTGACCTGAAACTTTTGGAAAAATTCCCCGCAAAAGGGGACTGCTTCTTCCTTACATGCTTAAGAACCCTAGACAACATCTGTAAGGAGGGAGCTCAGTGGAGACCTAGGAGGAAGGCGGTGTTGGCAATGGCAGCTGTGGTGGTGGTCAAGGCTTGTGTTTGGAATAAGAAAAGATCTGATTCAACCCACGCTGATATTCTGGAGAAATTGCCAAAAGGTGGAATGCTACTGTCATGGCATAATCAGGAATATTGGCAACATGCTGTGTGGGAAAAGAGTTTGGGAAAGAATTGAGATGGTGGAGGCAGCAGCACTGGGTGTGGCCAACACTTAGGAGAGGCAGAGATCTGATGCAACACACCTGGAACTTTTGAAGAAATAACCCCAGAGGCAGAACGCTACCACCACACATGCATGGAAACTTCGGTGAACATGCTGTATGAAGAGGGTGCTCGGATCGAAGCGTGCCGAGGGGTGAGGCCGGTGCAGGAGCCAAAGAGGCCAGTATCAGAGCCTGCCATGAGGTAAGGCTGGGCCTGGGGCACCTGAGGCCTGGATTGGAGCACGCCACAGGGTGAAGCCTGTACCATGACTAGAAAGGCTAGGATCAGAGCCTGCTGTGCGATTAGGCCCATGCTGGGGCCTCTGAGGCCAGAATCGGAACCTGCTGAGGGGCAAGGCCAGTGCAGGGACAAATGGGGCCGGGATCAGAGCCTGCCATGAGGCTAGGCTGGTGCTGGTGTCCCCGAGGCTGGGATTGGAGCCCACTGAGGGGTTAGGCCAGTGCTGGATTCAGCAAGGCAGGGATCGGAGCCTGCACTGAACCTAGGCCAGTGCTGGGGCCTCTAAGGCAGCAATTGGAGCCTGCTGAGAGGCTAAGCCAGTGCCTGGGCCAAAAAGGTCAGGATTGAAGCCTGCCAAGGGGTAAGGCCAGTGCCGGGACCAGCCTGATCAGAATTGGGGCCTGCCATTAGGCAAGGCTGCTGCTGGGGCCTCTAAGGTCAAGATTGGAGCCTGCCGAGGGGTGAGGCCGATGCTGGGGCCACCCAGGCTGGGATCTGAGCCTTCTATGAGGCCTGTCTTGTGCTGGGGCCTCCTAGGCCAGGATCAGACCATGCTGAGGAGTGAGGCCTGTACTGTGACCAGCAAGGCCAGGATCGGAGCCTGCCAAGAGGGTAGGCTGGTGCAGGGTTCTTCGACGTTGGATCAGAGCATGCCGAGGGGTTAGGCTGGTGCTGGAACTAGAGAGGCTGGGATCAGTGCTTGCCATGAGGCAAGGCCAGAGCTGGGGCCTCCGAGGCCAAGATCAGAGTCTACTGAGGGGTAAGGCCAGTGCTGCGGCCAGTGAGGCCAGGGTCAGAGCCTGCCATGAGGCAAGGCAGGGGCTGGGGCCTCTGAAGCAGTAATAAGTGCCTGCCGAGGGGTTAGGTCTGTGCCTTGAGCAGCAAAGACAAGATTGGAGCCTGTTGTGATGCTAGGCCAGTGCTGGTCCTCCAAGGCCAGGTTCAGAGCCTGTCAAGGGTTTAGGCTGGTTCTGGGGCCAAAGAGGCCTGTATTGGATCCTCCCAGAAGCAAGGCTAGGGCTGGGGCATCTGAGTCCAGGATTGTAGCAGGCCAACGGGTTAAACCTGTGCCGTGACCAGAAAAGCTGAGATCGGAGCCTGCTGTGAGGCTAGGCCCATGCTGGAACCTCCAAGGCCGGAATTGGATCCTGCTAAGGGGCAAGGCCGGTGCAGGGGCCAATGAGGCTGTGATCAGAGCCTGATGAGGGGTTAGGCCAGTGCTGGAACCAGCAAGGCCAGGATCTGAGCCTGCTCTGTGGCTAGGCCAGTGCTGGGGCCTCCAAGGCAACAATCGGAGCCTGCTGAAGGGGCTATTTCAGTGCCGGAGCCAGCAAGGTCAGGATTGAAGCCTGCAAAGGGGTAAATCCAGTGCTGGAACCAGCCTGGTCATGATTGGGGCCTGCAGTGAGGCAAGCCTGCTGCTGGGACCTCCGAGGACAGCATTGGAGCCTGCCGAGGGGTGAGGCCAATGTCGGGTCCACCGAAGCTGGGATCGGAGCCTGCTATGAGGCTAGGCTGGGGCTGAGGCATCTGAGTCCAAGATCAGAGCAGGCCACATGGTGAAGCCTGTGTCATGACCAAAAAGGCCGGGATCAGAGCCTGCTGTGAGGCTAGACCCATGCTGGGGCACCATAGGCCGGGATTGAACCCTGCTGAGGGGTGAGGCTGGTGCAGGGTCCAATGAGGCCAGGATCAGAGCCTGCCATGAGGCTAGGCTGGTACTGGGATCTCTGAGGCTGGGATCGGAGCCCGCTGAGGCTTTAGGCCAGTACTGGAACCAGCAAGGCCGGGATGGGAGCCTGCACTGAGGCTAGGCCAGTGCTGGGGCCTCCAAGGCAGCAATTAGAGCCTTCTGAGGGGCTACACCAGTGCTGGGGCCAGCGAGGTCAGGATTGGAGCCTGCAGAGGAGTAAGGCCAGTGCCAGGACCAGCCTGATCAGGATTGGGGCCTGCCATTAGGCAAGGCTGCTGCTGGGGCCTCCGAGGCCAGGATAGGAGCCTGGCGAAGGGTGAGGCTGATGCCGGGGCCACTGAGGCTGGGATTGGAGCCTGCTATGAGGCCTGTCTGGTGTTGGGGCCTCTTAGACCAGGATCAGACAATGCCAAGGGGTGAGGCCTGTACTGTGACCAGCGAGGCTGGAATCGGAGCCTGCCAAGAGGGTAGGCTGGTGCAGGTGTCTTCGACGTTGGATTAGAACATGCCGAGGGGTTAAGCTGGTGCTGGAACTAGAGAGGCTGGGATCAGTGCTTGCCATGAGGCAAGGCCAGAGCTGGGGCCTCCGAGGCCAAGATCAGAGTCTACTGAGGGGTAAGGCCAGTGCTGCGGCCAGTGAGGCCAGGGTCAGAGCCTGCCATGAGGCAAGGCAGGGGCTGGGGCCTCTGAAGCAGTGATAAGTGCCTGCCGAGGGGTTAGGTCTGTGCCTTGAGCAGCAAAGACAAGATTGGAGCCTGTTGTGATGCTAGGCCAGTGCTGGTCCTCCAAGGCCAGGTTCAGAGCCTGTCAAGGGTTTAGGCTGGTTCTGGGGCCAAAGAGGCCTGTATTGGATCCTCCCAGAAGCAAGGCTAGGGCTGGGGCATCTGAGTCCAGGATTGTAGCAGGCCAACGGATTAAGCCTGTGCCGTGATAAGCAAGGCCAGGTTCGGACCTAACATGAGGCTAGGCCCATGCTGAGGCCTCCTAAGCCAGGATCGGACCCTGCCAAGAGGCAAGGGCATTGAAGGGGCCAAAGAGGCCGGTATTGGAGCCTTCTGTGAGGAAAGGGTGGGGCTGGGGCATCTGATTCCAGGATTGGAGCAGGCCATGGGGTGAAGCCTGTGCTGTGACCATAAAGGCCGGGATCAGAGCCTGCTGTGAGGCTAGGCCCATGCTGGGGCCTCTGAGGCCGGCATTAGACACTGTTGAGGGGCAAGGCCAGTGAAGGGTCCAATGAGGCTCATTTTGGAGACTCCATGAGGCTAGGCTGGTGCTGGGGTCTTTGAGGTCGGGATCTGAGCATGCTGAGGGGTTAGGCCAGTGCTGGAACCAGAGAGGCTGGGATCGGTGTTTGCCGTGAGGCAAGGCCAGTGCTGGGGCCTCCGAGGCCAAAATTGGAGCCTACTGAGGGGTAAGGCCAGTGCTCGGGCCAGAGAGGCCAGGATCAGAGCCTGCCATGAGGCAAGGATGGGGCTGGAGCCATTGAAGCAGTGATCAGAGCCTGCCATGGGCTTAGGTCTATGCCGTGGCCAGCATGGACAAGATTGGAGCCTGCTGTGATGCTAGGCCAGTGCTGGGCCTCTGAGGCCAGGATTGGAGCCTGCCAAGGGGTTCGGTCGGTGCTGGGGCCAACGATGCCTGTATAGGACCCTGCCATTAGGCAAGGCTGGGGTTGGGGCATCTGAGCCGAGGATTGGAGCAGGCCAACAGGTTAAGCCTGTGCCATGTCAAGAAATGCCAGGATTGGACCTAATGTGAGGCTAGGCCCATGCTGGGGCCTCCAAGGCCAGGATCGGACCCTGCCGAGAGGCAAGGCTGGTGCAGGAGACAAAGAGGCCGGTATTGGAGCCTTCTGTGAGGCAAGGTTGGGGCTGGGGCACCTGATTCCAGGATTGGAGCAGGCCACGGGGTGAAGCCTGTGCCATAACCAGAAAGGCCGGGATCGGAGCCTGCTGTGAGGCTAGGCCCATGCTGGGGCCTTCGAGGCCAGGATTGGACCCTGCTGAGGGGTGAGGCTGGTACAGTGTCCAGTGAGGCTGGGATCGGAGCCTGCCATGAGGCTAGGCTGGTACTGGGGTCTCTGAGGGCGGGATTGGAGCCTGCCGAGGGGCTACGCTGGTGCCAGGGCCAGCCAGGTCAGGATTGGAGCCTGCCAAGGGGTAAGGCCAGTGCCAGACAAGCCTGGTCATGATTGGGGCCTGCCATGAGGCAAGGCTGTTTCTGGGGCCTCTGAGGCCGGAATTAGAGCCTGCCAAGGGGTAAGGCCAGTGCCAGGACCAGCCTGGTCATGATTGGGGCCTGCTGTGAGGCAAGACTGCTGCTGGGGCCTCTGAGGCCGGGATTGGAGCCTGCCGAGGGGTAAGGCCAATGTCGGGGCCACCCAGATTGGGATCAGAGCCTGCTATGAGGCCTGTCTGGTGCTGGGGCCTCCTAGACTGGGATCAGACCCTGCCGAGTGGTGAGGCCTGTACTGTGGCCATTGAGGCCAGGATTGGAGCCTGCCATGAGGCTAGGCTGGTGTAGGGGTCTTCGAGATCAGGATTGGAGCATGCTGAGAGGTTAAGCCGGTGCTGGAACCAGAGAGGCTGGGATCGGTGCTTGACATGAGGCAAGGCCTGTGCTGGGGCCTCCCAGGCCAAGATCAGAGCCTGTTGAGGGGTAAGGCTAGTGCCGGGACCAGCGAGGCAAGGATCAGAGACTTCCATGAGGCAAGGCAGGGGCTGGGGTCTCTGAAGCAGTTGTCAGAGCCTGCCAAAGGGTTAGGTCTCTGTGGTGACCAGCAAAAACGGGATTGGAGACTGCTGTGATGCTAGGCCAGTGCTGGGCCTCCGAGGCTGGGATCGGCGCCTTCACAGGGATTAGGCCAGTGATGGGGCCAATGAGGCCAGTATCTTAGCCTGCCATGAGGCAAGGCTGTGGCCGGGGCATCGAATTCCAGGATTGGAGCAGGCCAAGGGCTTAAGCCTGTGCCGTGACCAGAAAGGCTGGGATCGGAGCCTTCTCTGAGGCAAGGCCCATGCTGGGGCCTCCAAGGCTGGAATTGGTCCCTGCTAAGGGGCGAGGCTGGTGCAGGGGGCAATGAGGCCGGGATCAGAGCCTGCCATGAGAATAGGCGGGTGTTGGGGTTTCCAAGGCTGAGATCGGAGCCTGCCGAGGGGTTAGGCCAGTGCTGGAACCAGCAAGGCCAGGATCGAAGCCAGCCCTGTGGCTAGGCCAGTGCTGGGGCCTCCAAGGCAACAATCGGAGCCTGCCAAGGGGCTATGCCGGTGCCCGGGCCAGCGAGGTCGGGATTGGAGCCTGCAGAGGGGTAAGGCCATGGGACCAGCCTGGTCATGATTGGGGCCTGCCGTGAGGCAAGGCTGCTGCTGGGGCCTCCGAGGCCAGGATTGGAGCCTGCCAAGGGGTGAGGCCAATGTCGGGGCCACTGAGACTAGGATCGGAGCCTGCTATGAGGCCTGGCTGGTGCTGGGGCCTCCTTGGCCAGGATCAGACCCTGCTGAGGGGTAAGGCCAATACCGTGGCCAGTGAGGCCGGGATCTGAGCCTGTCATGAGGCTACGCTGGTGCTGGGGTCTTCGAGGTCGGGATCTGAGCATGCCGAGGAGTTAGGCTGGTGCTGGAAGCAGAGAGGCTGGGAATGGTGCTTACCATGAGGCAAGGCCAGTGCTGGGGACTCCGAGGCCAAGATCGGAGCCTGCTGAGGGGTAAGGCCAGTGATGGGGCCAGCAAGGTTGGGATTAGAGCCTGCCATGAGGCAAGGCAGGGGCTGGGGTTTCTGAAGCAGTGATCAGAGCCTGCTGAGGAGTTAGGTCTGTGCAGTGACAAACAAAGATAGGATTGGAGCCTGCTGTGACGCTAGGCCGATGCAGGGCCTCCGAGGCCAGGATCAGAGCCTGCTGAGGGTTTAGGCTGGTGCCAGAGCCAACGAGGCCTGTATTGGAGCCTGCCATGAGGCAAGGCTGGGGCTGGGGCATATGAGTCCAAGATTGGAGCAGGCCACATGGTGAAGCCTGTGCCATGACCAGAAAGGCCGGGATCGGAGCCTGCTGTGAGGCCAGGCCCATGCTGGGGCACCTGAGGCTGGGATTGGACCCTGCTGAGGGGTGAGGCTGGTGCAGGGTCCAATGAGGCCAGGATCGGAGCCTGCCATGAGGCTAGGCTGGTACTGGGATCTCCGAGGCCGGGATCGGAGCCCGCTGAGGGTTTAGGCCAGTGCTGGAACCAGCAAGGCCGGGATGGGAGCCTGCACAGAGGCTAGGCCAGTGCTGGGGCCTCCAAGGCAGCAATTGGAGCCTGCTGAGAGGCTAAGCCAGTGCCTGGGCCAGAAAGGTCGGGATTGAAGCCTGCCAACAGGTAAGGCCAGTGCCGGGACCAGCCTGGTCAGGATTGGGGCCTGCCATTAGGCAAGGCTGCTACTGGAGCCTCCGAGGCTGGGATTGAAGCATGCCGAGGGGTGAGGCTGATGCCGCGGCTACTGAGGCTGGGATCGGAGCCTGATATGAGGCCTGTCTGGTGTTGGGGCCTCCTAGGCCAGGATCAGACCCTGCCGAGGGGTGAGGCCTGTACCGTGAACAGGGAGGCCGCGATCGGAGCCTGCCATGAGGCTAGGCTGGTGCAGGGGTCTTTGAGGTCAGGATCGGAACATGCCGAGGGGTTAGGCTGGTGGTAGAACCAGAGAGGCTGGGATCAATGCTTGACATGAGGCAAGGCCAGTGCCCGGGCCCACAAGGCTGGGATCAGAACGTGCTGTGAGGCAAGGCAGATGCTGGGTCCCCTGAGGCCGGGATCAGAGCCTGCAGAGGGGTGCGGCTGGTGCCACGGCCAACGAGGCTGGGATCGGGGCATGCCATGAAGCATGCTGGTGCTGGAGCCAGTGAGGCTGGGATCAGAGTCGGCCAGGTGGCCTGGCCAGTGCAGGGCCTGGGGGTGGGGACGTCAAGAGTGGTATCAGAATTGGCAATGTGGCATAGACAAATAAATATCACAGAAAATAAAAAAACAGATGCTTTCCCTAATATGCAAAAACTAGGAAGAAATAGGTAATAGGAGGAGATCTTAGTTGAAGAAAGGGCCCTATAGAAGAGCAATTAAGGTGACCAATCAGAGGGGATGGGATGAGGGAGGATGGGATCTCTTTAAAACTCATGATGTACGGAAACAAATGTATTAAAGTTAATCACCAATCAAGCATGGAATTTAGGGAGGGGGAGGGAATTAGATGGGGATTTGATAATGGCTAATTGAATGATGTGTACTTCTATATACTCATAAGTCTTGTACCTCATTGTGATGTATGACTACAATGCACCAATTAAAAAAATTATATATATATATATATATAAATTTACATATTTTTAAAGTATATATATATATATATATATATATATATATATATATATATTTAATTTCTTTTTTATGGAAAGTTTTTCCCCATATATTTTTCCTGCTCCTTTCTTTCTCTCCTTTTCTTCTAAGACTCTCACTATACAGAGTGTGTGGATATATCACAGTGGTGTCCGATGCTCTACATAGAAAGTTCTCAGAGAGGATGACCTCAACTGACATTTCTTCAAAAGTTTTCATTTACTACTTGCTCATTTCTATGCTCATTCTAATTTTAAAATTTCTATATAATTATTTTATTTAAATTTTTGTACAATGTAATTATACATGATAGTTGTACCAGTTTTGTCTAAAGGCTTCAAAATGTATTAATGTACCAGTATTGAGAAATATTTTCAATTTTAAAATATGTCTTTGGTAGTGAAGAAAGCCAGGAGCTGTGGGGAGAGGGCTGTGGATTTCACCATGGATAACTAGCAAAGGAATAGAAGAAGCCTAGGGCCTTTTTACATTCCTGAAGAGAGGCAGACTTCCTCAAGGATGGGAGGAAATCAGAGATTCTAGATAAGCAACTTAACACATTTTGGAGTGTAACAAAAGGTGTGGGGGTCTGTGCCTGAGACAGAGATGCCCCCCCTCTGCCCCTAAGGGGGCACATCTGGTTGGGCTGGAGACAGAGCAGGATGCCTGGATTAGAGATAGGGCAAGACATTTACAAATCAAACACCTGCTTCAGATCTGATTAGGCTGGCTATAAGAATACTCTGAGTCCAGGGATCTTCGGTGATTTCATTCAAAACACCCCCCATGTTAGACCGGTGCCGGGGCCACTGGCCAGCATCAGAGCCTTTCGTGAGGCAAGGCCGCTACTGAGGCCTCCGAGGCCTGGAACAGAGCCGATCGAGGGGCTAGGCCGATGCCAGGGCCATCAGCTATCATTGGAGCCTGCCGTGAGGAAGGCCGGTGCTGGGGCCTCCGAGGCCGAGATCGGAGCTACTTGAGGGGTTAGGCCAATGTCGGGGCCAGCGAGGCCAGAACCAGGGCCTTCTGTGAGGCAAGGCCGCTGCTTGAGGCAGCGAGGTCTGAATCAGTCCACTGGGTAGCCAGGCCACAACTGGGGCCGTCAAGAGTGGGATTGGTATTTGTAACGCGGCATGCACAGAGAAATATCGCAGAAAATTAAAACCAGATGCTTCCCCTAATCAGCAATAACTAGGAGGAAACAGGCAATAGGAAGTGGTTGAGCTATAGAAAGGGCCCTATAGTGAAGCAATTAAGGTGTCCAATCAGAGGGTATGGAATAAGGGAGATGGAGCCTCTTTAAAATGCAGGAGGTACATAAACACATGTATCAAAGTTATTCACCAAACAAGCATGGGATTGAGGGAGGGGGAGGAAATGGGATGGGGACTGGATGAGGGCTAATTGGATGATGTGTGCTTGTATATCCTCTCAAGTCTTATATTCCAATGTGATGTATGATTACAATACACCAATAAAAATAAATTTAAAAAACACCCCCCATGCCACTCCTGAATGGCAGGGGGGGACTGTAACTGTCTTCTGTATTTCTATCTTCTTAATAATCTCCTTTAAATCTTCAGCAAGAGTCCAGGCTATTGCATATCTATCCTTAGCTCAGGACAAGAACCTGAAGTTTTTGTTTGAGGGGAATTGTTTCTGGGGGTCTAACAAAGGTCCCCAGGGACTGTTCCCCTAAAAGGTAACCCTCACTCCCAAATTGTATCTTCATTTTTAACTGTAACATCTTAAACTATAACAATAGTGAGCTTCAGAATGATAAATTTATTTATGCAGACACTCTTTAAATAATTGTTTTATGAAGTTTTTTTTCTTTATTCAGATATTTTTTCCTTTAGTTCTTCAGACATAGTTTTAATTATATTTTAATATCTGATTTAGAAGCTCAACATCAAACGTTTTGGGTACTCGGTCTATAAATTCTCTGTTCTAAAGATTTGTGTTTGCTTTGTTTGTATTTTTTGTTATTGTTTAGAAAGTGAATATTTAGGCTAATTCTATAAATAATCTATATTTATGGCCACTAAAGTGTCTGCTCAGTTGGCTTTTAAATTTATGATTAGACAAATATATTTTTAAATATCTGGAAATAGTGCATTTCCACCTTTCACTGGGGATTCAACATGCATCTTAATTCATGCATTAACATTCAGCTATAGAGTTGAAAACTGTTCCATCTAAAATTTCTCCTTGCAGAGCCTCACAGTTAGGTGGAGCTGAGAATTAAGTTTGTTCTGTCTTTTCTGGGCATTCACAGAGCCCTATACTCACAGTCCTATATTTACATGTGGCCTTTTAAATTCTCAGTAATGTGTTAGAGTATTTCAAAGATATCTATGCATGTCTCATCAGCTCTAATATCTATGTGATAACTCGGGGTCCCTTCCAGACTCTGCCCCATGAGCTGTATCTCGGGAGAGAAGGGCAGCCTCACAAGTAAATCCCACCTGCCCCTGAGATGCATACCTTAAAAAGGGAAGTCCCTCCCTTCCAGCTTCAGATGGGCCCTGAGTCCCAGGCCTGCTCAGCCCCCCATCTCTGGGAGAACCATACCATTAAAAAGCTGATTCCACGTGTACTGGACCTCTCTCATGTTTTTACATTGTATATGAACTTGCATTTTACTTTACATAATGGTGCCAAAACCGGGCACATGCCATGTGGCCCAGGCTCAGATTCTGCCCTGCACCTGGCGCATGGACCTGGTAATCATGCCATTCAACTGGCAGTCATTTTACCCAGGCACATGCTTGCTCTGGTGGTGGCCATCTTCAACTCCCCCTTCTAGAATACCAGCCAATCCTGGGAGCCAGTGGCCATCTTGAACTCCTACTAGACTTCCAGCCAATCCTGGGAGCTAGCAGCCATCTTAGATCCTCCTACTTGACTCCCAGCCAATCCTGGGAGCCGGCAGCCATCTTAGATCTTTCTACTTGACTCCCAGCAAGTCCTGGGAGCTGGCAGCCATCTTGAAATCTCATCCAGCCCTGATTCCACCTCATGCTGGGCTCCCAGTTCTGCAGCCTTTCAGCGGCTTACACTGAGGTAAACTTCCCCTGATTTGGGGAAGCAGGTTCCAGTTTATAGCCTTCAGAACTTTGGTTCACAGCTGTTAAATAAATCCAGAATTCTGGTATCCAAGTTTTCCAGGGAACCGGGCCCCCCTACAGTTGTGTAAAAGAAACGGAAACATCCTTTCTCAAACACAACTCCATTGTTTCTGGACATTAGGCAGGTTTTGGGACACCGAATCCCTGATTTCGTTCTTGCCTTCTGACCAGTCATGGGGGTAAGTCACCTATCAAAGACTGACTCCCAGGCCACACTAGGCCGTGTTCAGGTTAATCTCCAGACTCTGGGTTTATCCGGGGAACTGTGCCCTGAGAGGCTCATTTTTTTCTAAACTAAGATCTGGCTGACATGATTTAGGTAATAATTTTCGATGGCCTGAGATGGGTACATTGGATCTTAAAATCTTGACTGCTCTCAGTAACATTTGCAAACAGTCTGACAAATGGCCAGAGGTTCTGTACATACAGGGCTTCCTGTGCTTGCATTCCCGGGTTTTCCTCCCTTCCCATTTCTATTGCCCAAGTTATGCCTGCTGGAGATTCCCACCAGCCGCAGCCACCATCTTGGTCACTACATGGCAACTCACAGGCTCCACCTGGTAGTCATTCTGAGTTACAGGCCTGAAATTCTGCTGACTCACAGTAGCTATTTTGTGAGGACACATGGATGCCGGAGTCTGACCTGGCTGAGTTACAGGCCCCATTCCCCTCTCTCTTGGCTCCGCTTCATGAAGTGGCTGGTGCAGAAGTCATGGTCCATTTCCATGTTCTTTTTTCCCTTCCTGACCTTGCTCAACATGAAAAGAAACTGATCCCTTGCTCAACATGAAAAGAAACTGATCTCTTTTTCTGCCAATCCCTCTGGTTTTATCAAGGAATTCCAAAATATTGTACAAGAATATGATTTAACTTGGAGGGCTCTTCATGTCATTTTAACCTCTTCTTTGACTCCAGATGAATGTGATCTTATTCTGAAGGCTGCCAGGGAATGGGCCAATCAGGCTCACCTAACCAACTCACAGCTCACTACCAGTACAGCTGCAGTTCACTCCAAGGACCCCCACTGGAATTATAATGGCAAGGAGGGAATAGAAATGATAAATCATATGATATAATGCCTTCTTGATGGTATGCAAGATGCCTCCCATAAGGCGGTTAATTATGATAAGCTTAAGGAAACCACCCAGGGTCCAAATAAAAAAAACCAGCAGTTTTTCTTAATCAGTGGCAAGAGGCTTTTACCCTCTATACACGCTTAAATCCAACTTCTGAGACAGGCCCAGTTGTATTGGCCACCCATTTTATTGGGCAATCAGCTCCCAATATTCAAAGAAAATTAAGAAAGTCTGAAAATGGTCCTCAAACTCCTACCTGAAATTTGGTGAACATGGCATTTAAAGTTTTTAATTCCAGACAGGAACAGGTGAAAGTGGAGTGTACACTCCAACTTCACCTGATGGCGGATCTACAGTCCCAAGCCGTGGTAGGAGTTCTAAGGCCAGGAGAGAGAGGGCAGCCCTCTTGACAAAGAGCGCCACCTAGGGGAGGATGACAGCAATGACAACCACCTCCAGGAGCCTGTTTCAGGTGTGGATTGAATGCCCACTGGAAAGGTGAGTGCCCTTGGAAAAGCAGTGAGCCCCAGGTACCTCAACACCCTTCCAGGCCAGGACCCGTCACTGGCCCTGCTCAGCCTGGCCAAGGACTGACAGCTCCTGGATCCCTCATCTTCCTTCTTCTATCCTCCTTGCTGGCCCAGGGTAACTATACAGGTACAGGGTAAGCCAGTCTCCTTTTTGGTGGCCTGCTCAATCTTTCCATCCTTTCAGGCCCTAGTTTCCCTTCCCAAATCTCGGTCCAGAGGATTGATGGCAAGCTCTCCTGCCCACACACTACAGGCCCTCAGTAGTGCATGGATAAAATTGGATAAAATTGCTCAGCCCAAGGTTTAGGCCATATCTAAAAAGAGCTCCATTACAACAGTCCCATGACAAATTCTCTTGCACAGTGTTGGGGCCTACTAAGCTTTGTTTGTTCTCGGCATAATTCTCTTTGATGTTTTTATTTTAGCAGGTCCACTTGTTTACATACTACAGTGCCCTCCCTCTTTGGATGCCAAACTTCCATAAGTATTAAACCTCTGAAATCCATTACTGATGCTCCTGATTCAATAGCATGTTTTCATTTGACCAGATGGACCCAAACCCCCCACTGTTGAAAAGAGTGGCCTGTGTTTCTCTCAGGAAAATGCTGCTATTAATGACTCTGATCTAATGAAAAACTGCTAAAGGGGTGGTGTATGTCTTCCTCAGGAAAAATGCTGTTATCATATTAATAAATCTACTGACAATCTACCTCATATCTAAAAGGGCTCCTGCCCAACCTGGGATCTGCTCTCACAATTTGTTTTTCTTTTAATAGCCCCTCAACTGTTAAAGTTTCCTCGAACGCACATCAACAAGCTGTCCAGGGTACCCTCCAACTCTCGCTTCAGCCACACTCCCACCTGCCTACTTCTGGAGGATCCAACCTCTCCTGACCAAAGGGACCCCTTATGACACCCCTTGATAGCAGGAAGTAGTTCTAGATTCGAATCTTCACCCTTTATCACCCAAAGGTCAGGGTGATAAGTCAGGGTCTCTTCCAGACTCTGCCCCACGAGCTGTATGTTGCGAGAGGAGGGTGACCTCACGAGTAAATCCCACCCCCCTGAGATGCATACCTTAAAAAGGGAGGTCTCTCCCTTCCAGCTTCAGATGGGTCACAAATACCTGAACTGCTCAGCCCCCCATCCCCAGGAGAACTGTACCATTAAAAAGGTGATTCCACATGTACTAGACCTCTCCTGTGTTTTTACATTGTATATGGACTTGCATTTTACTTTACACTATGTTTTTGGTTAACATATTTTTCCCAACTATTTCCCACTGTGTCTAGCAATTCTTTTGTTCACAATTGTCTCTGATTGTTTTGGACATATATTTTTTATGAAAAAAGTATCTTTCAAGGAACTGTCAAAGCAGTCCAATGGTGTTAGGTCTCTGGAAAATCAAATTTGTACCCAATTTTACCCTCTTCTTTGGCTATTAGACTACTGGGGGTTTTGGCTATTAGACTGCTGGGGGTTTTGTTTGTTTGTTTTCTTTTTTTACAGCAATGCTACTTTCCTAGATTTCAAGTCTACTCTCAACTGGCAAAAGGAAAATGAGGACTGACAATGCTAAACTTCCAGGACTTCACTGTTCTTATGAAAGCCAGCTGTTTTTCTTTTTTGTATAATTTCTGAATTAACACAGCCTTGGTTAATTTCTAGTGTTCTGAAAAGCTGATTTTGACAATCTATGCTGAAATTTTCATTTTATCATAGAGAAGACAATTTTGGAGGATTTGTACATCTCCATTTTCCCCAAAGTCCAGCTCCATGTATACATAGTAGATTTGTATACCATAAATCTCTAATAAATATCTTTAAAAATAAAAATAATTTAAATATATAAAATATAATATATTGCCACATAAACGGACAAATATTTTTATAATCTGCTAGATTTTCTTACAACGGTCAATACATATGGTATCCTAAGATAAAAAACATCTATCCTAGTTATTTTCTTAAAGAAAAAAAAACTTCATCACTCTATTATAAGTCAATTTATCTCAACAGAACAAAAGATACAAAAAGAGGTGATGAGCTGGGCGTGGTGGCGCATGCTTTTAATACCAGCATTAATTCTGGAGGTTGAGACAGGAGGATTGTCGTTTGCAGACTGCCTCAATTACTACTTAGTGAGGCCCTTTGCAACTCAGTAAGACCCTCTTTCAAAAGAAAGACTAAAAAATAGGCCTGGGGGTGTAGGTCAGAGGTAGAATGTCTCTGGGTTCCATCCCAAATAATTAAAAAAAAAGTGCTGAGAGATTAATCTATAAGCCTGGGTGTTTTTGTCAATTATTTTGCTTACTTATTCTACCACAGACTTTCAGGATGCTAGGTATTGAGACACAATTCCCCAAAGACATGGAGCCATATAGGTCTCATATTGTGTTGAAGGACACCTTGTTGGGGCGAATCCTCAGCTCAGGAACTCGGGGTCTGCTGGGTCCTTGACTAATGTGACAGAAAAGAATTTCAGCACAAGCCAGTTAGAGACGTAGAGGTTTATTTGGGGAAAGGAAAGAAATACACATTCAAGAGAGAATGCAGGCCCCTCAAGATGAGGAAGGGATTTTGGGGAGTTCAGGGTTCTCTTCTTATAGGGGCCTTTCATGAGGGGTGGGCTAGAGACGGTATGTGAGGATGAGCTCAGTCTGGTAGTCCCAAGGCAGTTTATGGTGAGTAGGTGGTCTGGTCAGCCTTAGGGTGAATGATCTCAGTCCAGGAGTCCCGAGGCGCTTCCTGATGGTCTGGTCCTCTAGTCAGCCTTAGGGTGGAGGATCTTGGGTTGATTTGGGTCCTCATTAGTTGATTGACAGATAAGCTGGGATATCCTAAATTATAGGTTTTCTTGGAAATATTGTTAATTCTAGGATCTACAGGTTTCCCAAGAATTTATGGTAGAGTCAGGGCTGGGAAAGAGAACTGGTTTGTGGACTAGAGGCTGAAGCATTTCAGCTCCAGGTTCTTATATTAAAGTTATACTTTTACTTTTATTTCCTACCCGTCTCCTTTCTACCTACATATTTCTTCTGTCCTACATCAACATGAGCACAAATATTTAATTGTCCCTTAAAACCAACACTTAGACATAGACACAGATTGCAATGGGAATGGAAAAAAAAAACATGACTAAATTCATCTAGGTTGGAAGGAATATTCACATGATGATATTGACATGTTAGGTAGAACAGTAAGATTAAAGACTGTACCAGTATTGTGAAGAGGCTTCAAAATGTATTAATGTACCAGTATTGGGAAATATTTTCAATTTTAAAATATATCTTTGGTAGTGGAGAAAAGCCAGGAGCTATGGGTAGAGGGCAGTAGATTTCCAGGCACTATGGAAATTATTAAAGAAATAGAAGAAGCCTAGGGCCTTTTAATATTTCTAAAGAGAGGCAAACTTCCTCAAGGATGTAAGGAATATCCAGATAATGTCAGGATCCAGCCTGACAGCAGCGGACCTTAGTGAGATGATGAGTACCGATGGCCCAATCACCACACGGAGCCGGGAGATATGTCAAGCAAAGTCTCGTTTATTCCTCTCCAAGCAACATATATATAGCACAAAACCACGAGGGTAATTTCTAATGAGATAGCTTAGCCTATAAGGATAAAGATAACCAGCATGTAGTTCGCAGCCAATCCCTGGCCAGTACATGAGCCATTCATGTGTGTGGAAGCTCCTTTAAAGGTAAAAAGGGAAGAACCATTCAGTCTCCCCACCTATAATGAATGGGGAAACCACGCCTTCGTAGCTTCCTCCAGGCACCATCTTAGCTTTTCTGCTGAATCATTTTACTGCAGAATTTCTTAAACTTTACCTAAAGCTTTGCCTTAGCCTGCAGGCTGCTCAGGCCGAGGGAAGCTGCATCTCTTTAGGCACTGTATGCACACACCCCAACAAGATAATACATTTTGGAGTATAACAAAAGGCCTAGGAAGATATGGGCTTGGAACAGAACAGGATACCAGGGTTAGAGATAGGGCAGGATATCTACATAGCAAAGGACCTGCAGCAGATCTGTTTGGGCTGGCTATAAGAATACTCTGCGTCCAGGGAGCATTGGTGAATTTGTTTGAACCACCCTCCCATGCCACTCCTGAATGGCATGGTGCTGTGACTGTCTTCTGTATTTCTATCTTTTTTTAATAAACTACTTTAAATCTTCAGCAAGACTCATGACCAGTGTACATCTGTCCTGAGTCAAGACAAGAGATCACAATTTTTTTGAGGGGAATTGTATCTGGGGGTATAACAAAGCTTCTCAGGGACTGTTCCCCTAAAAGGTAACCCTCACCCCCAAACAGTAACATTCATCTTACACATCTTTAACCATAACAAAGAGGACTCTTGCCATAAGAACAAAGGAACTTGGCAGAGAAAATTTTAACACTTCATCATGAATTCAGAGAAATAACTCAAATTATTCTTGACAAATATTAATTAATTCAATCAAATCAATGACCTGATTTTTAGATAAAAATACAGAAAAGAGATAATTGACAAATATTATCTGCATTATCTACCCCTGGACCTTTTTTTGTAATATTCCTTCCAGTCATTACTAGTTTTCACATAGTTGTAGTGCTAGCATATCTATCTTTACTATAAAATGCATATCATATCTGAGTAATAATAATAATAATAATAATAATAATAACAACAACAACAGATTATCGTGCCAATCTCTCTATCCTCATGGATGAGCAGAGCACTGGGCATGTAGTTGGTGCATGCCAAGTGTTTTATGAAGAAAATACAAGCATGAGAAAACTCAATACAATTTTACCGGTTAACAGAATATGAAATTGTGGCATATACACAAAATGCAATTATACTCAGCCATAAATCCACCAGTATTGGGAAGAGGCATCAAAATTTATTAATGTACCAGTATTGGGAAATATTTTCAATTTTCAAAATATATCTTTGGTAGTAAAAAAAGGAAAAAACACACAGAAACTTCAAGGAAAGGGCTACTGATTTCCAGGTGCCAAGGTTAATTATTGAGAGAATAGATAAAGCCCAAAAGCCTAGGGTCTTTTTACATTTCTAAGTGAAGCAAACTTCCTCAAGGATGTGGGGGGAATCACATTTTGGTGTATGAAAAGGCAAGGCATGGAGTCTGTGCCAGGGGTCACATAATTTTCTCCCTAGCTTCCACATATTAGGGAAAACATCTGACTTTTCACTTTTTATGACTGGCTAATCTCACCTAGCATAATGTTCTCCAGTCCCATTCATTTTCCTGCAGATGTTATAATTTTGTTCTTCTTTATGGCTGAGTAAAATTTTAGTGTGTACATATCCTGTAGTTTTGTAATATTTTCATCTTAAAGTGAATTTCTAAATAAAAGTTAGTTTGAATTGCCAGGAAGTTGGATAAATTAGAAAATTTTATCTAAGATCAACCAGTCTCAAAAAGTCAAGAAAACTGAAAACATAGGGACCTTAAATAATATAAAGAAAGACCTATAAAGTAATAGAAGGGGATTGAAACAAAAAGTTAGGAAGCGTAAAAGAGGAGGGATATGAAGGGAAATATATTAAGATTTGTGTTCATTTATGTTTTTATCACATTGAAGCTCACTATAAGGTGCAATTCCAATGTATTAATAAAATAATTTTTAAATTAGTTTGGATTCAATATATTAAAATAATTTCATTTTATCAAACAATTCTAGGTTTCCTTCAAATAATTTCATTTCATATAATAGTCCTTGGTTATTCATGCTCAACAGTAAAATTTAAATGAAAAGTTAAATGGAACAATGTAATGTGCCCCATAGTTATTCATAATAGGAGTTCACAAACTAGGTACCAAAGAAATGTTTAGTTTCATGAATTTGAAGTAATTCCTTTCCGTTGATCAAAATTTAGAAGTTCATATATAAAAATATTTATATGTCACTTCTTAAAAAAAAAACAACTCAGAGTATATGTGAAGTAGTAAGAATCTTCTACAGCTGACAAGCCTCTTTTTCTTCCCATTTAGCAGTCTGCACTGTTTCTGTTTTTAGTTCTAACACTGAAGGCTCTGCCATATGCAATTCATTGATGTGTTATATCTGTTTCTATAGAAGATTTAAGAAAGTAAAATAAATTTTGACTCATGTACTCATCTAAACAGGAAAAATTCAACATGGACGTCGAAGGCCTTGTGTTCAAAGAAAAATGTGAGAAAAATATTTTTCTTTTAGGAAGTGCAAATGATTTCCACATTCTTAATATGCAACAAAAATATATCTATTTCATAACATACAAACTAAGTTGTCACTAAAAAACAGCTTGTATTAAATATGATTGGAACATGTGTATTTGCATAAAAAACAACTTAATAGCCTAAACACTGCTGATTAAAAATTGGTGGGTTTGTTTTACAAGGACAATATGCTAAATAATATTCCTCTAAATGTGTTAAGTTAAAAAAAGTATGCCTGAGTATTAAAATAATTTACTAAAGGCTGATTGAAAAAAGTTTTTTTCTGAGTACAGCAGAAATGATGAGTCCAAACCAGAAACAAGCACTTAACAAATGCAAATTTACCCCAAACACAATTGTCTAGTATGTTGGGAAAAATAGAAGAAAACAAACAGGACACTAGCTATTTCTATTCACTTCAATTTATGATTGAGTAATATATAAATAAGGTGCTCATAATAATCACATAACAAAATGGCTTCTTCTTGGATGCTGAAAACTAGAAGATAGACAAGTGGAATTGAGTTGGAATCTGAACTAAACCAAAAAAACAAGCTTGAGAATTTTGACAAGACCTACAATATAATTTAAATCCAACCACTTTACCCTTTACCAATAGTTATCTGCATTAGAAAGTTGCATACTGACCCCATCAGGCCAACCACAGAGAAGAATGTGAACTGGGAATGTGTTCATAATTTTGATCATAGATGCTTGAAGCTTTGCTTGAAGGATAAGATGTATATTACATTCATCATGCACTTAAATGCTGGGCAACTAAGCACTGGAAATTGCTTGGGCAATTTTGAATCTGTTGAAAGAAATTTACTTTCCCATGTCAAGCAAGAAATATCCCTACCAATAAGAATCAAATAAAAAAAAATTGGACAATTTGACATTAAATTTTTTTTAATCCTTTGACTATTTTTTCAAGACATTCAGAAATAATAACCTAAGTACATTTTTACTCTTTTCTAGTAAAATTGAGTTATTTAGAAATTCACCAAAGAAAAAATAACCTGGCACAATTTCTTATGCTTAATTTATTTCTAAAAGTCAAAGTAATAGACTGAGCTGCATACAATAAAAACTGTAACACTGAAAAGTGATTTCAAAAGTGATGTAAGAGTATAATAAACCAGTAAAAGCACTCAAAAAAGTGTTTCTTAAGTTCAAGTTTTTATTCTTGTGGTATGAGAGGTACTTACAGTTTCCCTATGACTGCCAAGTGAGGCATGAGACAGCTGGAGCTGTGTTGTGAATTCTTCTCCACCATATGCATGCAGGAAACATTCCAGGTCAAAGCTCAACAGTTTTGGAGGACATTTTGAGGGTAAATAAGATGGGCATAACTCAGCCAATCATAACAACGGAGACCACCTCCTGCCTCCTCGTAATGCTCCCCATGCACAGAATCAACACTGTGATTATCTTTGCCTAAATGAAGACTTCATAGTTATTATAAAACAGATGCATTAACGTCAAGTGTAATTTGGTAATCAATTAATATTTGATATTAAATTAAACCACTGACTTTTATCCTCCTCGAACTATAACAAAATGACTTGAAATAATTACACGGGCAATTATCGGTTAACAATTCAATTACAGCATTATGAAGTTTACCTAATTGTCTTAAATGGGCCTACCTAATGTCAAATGTGCAAGTTCAGCCCTGAAATACTGAAAGTGATTATACTATTAGCAATCCACTCTCAGGTCGGTGGGTACCACTGAGAAGACAAAAAAAAAAAAAAAAAAAAATGGCCCTTCAAGACTTTTAATTTTAAAGTGGAGCGTAGCTTTAAAAACATTTTCCTTACATTGTATATTTATGGAAGAGAATGAACAAGATCAGCATGCAGATTATTCTCTTAAGCTTTCTCAGTGGTCTTTTCAGAGCTCTGGGATTCAGACGGACAAGAATGAAAGTCATATGTGTATCATATGTATATTATAATCCTCCATCTTTTAAACTGTTCTGATTTTTTTTTTTTTTTTTTTTTTGGTGGTACTGGGGTTCCTGGAAGCCCTTCTACCTCCGGGCTACGCTCCCAGATGTATTTTATAATTTTATATTTTTGAAACAGGGTCTCTTACGCCAGCGCGGCTGGCTTCGAACCTGCGCGATCCTCCTGTCTCCGCCTCCCAAGCGCGGGGATTACAAGCATGCGCCACCAGGCCCGGCTAAACTGTTCTGATTTTTTATTTGCAATGAAATTACAGTAAACATAGTAAAAAGTGTCCTTCCAAATTTCTCTTTTCCTTTAGCTCAGGGCTTCAGTCTATAGTTGAGAAAATGCAACCCTAAAGGCCTCCTCACACCACATGGGAAGGTTGTAAAGTCGCAGGTCATTTAAAATACTCTTAGGATCAGAATGTTACCACCACTTCTAAAAAGTTCAGCATGTGGTGCAAACCTTCAGGTTGTGTGGCTCCTCACATGGGGTGAGGTAGCCTCTAATTTTGGTTTCTATGCTTTGAAGAAAAATACTCTGGATCCTAAAACCTCTTCAGTGGAACAGCAACAAGATAGGATCTTTTCTCATTTCTGTTAATTTTAACAACTTTATTATATTATAAATCTTTTCAAAGTACAATATTAAAGACTTTATTGTATATTGCCTTAATGATATTGAAGTAAGGCTTCTAATGATTTTATTCAGTTTTTTTTAACATGAATGCATGTTAAATTTTTTTCAAATGCTTTTTTATCATGTATTGAGATGATTCTGTGATGATTTTCCTTAGTTTTATTTATGTGGTAGATAACATGTATTGATTTGGGTATGTTGAACCAACCTTGAATCCCTGGAATGAAGCCAACTTGGTGCAAAATGTTCTTGATATGTTTTTGAATGCACATTTCTAGGATTTTGTTTATAATTTTATCTATGCTAATGAAGGTATCAGCTATAATTTTCTTTTCTTGTGGGCTCTTTATTCAATTTTGGTATTATAGTGATACAAGCCTCATAGAAGGAGTTTGGAAGGATTCCATCTCTTTCAATTTCACTGGATAATTATAAAGTATCAGGTTTAGTTCTTATGTAATGGTTTTGCAGAACTAAACTGGAAATCTATCTGGATGGACCTGGGCTTTTTTTTTTTTTTTTTGATGGAAAGCTTTTTGCTGACGTTTTTATTTCTTTAAGTTGATATGGGTCTATTTAGGTTTTCTATATTCCTCTTGGTTAAATTTAGTCAGGTTTCTAGAAATCTGTCAGTTTCTCTTATGTTTGTTCAGTTTAGTGGAATATAAATTTTCAAAATAGTTTCTGATGATCCTTTGTATTGCCTCATTGTCTATGGCAATGTCTTATTTTTTATTTCTGATTTTAATAATAATTTGGGTTTATTCTCTGTCATTTGGTTATGTTGGCTAAGGGAGCAATTTATAATAGAAAATTATTGAACCAACCTAAGTGTACATCAAGAGATGAATAGGTTTCAAAATGATAGGATATGCACACAATGGATTTCTACATGGCAATAAAAGAACAAAATTATGTCATTTGTAGGAAAATGGATAGAACTGGAGAACATTGTGCTAAATAAGATTATTCAGTCACAGAAAGTGAAGAGTCATATATTTTCTCTCTTATGTGGAAGCTAGGGAGTAATTGGGATACCAAAGGAACTTCAGAAATGGTGGGGAAACTCTAGTGGAGCCACGGAAATGGTCCAAGGGAAGCTGAAGGTGGGGAAAGAGTGGGAGTCAATGAAGGACTCACATCCATTGACATTCTGCACGTATGTGAGAACACCAATGGCAGTACTGTATGAGAATATATCAGAATGTGAGGCATTCTCCCCTGTATGGGGTAGAATGGGAATAGGGAAGGAGCCAGGGAAAGCTCACCGAACGCTGTGTACATGTGTGTGGATGTGTATGACACTATCACTCTCAACTGTATTGCGATGTGAAACTACAATGCACTAATAAAATACATTAAAACATTTCATTTTTTCCCTTTATTCTTTCTTACCAAGACTTCTGGACATGGGAGCCAAGCGGAAGGACAGAAATGATAAATGATACAGCACTGGAAGAAAACAGGCACACACATTTTCTATATTCCACTGCAAATTTTAAGCTACAAAATATTTAGATAATACTATTTTTTCATATTGATCAGGACCATTCATCATTTAAATTACATGACTTGGTATGTGATATTTTCTTGTGTATATAGAAGGATAACTTTAAAATCATCAAATGATAGATACTCAGAAGTGGTAGAGCTAGATGATATGGATGATATGATGGATCTATTTCAAATTTTCTAAGGAATCTCCACACTAATCTCTATAAAATATGTGTGAATTGAAATCCAGCCAACAGTGTAGAAGAGTTTCTATTTTTCCTCATCCTCACCAGCATTTATTGTTGTTTAATTTCTTTTTGATTGACATTATGATTGTCAGTATAGTTGCTAATTATGTTGGACATTATTTTCATATTTTTATTGGCCATTTTGCTTCTTCTTTTATGAAATATCTATTTAGTTTAATTAGCTATTTATTAATTGAAGAATTACAAATTTCTTATTTGTTTCTTAGTGTTAAATTTCTTAAGTATTTTATATATTCATATATTAGTCCTCTCTCAGAGTAATAGCTGGCGAAGATCTTCTCCCATTTTGTGTGCTCTCTTCTTAGACTCTTGGTGGCTTCCTTTGATCAGAATATTATACTAATATGTGCATATCCATATTTATAGTATCATAATTCACAATAGCCCAATTATGGAGCCAAAGAGATGAATGGACTACAATAATTACAGGATGTACAAACAGTGGAATTTTACTTGACAATTAAAAAACACTTATGTCATTTGCAGCAAAATGGCTACACTGAAAGACGTTATGTTAAATGAGATTAGCCAATGACAGAAAGTGAAGGATCATACATTTTCTCTCCTATGGGGAAGATAGTGAGTAATTGAGACATATGGATTTCAGATAATGTAAAAAAAACTCCAGTGGAGCCAGGGAGGTGGATAAGGGGGAGGTTGTGGTCGGGGGAATGTGAGTCAGTGAAGAAATCACTTTCCTTGATATGATGCACATATGTGAAGGTACAAAGGCCAATCTCAATATCTTGTCTTGAGAACTAGAGGGGTTAGCGAGGAAGGAATTGGGGAAAACCGCAGCAAGTGCCGTATGCATGTATGTCACAATCACTATGATTCATATTATGATATAAAACTGTAATGCTCCAATAAAAGTATAAAAAAGAGAGCTAGAAAAAAAGACACTATTAATTTATTTGTATTATGCACCAGGTTCTAAATTTGTAGAATTAACTTTACATATTGTATTAAATTTTTCTTCTAAATATTAGGGGGAGGGGACAGCCCTGCCCCTCCCCAGAAGGCCAGGTGCTGGGTGAGGGGCGGGCGGCCCGGCCCACTCCCGGGAAGGCCTGGTACCGAGCAGGAGGCCAAGCCGCATGTACCAAGGAACTCAGCGCCGCTGTGCTGCACCAGGCCATGGAGCACTTAGAACAACAGATCCTACTCTGCACGGTGAGGCTGTGGGACTCCGCTTTTGGAAGGGAGAAAAAATTCATTGCTACTGAGTGCCTGATCTCACAACCTCTTCAAACCACACATATTGTCTTCTCTTATTCAAAAAAAAAGAAAAGGAAAAAGAAAAAAGAAAAGAAAAAATATCAGAGAGTGGTCAAGATGGCTGCAGCAGCAGCCAGGATACTGGAGATGCAGACAAAACATACGCAACTGACCTGGAACTTTTGGAAAAATTCCCCGCGAAGGGGGACTGCTTCTTCCTTACATGCTTAAGAGTCCTGGACATCATCTGTAAGGAGGGAGGAGCTCAGTGGAGACCTAGGAGGAAGGCAGTGTTGTCAGTGGCAGCTGCAGTGGTGGTGGGCAGAGATCTGATCCAACCCACCCTGATCTTCTGAACAAATTGTCCCAAAGGTGGAATGCTACTGTCATGCATGCTCAGGAATACTGGACAACATGCAGTGTGGGAAAAGACTTTGGGAAAGAATTGAGATGGAGGACATAGCGGCAATTGCAGTGGCCAGTAATTAGGAGAGGCAGAGATCTGATGCAACACACCTGGATCTGTTGAAGAAATAAACCCAGAGGCAGAATGCTACCACCGCACATGCTCAGGAACTTGAGACAACATGCTGTGTGAAGAGGGTGCTCAGATCGGAGCCTGCCAAGGGATAAGGCTGGTGTCTGGGCCACCAAGGCTGGGATTGGAGCCTGCCATGAGGGAAGGCCGGGGCTGGGTACTCTGAGGCCAGGATCAGAGCCTGCCAAGTGGTGAGGCCTGTGCTGAGACCAGTGAGGCCGGGATCGGAGCCTGCCATAAGGCTAGGCCAGTGCTGGGGCCTCCAAGGCCAGTATTGGAGCCTACCCAGGGGTTAGACTGGTGCCAGAACCAGCAAGGCCAGGATTGGAGCCTACTGTGAGGCATGGGCAGTGCTAGGGCCTCCGAAGCTGGGATTGGAACCTGCCTAGGGTTGAGGCCGGTGCTGGAACCAGCAAGGCTAGAATCAGAGCCTGCTGTGAGGCAAGGCCAGTGCTGCGTCTGAGGCCAGCATCAAAAACTGCCAAGAAGTGAGGCTGGTACCAAGACAAATGAGCCCGAGATCAGAGTCTGCTGTGAGGCAAGGCTAGTGCTGGGGCTTCCAAGACCAAGGTCAGAGCCTGCCAAGGGGTTAGGCTGGTGCCTGGGCCAGCTAAGCCGGGATTGGAGCCTGCCAAGGGGTGAGGCTGATGCCGGGTCCAGCGAGGCCAGGATTGGAACCTGCCATGAGGCAAGGACAGTGTTGGGGCCTCTGAAGCCAGGATCTGAGCCTGCTGAGGGGTGAGGCCAGTGCTGGGGCCAGCAAGGCTGGGATCGGGGCCTGACACAGGGCAAGGCCAGTGCTGGAGCCAGTGAGGCCAGGATCAGAGTCTGCCAGGTGGCCAGGCCAGTGTTGGGGCCATCAAGAGTGGGATCAGAACTGGCAATGCGGTGTACACAGAGAAATATCACAGGAAAAAAAAAAAAACAGATGCTTTCCCTAATATGCAAACGCTAGGAAGAAACAGGTAATAGGAGGAGATCTAGTTGAAGAGAGGGCACTATAGAGGAGCAATTAAGGTGACCAATCAGAGGGTATGGGATGGGGGAGAATGGAATCACTTTAAAACTCATGATGTACATAAACAAATGTATCTAAGTTAATCACCAATCAAGCATGGGATCGAGGGAGAGGGAGGGAATGGGATGGGGATTGGATAAAGGCTAATTGGATAATGTGTGCTTGTATATCCTCACAAGTCTTGTATTCCATTGTAATGTATGATTACAATGCACACACACACACACACACACACACACACACACACATATATATATATACATACATATATATATATATGTATAATATTAGGTGGAGAAGAATAAAATTGATATAATTTATGAGTAATATTTCAGTAAAATTCACACAAAACAAAGATATGAAAAAGGAGAATACTACCTAAAAACTAACTATAACTGGAAGTCATGCTCTACCACTGTTAACTGTGTGACCCAAAGTCAGTTACTTAACATCTCTGTGCATCAATATTCTTTATGAAATAAAACAAATTTACATCAAATGCTTTCAAAGGTTATTCTAAAGAATACATGAATCATTATATGTGGAAGGATTCACTGAAGGTTGACATTTTATTACATTTTAATTATTGAAGTTAAATTAATAGTTTCAGCCTCCACTGGCTTCTTTGTTTTACATACAAATTATACAACAATATGTATCAAGAATTGTTTTTTCTTCTGATGTGTATTGTTTTGGTTTCATTTAACTTTTAGTTTACAAGGTTTTTTTGTTCTTTTTGAGGAGGGGTTTGTGTTTTATTTTGAATCCTTATCAGATAGAAAAGCTTAAAATCAGATAAAAAATATTTATCTAAGCACTTTACCAAGATAGCTTTTCTAATGCATTAATTTTATATTTAGGCTATCATGACATGGTAGAAGTTTTCATCTACCATTTGGCTCTTGAAAACATACTATTAATTATTATTATTACCATCATTGCTATTATTTTTGTTGCTGTTGTCCTTTAAAGTCTCTTGCAAATGTTTTCTCTGATCTTCCAAACTGCATTGATGGATGATGAGTTTCTTTATTTTATTAGTTTTTTACTTTTAATTTAAATTTTTATTGGTGCATTGTATTTATACATCATAATGGGGTAAAGAAATTGTGTGGGCATAAATGCACACATCACACAGCCAGCTCCCACCCAGTCCCCACCTCACTCCCTCCCCTTCCCTCCCTTCCATGCTTGGTTTAGTGGTTGACTTCGATATGAATAAGTACCTCATGTGCTTTCAAGCGTTCCCCCCTCTCCCATCCCCACAGTTAGGTTTGCTTATTTGCTTCTCTATAAGATGTCTTTTTTCACCTGGAGTTCCTCCTTGACCCCATTCACCCTAGTTTTCACATGTTAGGGAAAGCATCCAATTCCTTACTTTTTGTTACTGACTAATCGCACTTAGCATAATGTCCTCAAGATCCCTCTATTTCCCCCAAAATACTGCAATTGTATTTTTTTTATGGCTGAGTAAAATTCCATTGTGTACATATCCCCCAGTTTTGTACTCCATTCATTTGTTGATGGACATCTTGGCTGGTTTCACAGTTTGGTTATGGTGAATTATGCAGCTATGAACATGCATTAGTTTGGTAGTTTGCTTTCCTTTCTTTTGGGTATTGCTGGGTCAAATGGAAAATTTGTTCCCATTCTTCTGAGGATCCTCCATACTTGTTTACAAAGTGGTTGCACTAATTTTCAATCCCACCAACAGTGTCTTAGAGTTCCCACTTCTCCACATCCTCACCAGTTCCATTCATTTCCCCAAAAATCATGTAACTGTGTTCATTTTTAGAGCTGAGTAAAATTCCATTGTGTAAATATCCCCCAGTTTTGTAATCCATTCATCTGTTGATAGACATCTTGAATGGTTCCATAGTTTGGCTATGGTGAATAGTGCAGCTATGAACATAGATACACATGCATTAGTTTGGTAGTTTGGTTTCCTTTCTTTTGGGTAGATATCCAGAAGTGGTTTGCTGGGTCAAATGGTAAATTTGTTCCCATTCTTCAGAGGATTCTCCATACTGGTTTCCAAAGTGGATGCACTAATTTGCAATCCCACCAACAATGTTTTAGAGTTCCTATTTCTCCACATCCTTGCCAGAATTTGTTGTTGTTTGTGTCTTGAATGATTGCCATTCTAGTTGGAGTTAGGTGAAATCTCAGGGTAGTTTTGATTTACATCTCTCTGATTGCCAATGATATTGAGCATTTTTTTCATGCATTTATTGGCCATTTGAATTTCTTCTTTTGTGAAGTGTCTATTTAGTTCACTTGCCCATTTTTGACTGGATGATTTGTGTTTTTAGTGTTGAGTTTCTTGAGTTCTCTGTATTTTCTAGATATTAGTCCTCTATCTGAGGAGTAGGTGGCAAAAATCTCCCATTCTATTGGCTCTCAGTTGATGTTCTTGACAGTTTCCTTTGCTGAACAGAAGCTCTTCAGTTTCATGCAACCCCACGTTTTGATTCACCTTTTAATTTCTTGTGCCTTTGGGGTCTTGTTGAGAAAGTGTTTATCTGTGCCTATGTGTTTCAGTGTTGGACCTATGTATGCCCTATTCCAGGATCTTCAAGGTCTCTGGTCTAATTTCCATGTCTTTGATCCATCCTGAATTGACCCTTGTGCAGGGTAAAAAAGTGGGATTAATTTCCATTTTTCTGCATATAGTTAACCAGTTTTGCCAACACCATTTGTTGAACAGGCTTTCTTCCAATGTATGTTTTTGGCCCCTTTGTCAAATATCAATTTGACAAAGTGTGTGAATTTGTTTCTGAGTCTTCTATTCTACATTGGTGTATGTATCTGTTTTTTGGTAATTTAACTGGTATTGCATTGAATCTGTAGATCACTTTTGGAAATATGGCCATTTTGATGATATTTATCTACCTATTCATGAACATGGAAGATCTTTCCATCTTTTACAATCTTTTTCAATTTATTTTTTCAATGTTTTATAATTTTATTTGTAAAGATCTTTTCCTCCATGGTTAAGTTTACTCCTAAGTTTTGTGGGGGGTGGAATCCTGAGTGGAAGTATTTTCTGAATTTCTTTTTCAGTGGAATTATGGTTCATGTACTGAAAAGCTTCTGATTTTTTAGGATTGATTTTGTATCCAGACACTTTGTCGAATTTGTTGATCAGTTCTAAAAGTCTTTTTGTTGAGTTTTTTGGGTCTTCTAGGTCATCTGCAAATAGTGAAAGTTTAAGTTCTTCTTTTCCTATTTGTATTTTTTTATATCCTTTCCATGCCTTATTGCTCTGGCTAGGCTCTCAAGTACTATACTGAAGAGAAGGGGTGATAATAGACATCCTTGTCTTATTCCTGTTTTTAGGGGGAGTTCTCAAAGTTTTTACCCATTTAATATGATATTGTTTATGGACTTATTGTAGATTGCCTTTATAATGTTGATGTATTTTCCTTCTATTCTAGTTCTCTGCAGTGCTTTTATCATAAATGGATGTCAGATTTTATCAAAAGCTTTTTTTAGCATCTATTAAAATGAAATGATCATTTTATTTTTGGCTTTGTTCTGTTTATATGATACATTACATGGAGATATATATATATATATATATATATATACACATACATACATATACATATACATATACATATACATATACATATACATATACATATACATATACATATATATATACATACATATATGTATGTATATATATATATATATATATATATATATATATATATATATATATATATTACTGGGTGTAGAACCCAGAGGCTTTTTACCTTATGGCTATACTCCTAGACCTATTTTATATTTGGAAATAGTGTCTCACTAAGTTGCTGAGGCTGGCTTCAGACCTGTGTGATCCTCCTGTCTCAGGCTCCCAAGCTCGGGAATTATAAGTGTACAGGGATTACAAGTATGTGCTGCCATGCTTGAAATGGATTGATTTTTGTATGTATTGATTTTTGTATGTTGAACCAGTCTTGCATCCCTGGGAAGAAGCCTACCTGGTCATGATGTATGATTTTTTGATGTGGTTTTGAATGTGTGTTGCTTGTGTATTGTTTAGCAGTTTTGTTTCCAAGTTTATAAAAAATATAGGCCTGTAGTTTTCCTTTCTTGAACTGTCTTTATTTGGTTTTGGTATTAATGTGATTTTAGCTTTATAGAATGTATTTGGGATAGTACTGCTTCTCTCTGTTTCACAAAATAGATTGAGGCATATTAGGACTAGCACTTCTATGAAGGTTTTATAAAATTCACTTGGGAAGTCATCTGGTCCTGGGCTTTTCTTTGATGGTAAGCTCTTTATTGCTGTTTCAGTCTCTTTGATTGCTATTGATTGGTTTAAATTTTCTATGTCTTCTTGACTTATATAAGGAAGGTTGTATTCATCTAGAAAGTTGTCGGTTTCCTCCAGTTTTCCATTTTGATGGAGTATAGTTTTTCAAAGTAATTTCTAATAATCCTCTGGATTTCTGCACTGTCAGTTGTGATATCACCTTTTTTTCTCTCATCTTCAAAATTTGGGTTGATTCTCTCTGTTTTTTAGTTAAACTGGCTAGTGGTTTATCTATCTTGTTAAATTTTTCAAGGAACCAGCTTTTGGTTTTGTTGATTTTCTGTATTGGTTTTTTGTTGTTGTTTTTGTTGTTTATTTTGTTTTTGTTTGTGTTTTATTTTTTGTGTGCGCGTGTTTTGTTCTCTACTTGGTTGGTGTCTGCTCTGATTTTAACAATTTCCTGTCTTCTACTGGCTTTGGATTTAGATTGTTCCTGTTTTTCAAGGGCTTTAAGGTATGTCATTAAGTTTTATATTTGGTAATTTTCTGTTTTTCTAATGTGAGTACTCACTGCTATAAATCTCTTGCTCTGTTTAGAAAATATTCTGGTATTACTTTTTGAAAAGGTTGTTGAGCCCCCTGGTTTCAACTCTTTTTTCTTCTCTATGCCAATTATTTTAGGTTAGCTCTTTTAAGATGTACTCATATTTTTTCAATGTCTAATTCCTGCTGTTGAAATTTTTTTTAATGTTATAAACTATGTGTTCATTTTTGGAGTGATCATCTTTTAAGAACAAGATTCCATTCTCCATGTGGTCTAAGTGATTGTTTATAGTTTGAATAGATGTCTTCAATGATTTTATCATTTATTTCTTTCAGACTCTCTCTAAAATCTTTTTGGAATTCCTGTATTATTTCTATATTTACATTCCTGATTTGACCTTCTGGAGATCTCTGCAGTTCTGTGTTATCAGGTTCTGTAAGTGTGGAGTTGAGGAAGCTCATTGCAGTTTTCATGATTTCAGAAGTTTGCCTCTGTTGCTTTTGATAGATTTCTCTCAGTCTCTAGGTTTCAGCTGGTATATAGAAGGGCAGTTTGTATTGTACTCAACAGTGAAGGTTGAGGAGGGAGGGAATTGTGGGGTAAATGGAACAATAGTGTAAAATCTCAGATAGAGTCGAATAGAATGAGAGTATGAGTTTGGTAAAGTAGTATATACTAAAGAGTAGAGATAGCAAGAATGAGGAAGTATTGTAGTAACCAATCTAGAGTTTGTGGTATAATGATGTGAAGTGGTTTTGATACAAGACAAGGGAGAGATAAAAAGCAGAAAAAAGATAGGAAAGGGACAGTGAGAACAGAGTTGGTATGTACAATAGAAGAAGCTTGAAAGAGGGTTTGGGATAGGTTAAAAACAAACAAACAAACAAAAAACAAAACAAAAAATAAAGAAAAAAAACCCTATCAGGGTAAACACACACACACACACACACACACACACACACACACACACACAAAAAAAAAAATGCCAGGCATGGTGGTGCAAACTTGTAATCCCCGCACTTGGAATAAAGAGACAGGAGGATTGCACAGGTTCGAAGCCAACCTTGCTGGCTTAAGAGACCCTGTTTCCAAATTTAAAAATATAAAAAAATAGGAGTCTGGGAGTGTAGTCCAGAGGTAGAATGGTTTCCAGGAACCCCAGTACCACCAAAAAAAAAAAAAAAATCAAAACAACCTCAACAACAAATTAATGCAACTCTACAAATAAATGGCTATTCAGCAGATAGGTCTTCTGTAGTCTCTCCCTGTGCAGATATAAAGTACCACTGGCACCCTTCATGCTGTGCGTTTGGTTCTCTGAGATTTTCTCAGTCTGCAGATGGCCAATACCATTGGGGCTGGGTAAAGTATTAAGCACGTAACACCTTCTACACTTTCCACCAGTTTGGAGTCTCAGTCTCTCCCTTTCACTGTTGGTGATGTATGCCTCTGAGACAAAACTGAATGTAGGACTCTATTCTCCACAGCTTATCTGGTCTGACTTCTCCCCATTCACAATTGAGAGGTCTGTGGTGATCCCA
Organism: Muscardinus avellanarius; assembly: GCF_963383645.1. NCBI lineage: Eukaryota > Metazoa > Chordata > Mammalia > Rodentia > Gliridae > Muscardinus > Muscardinus avellanarius. The sequence goes on along the minus strand of NC_137791.1, from coordinate 131,558,300 downwards.
GAGCTTCTATTAGTTGGGTCAAGCTAGACTTTCTCCCCACACTTTCCACTGATCAAAGCCTGAGTCTGTCTGAGCTTCTGATATGTCCAATACTAGCCCCCCTCTCCTGCTTTCTTCGGGCGGTATCAGGAAGTCTCAGCCTGGGGTATTTATAAGGGCTGTGCGAAGCCCTAGGGGTGTCTGACTGGGTGTTTTCCCAAGGGGACCATGGTCTCGCTTACAGTGTTATTGACTGCAGTTTTGAGTCTGTTGAGGCTGGGGTAATCTCTGCCAATACTACTCCTTCAATGGATTGACCCACAAGATCTCAGATCCAGGGACATTATCACAGCTGTGCGAGTCCCAAAGGGCACAGTCCTGGAAGTTCTCCTGCAGTTAGCAGCTTCACTTACGATTTTGGTGCCTGCTGGTCTGGAACTCTGTGTGTGGGGGGGTGGTCAGCTCTGCTGCCACTGGCAACGTGGCACTGCTGTGGTGTGCCGTGAGACTGGCCAGTTTCTATTCTGGTTTTGAGCTCCACTCTGGATCCCTGGAGGGCATGGTTAGCTCCAGGAAGCTGTAGCAGGTCTTTGCACAGGATGACTTACAACCCATGGATCTGCAGCTGCTCACTTCGAATCATTGTTTTTCTTTTTGTCTCTGTAATGTGGTGTTGTGCTGGAAGACTGTGCTGGCCTGCCACCACATGGTAGGTGGGTTTTTTTCCTCTCTGGTTGGTCTTCTAGTCTTCTTGTGTTTATCATTTTCATTCCTCTACTGATAGTATTATCTGGCTTTGTAGAGTACTCTTTTTGAGCAATGAAGATTGAATATCAGCAGAACTTGTACGAATTGCTACTCCCGGTTACCATCTTCCTCCATCTCTCATAGTCATACAACTTAATGGGGAAGAGATGGCAGAGGTATACACACACACACACACACACACACACACACACACACATCACTGATTTAGCCTTTCTCCAATTTCCACCCCACTCTTTCCCCCTCCCTCCTTTTCACTTAGTGATTTATTTTGATATATTTGTAAATGTACATCATGTACATTAAGGAATTTCCCTTTTCCCCTCCATTCCCCTCAGTTAGGTCGCTTTATTTGTTCATGTACGGTTTCTCCTTCTTTGTCTAGAGTTCCTTCTAGGACCCTTTTTCTTCCTAGTTTCCCCATATTTTGGGGAGCATCTAATTTTTTACTTTTTGTGATTGACTAATCTCACTTAGCATAATGTTCTCCAAGTTCCATCCATTTCTGTACAAATGACATAATTTTGTTCTTCCTTATGGCTGAATATAATTCCATTTTGTACAAATCCCATAGCGATTGCATTTTAAAAGTTGGGAGTCTATAAATATTTATAAATTAATATACCTTTTCTTTTCACATGGCTTTTCATTAGAAATTTATGTCTTTCATTTCCCAGTGTTTGCTTTGCATTTGGAAAGGATCTGCCTAGTTTGTCCTACAACATTTGCTGTTTACAAATCCTCAACTTTCATAACTACCATGGCTCTTAAGACTCATTCAAGTATGATGTTGAGCACTTTCAGGATCAGGTTGAGTTTTTGACATCCAAGGCCTGAGCTGCATTTAGGAAAGAGTCAATAAAATTGTCAGATTCAACTGACTACAGCTTCCAACCACATGGTATAGTGAGGAGGGAAGAGGGCAGGTACACACCCTTTCTAGACCTGCAGCTTCCACTTTATTCAGATCATGAGAAGTTAAAAGATGGCTTCTGTCAAATAATCCAAAAATCAAGAAAATTAGCACTAAAATATTAATAGTGGATAACTGTAAAATGAATACCTCATCAAGAGGATATAAAATGATAAACAAGCATGAACCTAATAACATAAATTTAAAATATTCAAATAGAGAGCATAATAACCACTCCCAGGTCCTTTTAAATACTGCTTGTGACATACATAGTTTTAAATCAATTTGTTTTCACCCTATATGTGACTTTATAATTTAAGGACACCTCTCATGGGTAACCTACAAATAATCATTGCGTTTTTAATCCTATAAACTTACTTTTTTAAAATGTTTACTTCTGTAACATTACTGTTATTACTATTATTATAAAAGGGTTTTGAAATAACACTTTATTTACTTGTTTTGTTTTGGTGGTACTGGGGTTCCTGGAAAGCCTTCTACCTCTGGGCTACACTCCCAAATATATATGATTTTTTATATTTTTATTTGGAAACAGGGTCTCTTAAGCCAGAGAGGCTGGCTTCGAACCTGCACGATCTGCCTGTCTCTGCCTCCCAAGTGGGGGATTACAAACATGTGCCACCATGCCCGGCGCAATATAACACTTTATTTTTCCTGCCTTTACTGTTTTTTTCCCTGTGTTCTCTTCTACCATAATTTATATATCTCCCATAGTTTTTCATATTTCACTTAAAATATTAATTGGCTGAGATTATGATTTGCTACCCAAATGGTTCTAGTGATTATAGTTTAAATAACTAGTTTATTGCAGTCATTTAATGTTAAATTTGTATCAGTTCACATAAAATATAAAACACTTTATCATCAAAAATAAGAACGATGCCATTTACCTGGACCAGGTAGTATTCAACTCTTCCAGAAGAAATATAATCGAGATAAGACTCATTCATTAGCTCTACCATTTATTCCCCACTTTGATGGCAGACAAAATAAAACAGACTTGACAAGAGATGTTCAATATGCAGTCACATATACTTATGAGCTCTGCTAGGCATCTAGAAGGACAATTCAATTTGAAGCCCACAACCCAAATTCAATTTTTATTTAGGAATAAACATGTACTTAGAAGGAAAATCTATAATATAATTAAACAAGCTCTCACTATCTTGCTTTTTTAAATACTGTAATACTTCTAAATTTTTCTCTGATTTGGCTTCTTTTTAACTTATTTTGGTGTTAGTATAAAATGTCATTTACATTTTACTAATAAACCATATTTGGTGCTTTTAATTATCAAAATATACCTGCTTGCAATATAGGTCCCTACCATGTTTAGAGAATATAGTGATTTTTAGTGGTATGATTTCCTTTTAAAGACATTTTGTTTAAATAAGAGAATCTGTGTGAAGTGGCTTTGTGCCTATGGTAATTTATTTGACATTTAAAATGTCAAATATTGGCAAGAACTATAGTATTCCAAAGAGTCAGGAAAGTAAAGCAAAATAGGTGTTGACTTTTCATTTCCCAGGAAGGACCTAATGGCATTCTCATAATCCCCAGTCCTCTAGCTCCCATGTCTTAAGTGACATATATGCCAGCTGGAGTGTAAATCACAGAAGAACACGACTATCACAGCACAGGAGGTATTTAATCATAGTCAAGACTAAAAATAGGAATCTTATCTATTTTTCCATCCAGTCCTTTATTTAAAGGCAAACCCTAGTGGGGCAATGCAAAATTCATTCATTCCTCTGTAATGACAGTGAAGCAGTATTCTTTTCCATTTGGGATACAACTTTGAGTGGTGACCCACAACACTGAATGCTGTTCTGGAAAGCTGATAGCTAAGAGGATCTAAAAAACCCAAGAGATGAGTTTCAGCAGTGAACTAGCATATGTCCATGGGAGTTCGAAATTCTATAAGGATTCCACAAAAGGTGACATCTGTGGACTATTAAAAGATTAATTTATGTTTACTATGAGATAAGATACTTGGCTGGGATAGTTGGTTGACTTAAATATCTGAAAGGATGACATGTTATTAAAAATGGAAAAAACAAGTATTTTCTTTGTTGTTGGGATAGGTGTATAGAAGTGATAAAGAATGCAATTTGTAATAATTAGGCAGTCCAGCATTGCAACTCTCTTCTGGAGGCTGTGTTCTTTATTCCTTGGAGATAATAATGCCAGAGCCAGAGGGATAGCTTGGCCCCTATTCATTACTTTTTCCTTCAAATAGGGTTGTTCTTCTCAGGAACACTGGGAATATATGATGTATGGTGACTGCCATTGAGTTCATTTTCATGCTCTCTATCCATATGAAATATTTAACCCAAATATCTGAAATGAAAAGCAAAAGTCAAGTGAAATAAAGTTGTAGAAAAAAAAATCTTTCCTTATTCAAAAGATGTCCTGTCAGATAAAGGGATAACAAATCTACCCAAGAGATTGAGCTAGATTTGTGTTCCAGAAACATGTTCCAAGGAAAATTTCTGCTTTGTAAAAAGTGGCCGGATATTTCCCAAAACAAAGAAAAAAACAAACAAAACATTCCAGGTTCACCAGATATAAGAAATAATTAGAGAGCTGAAGATAAACAAATTATTTTTATTGTTGAAACTGGAACAGCCTTTCACATGTAGAAAATGTGAAACTTAAAGAGGGATTTAGAAGGGCAGTTTTACAAAATCATTTTTAAAACATTTTTCTTTCTTGAGAAACAACTTCAACATATTTGGAGACTGTGGTTCCTGTCAATGTAATTTGATAAATAATGGATGAGTTCAAAGGGTGAAATTTATTCTTACATATGAAGATATATGCAATCAGATGGTGACTAAATTCACCTCTGAGATGGGATTAATATTAGAATTAATTCCAGGTAGACACAGAGAGAAGATAACTCACTTGTAACAAAAGGAGCTATTTGTTTTTGGAGGTATATGTCAAGCCAGAATGGAAGTATAGAATTCAAGACTCTAATGCCATGAAGAACATTAAATGGCTTCTCACTTATTGCAAAGGCCAAGAGTAAAGGTTAAATATTGAACTACAGGCAAAGTACCAGAGTCAAAGACTTGGAATTGAGACTTATTTGTTGAACATATTTGTGTTTTGTTGTTATGAGTCAGTTGCAGTGTATTACAGGACTGGAAGTGTTGAAAGATCATGGTAAAATAGGCAAACAGTTATAAACCTAGAGCCCTACCCACAGGCCCAATTCATGTCTTAAAATCACCAAAATGTTCTAGGACAAGACAATGTTAAGACGAAATTCCACAACTCTACTTTTAAACATGTAGATGGCTTTTTAGGGCCAGTTTCCAGGAGATACACTTGAAGATTGAGATCTGTGCACAGAGACATGGCTGGGGAGCTTTCTCTCTCTCATGGCTATTAGGTGAATTAAGGGTATGAATCTGAGCAGAACTGTGTTCTCCTTCTTCCCTCAGAGGAGAAGAAAGTTGTTGGCTAATTTCAGAACCCACCAAGAATTTTGGAGTTGGTTTCATCTTCAGATTTTCCCTACCTTGAGAATAGCTTCCCTGACTAGCCCCTAGGCATGGGCTTCCTGCAGGAGGAGGGTGGCTTGGGATGAAGTAGTTCTCTTTGGCTGAAGGTAATTTTGGGGAATCAACTCAGTTATAAGCTGTGAGCCGTCAACACACTTAGCCACTGGGGAAATTAGTGCCTAATAAATTTTATTCAGCGTACATGTGTCAAGTCTTTTATAGCTGTTCTTACTAAATCCCACTTAATCATGAGGAATGGAGATTAGTGTTAAAATATAGAATAATGGTTTAGAGTTTGAGGCTGTTGAGTTCAAATCCTGGTCTTCTTCTCTAATTAGGTGACCTTGGATATATAATCTCTGTATGATGACTTTATCACCTCTTCCCAATGGAAATTCTAATACCATCTATGAAATTTGCTATAAATATTAAGGGGAATGATAGAAAAGTTTTGATCACCTATGTGAGTAAACATTCACTATAAGTAAGTAAAATAGACAATTTGTTCAATATCATAAGGTTATATAGCTAAGGGGTTAAGAAACTAGAACTCAAATTCTGGAAGTTAATGGAATATGCATGCCTATCACACTATTCTAAATATTATGTGACTGTAAATTATTATGAAGAGTTAAGCACTTATAAAAGAGACTTAAGAAGATATTACTTATATCTTATTCTTGTCTTAGACAAGATATATATTGAGATATATATCATAATATATACTACATAATATATTAATGTAGTTATATATGCGTGGATATATGTATATATGTACATATATACACATATGTGTGTGTGTATATATATATATGTATATATACATATATATATATATATATATATATATATATATATATAGTTGAAAAATGGCTTCCTGAACTCTTAGGAGATATTATAAAGTGCTGGTTAAAATCATGGCTTTCCAAAAAACTCTCCTTAAGTGCCACTCCCAACATGTAACCTCAGCCTGTTGCTCCATATGATGGAAAGAATTACAAAAACTAGCCCATACTGTAAGATACATTAAATCATGTACTGCACAAAAGCTCTTTGCATAGTTATCAATTAATAAGAACAGTCAAACCTGTGATCAAGAGACACGTCCTTATTTTTAGTAAGGTGTCTGGTGTCAATGCAACACTCTGGAAAAAGGCAAGAGCTTGTACCCAACGAAGTAAGAGAATTAACCATACCATACAACAAACTGTGAGTCCCCTCTAACCCTACCCACATTGGTCCCCATAGCAACACTGTGAACTATTTGTCATCTTATTAAACCAATATGGTCAAATAGCAGTTTAATATGATTCATACCAATCTGTAACTCCATTACCAATAAGGAAATGGACCAAGTATAAATCAAGTGGTCTCTGCACATTCACGGTAATAGAAGGTGGCAGGGTTGAGAGAGTCAGTTTGGTCCCTTCTAGAGCGTTCTTTTCATGGTATTTCTTAAAATCACAGTTAACATTTTTACTTCTGGAGAAAGGCTTAACAGGAAATGAACCTTTTTTGTCCCAGATACATAAAAAGACAAGCTGTAATATTCAACAAAGAACAATTTATTTTAAAAAAGTTTCTACCATTTTAAATGCCATAGCTTACAATTATGCCATGTCTGTTTTTCCCAGGCTCAATGCATTTGATATCAGCACTTTACAGTTACAGCATAATTTAGAGTCAAATTATATTGTCTGACAGCTTATTGAACACTTGAAAAAAGGCTGAGGCAAAGTTTGAACTTTGTCTTTCCACAGGCCTCTCAGAGCTGGAAGAAATGAAAGCTTTGTTATGTGTTTTCTATAGGCTTCCTCACATCACAAAACTACCACACATGAGTTGGGTTGAAATATCCCAGCTTGAAATGTGCACGTTACTGTACCAAGCATCATATTGTTTGTGGAGAAATCGCTCACCTTTATGATCTCCTTCATTTCTGCCTAATCGTCTAAGACAAGAATAGCATGCTGTGCCTAAGGGGGAAATTTTCCATTACTACTGAAAAGATAAATGGTAGGAAGTAAAATGAACCAGGCTCATTACAATTTTCAAAAAAAAAAAAGGCAAATTGGTCTTCAGAAATGATATAATAAGGCTGACAGTTTTAATACTCTCCCATTCAATTGTGGCATTTTATATCAAGGTTTTCATAATGTGCAATACAAACACTTATAGGCATTTGAAATAATGTATTATGCTTAATATTTTTAACCACATTTCCTGTGGAATTTAGTCCCTTCAGAAAAAAAGTCAGCTATTTTTTAACTAATGCTGCCTAAAAGTGAACAGAAAGATTATATTTAAAGAACCATAATAATCATTCATTTATTTTGTTGTAGTTGTGTGTTTAATCTGTATAATAATGACTTTAATTTGGCTTGATAAAACCATGAAAATGCTCCAATTTCTCAGAACGGCTAAAGGCAAAAATCTCATTTGATGCTTTAAATATCTGATGAAAAGCTAGCTGACAGAGTTGAAGGGAAGATTGATTTTTCAGTACCAAATACATTCTACAATAATAAGCCAATTTCTTGCTAGTGATTCATTTGAAAAAGCAGTTTCTAAACAGATTTTCATCAGTAGCAATGAACATTCTCCAGGTTTCCCATCTTTGGCATCAGCTTGATGGGATGCTAATTCACTAATTGAGATTAAGTATTTTATGAGTGGCAAAGCATGGTAGTTATGGATCATTAAGTACAATCCCTATGTAGATAAAATCAATTCCTATCATGAATTCTATGGACTTGTGTTTGTATGAGCTTGGTTTCTTATTAAACTGGGCAGAGAGAATGAAACTTCATTTATGGTACTAGGATCTAAAGGACATATACTGGATTTTACACATTCAGAGTGGTCCAGATGTTTAAGAAAACTGCTCTTGTTTTTCTTGGATTGTACAGCGGTATGTTAACAGATAGAGTTTGGAATATTATTGACAATCAGTGTGAGGCATCATATTAGTGAACAGTAGTTTGAGAACTATGTTGCCAATACATACACATATGGATAGATACAATATATTTATTAGTACATAATATAAATCTAATTTTTAAAAACTGGTTAGAATTTAATACCTTAAGATATACATAAATCTTAAGTATATATCAGGTCTTTTTTTTTTTTTTGGTGGTACTGGGGTTCCTGGAAGCCCTTCTACCGCCGGGCTACACTCCCAGACCTATTTTATATTTTTAAATCTGGAAACAGGGTCTCTTAAGCCAGTGAGACTGGCTCCAAACCAGTGCACTCCTCCTGTCTCCTCCTCCCAAGTGTGGGGATTACAAGCGTGCACCACCATGCCCAGCTATATCTAGTGTTAATAACTATTGGTTTAAAAGAATTAGAACAATGCATGTGAAATTATCTGTTGACTTTCTTCTGTCATCCCCTCTGAGTTAAAAAGGAAAATCAAGAAATGAAACTTCAAAATATACACTGCCTTATTAGATAGGATTTCAGGTGCAAATTTCAATGTGGGCTACCATCCGGTGAGAGAGCTTGAGAGTGGAAAACCTTGGCTTCCAAATGTCATGGAAACTTTTGTTCTTATATCTCTTTTGTCTAAAAGAAACAAAGATTCTTCATACAGGTAGTATCATGTACACAGAATGAAGAGGAAATACATAAACCCACTACTGGGGATGTCCTTTATTTTGGTTTTTCTGACCTGTCATTGGCTTACAGCTCACTTTCTCCAAAGACAGCCCATCAGCTGTCTCCAGGAGCACTGTACTCACAGCACTCATTCTGTGGCCATTGCTCTTTGGTCATAGATCAATGGATGGACTCTACTGGCAAAGTCAAATCCCCCTTACTTAGTATGAGTCTCCAGCTATCTGAGCATTTCTTTAAGACAGATTATTTCTCTTAGTTAAATACCATTGTTCTCCCACCTATTCCTCACACAACTGTGATAATTTATGTCTTTTTTGTCTAGTATTCCTCAACTTAATATAAAGAGGATATGTCCTATTGAAGAACTTTAAAGAATTCTAGTTTGTTTTTTGAAAGGATAACATATGAAAATAAAATAGGTAAAATTATGAAAACCTTAGAATTTCCTGAATACTTTATTTTTAGTCCATATTGAGTAGATTAATGTAAATTAGTGTTCAGTAACAGAACTTTCAGTTGTCTAGTGTCTTTTCTGAAATTTTTTTTCATCTTCCTAATTTTAGAGGTGAGAATTTGGAAATGTTAGGTAACTTACAGAAGTTCAGACATTGTAAGTGGCAGAGGAAGATCAGAAAAAATGTCCATATAAATTTTTACTATTACTAAAAGTATTCTCAACACAGTTACACAAACACATTCATTTATTCACATACACAATATACCCTTCTTGACTTTTTTAATACTTAAGAAGGTAGCCTGTTTTTATGAAGACTACCTTTCTTAATGGGTAGTATTTCCATGCTCTAGGATACCTCAGGTACCAGCAAAAACCTGTAAATTTCATGACACAAGTGAGATAGTTTATGTATTTTCAATTCCACAACCCTATATGCAATGTAAATTGGATTTAATGAACTAGTCATTTTGAAACTTGTGTATATCCTTAGGCAAATTACTTGAAAATGGTTAAGACTCCATGTCTTAAATTACAAACTAGGATATTTAAAATAAATTAATATATATTTAGTACCATAAATAAGTGAATTATTTTTTTAAAAAAAGCACCTGTCACAGTGCCAAAATAAAAAGTGATCAGGTAATGACTGTAAACTGTTCTTAGTGTGATATGTTTTTAAGTGCGTTCCTATTCTATTTAACGGCCTATCTCAGTGCTGAAAGATCCACTGTTTTCCTCCTCCAGTCATCCACATTTTTCTTGAGAACCTTCCACAGTCTTGTTCATCTCAGAGCTCCATCTCTCTCTTTCCTGGACACTGATTCT